>NC_135625.1:33061405-33364436 GCF_053574225.1 Canis aureus | reverse complement strand
ATAAGGTGACTATCTGAAGTGGATCTAATCAGGTGAGTCTTTCAAAGAAAGCTCAGACCTTTCCTGAAGAAGGGAAGCTCATGAGGAGGTGACCACAGTCCAGGCAGGAGTTGATGACAGCGGAGCTAGGGATGGGGTGAGGGGAAAGTGGTCAGATTACAGATAAACCTAGAGGCAGAATGATGGGTTTGCTGATGGTCTTGATAGAGATTCTCTCAAAAGCATCCTCATGGATCTTCAGACAACTCTAATTCAACTAACAACTGATAAAGAATTCATTTTTTTGGACAGCTGTCGTTGACAGAACCTTCTTTTCTTTGGTGCGTTAAGTCAGCCTCGTCTGACTCTGCCATTTGGTCTCAGCTCCTGTGAAATGTAAGCACCTGACAGTTGGCCTTTTTGATTGCAGTGGAAGTGCCTGACATTAAGCTTTTGATTGCTAAGGCATCCACTTCTAAGGCTGCTTTCTCAAATAAACACATTGCCAGCCACCAGACTAAAAAGTTAAGCAGACCCACCTTTGAAGTTTCCTTTGTTTTAGAGATCTCTGGCCAACTTAGCTGGAAAGTTGACTGGAAAAACCATTGTTTTTCCTTTTCCAGTCTTTAGTTACCAATCTTATTTTTTAAATTTACCAATAAAGAGCAGAACCCTAGGCACTCAACCTGATAAAAGCAGAAACCCAGATGCACATGCACTCTCTCCCTGAGACCTCTTGTATGGTCCCAGACCAGCCATGGGCCCTCCAGGATCTGTGAGAAATAAACCTTGTTTTGTTTTGTTTGTTGGTTGGCTTTAGGATTTTATTTATTCATGAGAGACACACAGAGAGAGGCAGAGACATAGGCAGAGGGAGAAGCAGGCTCCATGTAGGGGGCCTGATGCAGGACTAGATCCCAGGACCCCGGATCATGACCTGAGCTGAAGGCAGACGCTCAGTCCCTAAACATTGTTTTTCTTTCCAAAGTTCCCTGATAGTCGGTGCTGAGGTGTATCTTATAATCAGAACGAGAATCACAAAAGCCATTTCAGCCACAACGTTGGCTCTGAAAGGGGAAATGTCTGTGGGGTCTCACCTTGGGCCTAGGTGAATGACCCCAGGCAGTCATAGCCAATAGCGTCACTATCAATGGGCTGAGGTTGGCACAAAACACCCAGTCTCTGAAATGGTCCCAGAGAAGCCTGCTCCCTCTTCCACTTGCCAAATATCAGCGACTGCTTACTCATGTCCTACACTTGGCAGGCTCAGCCTCATTAAAGTGAAAATCTAGTGTGGTAAGAATTAAGAAGCTCCCCTCAATACTAAGTACTGGGGGTATGGAAATAATTGATATACCAAAGAGGAAGAGAGTCCTGGAAGCCTGTGTAAGCACTGAGCCACAGCCTGCCTACAATTTTTCACTCCCAGAAGGCAAACAGATACACACCCACACTTATGGCTCCCAAATATAGCCAGTGTGTCTGATTTGTCTACTAAGGTTCTCTGCCCCCAAGCAATTTCCTTACTGAAAGTAAAGGTTGGTCCTAAATCCCAGCTTGGTAAACCATAATCCAGATTTCCTTCACTGAGTTTATTCCACTGTCTTTGCTCCAGAATTCTTGGTATTCCCCACAATGACTCTACTCTGAGTCTTAAGATTCTGGAAACTCACCTGCACAGCATTATGACCATTGCTATCAGAATCAAGTTTTCCCTTTGAAGAATATGCTGTCTTAGAGTCACCTGGAGTTAGCCACATCCCCATGAATTTGCTGGTTTGATTGCACATCTTTTCCTCAGGCTGAGCTAATGCCCCTGGGGTTTCTCCACAGTACTGCCCCTTTCTGCTCCTAGGTCCCTGATCCGGCTTGTCTGAATGTCCCAGCATGCCATGCAGCTGGGACTGTGAATTATGACATATGATTGAAAGAATGTTAGAACTTGAAGGAATCTTACAGATCATCTTGTCCGGTGCCTCTCAAACTTTTCTCTGAACCATGAATCTCAGGAAAAAACACAAACAATAGCAGTGAATACCTTCTCTATACAGACAAAAAACAAGAAGCTAAGTGCCAAAGGTCTTACAGCCAGTTATGATTAAGAACTAATTACATGAAAATAGTCTATAGCATTTATTTATTATGAAGAGTCATATTCTTTTGGATCTTTTTTCTGCTAGCTTGGGTTCATCACTCACCTATAAGAATTTTGAGGACTAGTATGTGCACAGTTCAAATTAACTAAATCAAGCTAAATCAGGGATCCTGACAAGTATTGAAAACAATAATACTTAAGGTGGAATTAATTCTTTTTAAAAAAAATTCCTAACTTTATTGAGCTACAATTGACATACCACACTGTGTAAGTTTAAAGTGTACTAAGAAAAAATAAAATAAAGTGTACTAAGGATTTGATGCATGTATAGAGTAAGAGATGTTTACCACAATAGTAATAACATATCTTTTAGTTCATGTAATTGCCATTTTGTTGTTGCTGCTGTTGTCATTATGATAAGAGAGAATTCTTTACTTCTGACGTTCACAAAAAAATAATAGTTTGACAATTCTACTTGACTAGAAACAGTAATCCTGATAGCCTGATGGGGAGGGTCACCATTTTTCAAATGCATTCAGATGAATAAAGTTAATATGCAGGGTATAAAGAAGATAATAAAATGTGTATGGAAATTAAGGTATTTTGGCAATTTAATTCTAAACCAGACTTATGAGGTATATTTTTCTTAACCAGTCATTTCAAAAAACAAAAATCACATTGTATTACGTACATTTTCCTCAGTTTCTTATCTAAAGAGCACAAGACTCTATTTTAATAAAATCTGAGCAACACAAAAATGATAAGAAATGGTTGAGAGAAAACAAGATTGAGGACAATAGAGATGAAACTGGAAGCTTGAATCCTTTGAAAAAAGACAAGAGGCGATCTTGGTTAAATGAAAGAATCTTCAAGAAAGATACTAGGGCACTGTATTAAGCCTGCCAGGGCTGCCATAACAGAGTATCATAGTCTGAATGGCTTAAACAACAGAATTTTATTTTTTCACAGTTCTGGGGATTAGAAGTCCTAGGTCAAGGTAATGGCAAGATTGGTTTCTGCTGAGGCCTCTCTTCCTGGCTTGTGGATAGATGCCTTGTCTCTGTGTCCTTACGTGGCCTTTCCTTTGTGCTTTCACACATACAGAGAGGGAAATCTCTGGAGTCTCTTCCCTTTCTTTTTCTTTTCTTTTTTTTTTCTTCTCTTTCTTAAAAGGACACCAGTCCTATCAAATTAGCAGCCCACCCTTCCGACCTCATTTAACTTTTACTACCTCTTTAGAGGCTCTACCTCCAGTACAGCCACATTAGAGGTTAGGGCTTCATCTGAATTTTGGAAGGACACAATTCAGTCCGTAACAGGCACTTATTCAAGTTTTTCTCAATATTATGCACTAATTCACTGCTTTTTTGAAAGTTATCTTGTGTGTTCACAGAAGAGAAACAAAGAACTAGTGTCTGTCAGGGTAGCAGCTTTGCCACTGCAATACAATGTTTATTGTGTGAGTAATGGGTTTATCAGTCTCCAGAGAGCATGCAATACCTGCATCCACCTCCCATTTGATGTAAATGGAACACAGAGGATTTGGCCACTCTTCATCTTGTGACAACTCACTCTGCACTGATCAAATCGATTATTAACAGCTCCCTGCCTTCCTCATGATTTTGTTCAGGCCTTTGCTGTCACCGGGTAGCTTAGTTTTTTCTTTTCTGGAAATACTGCAAGTTTTCTACATATTGTTACCTTGGCAGTCATATATATTAAAATTGGTTCAACATGCTGATATCTGATACAGTAAAAATGGAAAATATTACAAAGGCCATAGATAAATGTGCAACTAAATATCTCCCTTGAACACCGAAGTTGTATGTTGGCAAATTGAACACCAATAAAAAATAAATTTATTATAAAAAAAAAAAACACTGTAGTTAATGGTGATAATAATGTTGGTTGATTTTATTAAGCCCTGTATGTAAAATGCTTTCCTTTATTTTTTTCACTTATTTTAGTTGTAAAAGCAATACATGATATTGTTTTTATCTTTGTTTTTTAAACCAACCCAGGAGTATAGAGTAAAAAATTAAAATTTTATCTCCCTGGGGTACCTGTGTGGCTCAGCCAGTTGGGCGTCTGACTCTTGATTTTGGCTCTGGTCATGATCTCAGGGTTGCGAGATTGAGCCTGAGACTGAGGTGGGTGTGGGGCCTGCTTGGGATTCTTTCTCTCCTCCTTTTGCCCCTTCTCCCTTACCCACCTCCAGTTCATTCTCTCTCTCTCTAAAATAATTTAAAAAAAATAAAATCTACTTACCTTATTCTGACCTATCTCACTCCCCACACTAGAAATAATCACGTAATCACAGATGTGTTTTTTTCTAGATCTCTTACTAAATACACACACACAGAGGCATGCACACACTCTCCTTCTCTTTCTGTGTGTGTTACTTTTAAAATAAAAATTGGATGATACTTTGTGTATTTGTGCATTTGACTCCTCAAATATATCATGAACAAAAGAGAGAGATGAAATGAAAATTGCAGAATGTTGATAATTGTTGAATCTAGATAATGGATACACAGAATTATATTGTTCTCTTTATTTCCTGGCTAATACAAACATTCTTCAATGTGAGTACCAAAAAAAAAAAAAAAAAAAAAGCAAAAACAAAAACAGACAAAAAATCCTCATAGAAAAAAATCAAATATACCAGAGACAGGGGTAAAGAGTGGAAGAACTGGACGAAGTTATTCAAAAGGTATAAATTTCCATATATAAGATAAATTAGTAATGAGGATGTCATGTACAATATGATCACTACAGTTAACACTGCCATGTGGTATATTTGAAGGCTGAGAGAGTAAACCTGAAGACTTCACAAGGGGAAAAAAATTTTTTTCTTTTTTTTTTGTATCTATATGATGATGGATATTTACTAAACTTCTTGTGGTAATCATTTCACAGTAAGTCAATCATTATACTGTACATCTTAAACTCATACAGTGCTGTATGTCAATCATGTTTCAGTAAAACTTGAAAAAATGTTCCACTGTATAGCATCATTTACAGAAGGAGACTTCTAATGGAATAATTGGATTTTCCATGTGTTATGTCAAATTATGCCTAATATCTCCTTTCTGCCACCAACCCCCTATCTAAACCAGGGGATACTTTATCACTAGGGTCAGTTCTAATCTTTGGAAGGCACTGAAGGAATTCTAAACCGAAAATATTGGACTTGATACCATCACATCTATTCTTCCATACTTCTGACATTTTACCTGAATTATCATGACCAGCATTCTTCCATCTTGTTCCACATTCCTTAATTCTAATCTTGGTCACCTTTCCAGGTTAGCAATCTTTTTAGGATCGGAGATCTGATTTCTTCTCAGTTGTCAATTCCAGTGGTTGATCTCTCTACCTTTTTTTTTTTTTTTTCAGGTAGGTTCTATGCTCAACGTGGGGCTCAAACTCACAGCTTCAAGATCAAGATTTGCATGTTCTAACAACTGAGCCAGCCAGGCACCCCTTTACCTATCTATTTGCATCTCCGATTTTCATTGCCTCCAGAATTCACCTTTATTTATTCCACAAGCCTCTTAAGCACTCCCTATCTTACTTTTGGACTACCTTGAGATCAATATTGTTGATTTTCCAGATCTCTCAAAAATTTTATTCTGTCTGTTGACCTGGACTCCCTCCCCACCTTCCAGGACATTCTGTAGCTGCTATTGCAAGGCCCATTCCACCTTGTAGGTCTAGTTCAGAGTCTCCATAATCTCCCATCTACCTGTGATCTGGACTATAATAAAACTCTTCAAATGCAAAAAAGACCATTTTCTTCATACCTCAGAAAATGTCACATGTTTCTAGAAATGTATAAAGGAAGTGTCATTCTGAATTGAGAGAAGCCAGTAAGGATCAAATTATAATAGTTTAGGTGAAACTGGGAAAGACCCACTCTGTAAAGAGAGATGATGATGGTGTGAGTGATCTCATGAGGCTGGTTAAAGATGAGTATTTCAGAATAAATGAAATTGCACAGAGATTAAGGGATTATATTGTCATAAATAATAAATTCTACAAAGCAGAAATTGCTGACCAAAATAATACTGAAAAATAGAAGCTATCAATGAAAAGGAAACTTTTCAAAAAATCAATTGCCTGGAAATGTTAAATGACACCTCTAAATAACTCTTAGGTAAAGAAGAAATTAAAATTGAAATTAGGGCAGCCCCGGTGGCGCAGCGGTTTAGCGCCGCCTGCAGCCCAGGGCGTGATCCTGGAGTCCCGGGATGGAGTCCCACATCCGGCTTCCTGCATGGAGCCTGCTTCTCCCTCTGCCTGTGTCTCTGCCTCTCTCTCTCTCTCTGCATCTCTATGAATAAATAAATAAAATATAAAAAATAAATAAATAAAATTGAAATTATATAATAGAATTGAAAAAACTTTGAAATTACCAACTATTTAGAGTATAGCAACTATGTCACAATATAGTTAAAAATCCTATTCAGGGAAAATTCAATGCTGCTTAATATTTATATTAATAAGGAAAAAACATTGATAGATTATGCATTTACCTCTAGAAACAAAAAAGAGAGAGGGCGGCACCTGGCTGGCTCAGTCAATAGAGCATGTGACTCTTCATCTCAAGGTCAAGAGTTCAAGCCCCACATTGGGCATAGAGATTACTTTAAAAAATACACAAACAAAAAAAAGAAAGTAAAACAAAAGAATGTTTTAAGAACCACACTAAAATCAGAAACCATGAAGGAAAATATTTACAGGTCTAACTACAAAACTTATTTTTAAACTTCCAGAGCAAAATAGACCATAAATAATAATAAAATATAAATGACAAACTGGGAAAAATACACGCAGAAAATCCATAGCAGAAATGTAATTAATGCATCTAGCATTAGTACATCTTTCAAATTGATAAAAAAAAATCATCAAACATTTCAGTAAAACAATGAATGGAGATTTAACAAAATTTGCAGAAACAGAAGCTAAGATGGTATTACACAGACTTTATTCTAATTAATAAAATCATGAATGAAAAAGGAGAGATCACAACCAATACCAAGGAAATATACAAATTATTTTAAAAACATTATGAGCAGCTATACCCCAATGAATTAGGCAATCTAGAAGAAATGGACACATTTCTAGAAAACCACAAACTACCAAAACTGGAACAGGAAGAAATAGAAAGCCTGAACAGGCCAATAACCAGGGAGGAAATTGAAGTAGTCATCAAAAACCTCCCACGACACATAAGATAATAAATTCACTGAAAATCAGAGAAACACAAATCAAAAGAAAAATATTTTGAATCAATGAAGCTAAGAAAAATTTGAAGAGAGATTTAGCCCAGCGCTGGCATGAGAATGGGAAACTGGCACTCTTGTCAACTACTGATAGAAGTGTAAACTGGTACAAATTTTATTTTGGAAGATTGATTTTGACAATATGTTTTGAAATTTAAAATTTGCATATTAATTCGGTGGCCTGAGCAAATGTGTTTATCTCACACCTGCCAAACTCGCATTGAAGTGATAGAAAAATACATAAAAGGAAGTTCTTGGGGTCCCTGGCTGGCTCAGTCAGTGGAGCATGTGACTCTTGCTCTACAGGTTGTGAACTCGAGCCTCACCTTGAGTATAGAGATTACTTAAAATCTTTTTTAAAAAGAAAGTTCTTTGCCCTATGGGAAAACTGTAAACTAAGAAACCTGAAACCCAATATAGAGGCCTAAATCCAGCTGAGCATCACTTTCACCAGTGGTTTCTAGGAAGAACTCCCAAGTTCAGAGTGAGCTGCCGCATGTCCCCTAGAGGCAAAATTGCCCTCGATAGAGTACCACTAATACAGATGTAGGGATGAACATGGCCCTATCTATACTGTCTTAACAATGATATTTGTGGTATGGGATTACAGAGTTTGACCTCTGATATGTTATTTGAATATATGATATATATTCACATACATGTGTACATTTCATAGCAGTCATTATTACTATTACTAAAAAAATTCTGAGGAGATAAAAGGTTGAGGCACACCATTTTGTACTCATTGAATAAAGACTGGGATTAAATAAAATCTGAATTATCTGAATATGTTATTCTGAGTTTAAGGGTAAAAATCCAAAATCTCCAGGTGAGAGAAACTGGAGCTGGTCAAACTGAATTGCATTTTATTTATTTATTTATTTGTTTGTTTTAAGATTTATTTAAGAGAGAGAGAGAGCATGAGTGGGAGGGGCAGAGAGAGAGAGAGAGAGAGAATCTGAAGCTGACTTCAAGCGCTTAGAGCCCAACAGAAGGCTGGATCTCACACCAAGATCCAACCAGAGCTAAAACCAAGAGTTGGATACTCAACCAACTGCATGCACCACCCAAGCACTCCAAACTGAAATGCACTTTAGGAGAGAATCAGAAACAACTCCTGAGAAAATATACCTGTGGTATTTTGTGAGCAACTTGTTTTCTGAATAATTTCAGTGTGAGATCACCTGTTTTACCTTTACCTTGAAGAGTTTGCAGCACAGCTGAGCTAGGCAACGCTTTCAGGGGAGCCAACCAGAGGATCCACCACTGAGTGTATGTGTTACCTTCTCTTAGACTTATTGTTATTTCTCTAGTCTCTTCCTTTGTAGATATAAAGTCTTAAACATTTCCAGTGACCTATAGGTTAGACTAGGAATTAGAGAATCAACACAACATAATGTTTACTGGGTGCCAAGTAAATTCTCAGAATTCTGGATAAGAAAAATCACCCATGAAAGTAGGCTTCTTGCCAAAAACAACCCTGTAGAAAAAGAAATCCTGTGCTAAAATTTTAATAAATCTCTTGTATTACTTTATCAAGGTTTTGTAGGTAAAAGGATACATGCCTCAGAATAAGAAATTTAGCTATAAATTTAACTTCTCCTTTCTATTTTTTAAATCAATACAGTTCACATACAATAAAATGCACCCTTTTAAACAGTACACTGCAGTGGTCTTCAGTATATTCACTACCTTGTGCAATTAGCCCCAATATGTAATTCCAGAATATTTGTCATCACCCCCAAAAGACACCCATATCTGGTAACAATGACTCACCATCCCCCAGAGTCTCCTGGCAACCACTAATCCACTTTCCGTTCTATGCATTTGCCTATTCTGGATATTTCATAAAAATAGGATTATATAGTATGTGACCTTCTATGCATGGCTTCTTTCATCTAGTGTGATGTTTTGCAGACATCCATGTTGTAGCATGAATCAGAACTTCACTTCTTTCAATGCCTGAAGAATATCGTATTGTAGGGACATATTACGTTTTGTTTAGTATTTATTAGTTGACGGATATCTGAGTTTCTGCTTTTTGGCTATTAGGAACAATGCTGGTATGAACATTTGTGTACACTTGTGTAGATGTATGTTGTCCCTTCTCTTGTTTATATACTTAGCAGTGTTATTGCTGGACCAAATGGTGAATCTGTATTTAACTTTTTAAGGAATTTCCAGACCATTTTCCTTAGCACCTGCACCATTTTACATTCCCACCAGCAATGCATGAGGGTTTAATTCTCTACATCCTTATCAACACTTGTTATTTCCATTTTCTTGACAAAGAAATTTAACTTTAAACTTATTGGACACGAATTTAAGATGAAATCTCAAAATGTGAGCATGCAAATGTTCTTCAGATATATACATTGCTTATAACAAACCCGAACTGGTTAGAAGAGGTAAGACGAGACTGATCTTCAAACTGACCTTGGGATTACAGGTCTGAGTTTGAACCCTACAAATTTTGTGACTTGAAGTTGTTAATCTCCTGAGGCTCTATTTTGCTATTTCCAGAATAGAAGCCAGGATTTGGGGTCCTGAATCTTATACAGTTTTGAGGGCCCGAGTTTAAGGAAAAGAATAAAAAATTATGAACACAAAATTGGATATGAATAAGAAAAGACACCATAACAAAGTACAGATTTAAGCAGTTGACAAACATCACAACATCACAAAACCCAGAAAAATAATATATTTTATTAACTACCTGACACTCCTCTAATATATTTTCTCTCTGCATTTAATCTTCATTTTCTCTGAATACCTCTTTGTGTGATGTAAATGTTGTAGTACCATTTTCAGTGGTGAGAATAGGAAAACAATTTAGTCTTCCAGCTTGGTTAGATGATTTTTTATTTTACTACTGTTAGTTGGGATATTAAAACATAAGAATTCCTACATATATACTTGCTGTTGGAAGCTCTATTACAGATTTGTGTCCCACAGACAGAGGAATTCTGATAAATATTGGTGCTTTTGTACACATTTAAATCATGATGCAACTTCTCATCATATATGCTAGACACAGAAGTGGCTGTGAGATACAAAAATATATGATATAAACTCAAATTAAATTAAATGTATCCCTAATTTTAGATCCCCACAATCACATCCTAAAATTACCCACAGCCCTTTAACACTACCCCCAAAGGAAGAGGGAAGTGGAAGAGGGGAAATGAAGTTTAATTCTTGATCTTAACCAACTGCCATTAAAAGATCTTTTGGGGGCATGTGTGGCTCAGTTGGTTAAGCATTGGGCTCTTGATTTCTGCTCAGATTATGATCTCAGGGTTGTGAGATAGAGCCCCACATTGGCAGCACACTCAGCGTGGAGTCTACTTGCGACTCTCTCCCTCTGTTCCTGCCCCCACTTGTACACTCTCTCTCAAATACATAAATCTTTAAAATAAAAATAAAAATAAAAGGTTTCCTGTAAATTTTAACCAAAACATACAGCCATGCAAAGACACTGTTGCAACCCCTTTCAGGATCTTGGGAGGGGTCATACAAATGAGGATCCTGAATCATATTTCTTTAGCTTCCTGATAAACCTACCTCTGCATATTTCATAGAACAGCTGTGAGAGTGAATGAAATAACATGTTAACTATTCACTTTTGTTTTACACAGAACTTTACACAGTTCCAATCTGTCCAGGATAGTCCATTTTCTACTGTCTAAGATCAGTGCATCTCAGTGGGTACATCTTTTCTTTTGGAAAAAAAAAAAAAAAAAAACAAGAGAAATCATCCTTTCTCCAGTCCTGCACACTACACAAAGCTATACTAGAAATAGAATGCCCTTTATGAACATGATTACCTCTATTTTTTTCCTCTAAGGCAGCTTAGTGTATGATATGAGCCAAAAAGTCATATGGAAATAATTTCTCTAAAGGTCAAGTTAATGTAATATATTAAAGGGTGATGACAACACCTAGAATTTCTAGAATTCTGTATAAATATATCAATATATCAAAGTATTATTGTTTTGTTTTGTTTTTTTAAAGATTGCCCATATGGATTTTTTTTTCAAGTGTTTTCTAGTAAGAGAATTCTGCATTTCTAAAGAAGATTTTGATTGAGATTTTCCAATAAAACAAGAAAAATTGTTCAAAATAACTGATCTTGATTCTGTGTCTATTGGCATGGGCCCGAGGTGGGGTGGGGTGGGAGTAGGGGAGTGGCCCTCCCTGCTATAATCAGAGAGTGGAAGGAATAGAATTTTTCAAATTCAGAAGGCTGGTTTACTCAGTCTTGATGTAGGGGTTGCTCTGTACAGTACTGTGTGCACAGCTGCCCTCTACTGGATGGAACGACAATTTGCCCAAGTT
Organism: Canis aureus; assembly: GCF_053574225.1. Classification (NCBI taxonomy): domain Eukaryota; kingdom Metazoa; phylum Chordata; class Mammalia; order Carnivora; family Canidae; genus Canis; species Canis aureus. The sequence continues at coordinate 33,352,736 of NC_135625.1, read as the reverse complement.
CATTGAAACTGGAATTCAGTTATTCAAGTGTTCATTTAGCAGTTAACAAATATGACTTCCCTAAGTATTGTGTTGGTTTTCAGGGATACAGACATGGGGAAAAAGCAGTGCTTTCCCTCAAATGGCTCACAGAAAACTGAGGGAGACTCATAAGAAAATAAGTGACTGCAATCAGTGTTAAGTGCTATAATATTGGTAGGCATAAGTACTATTATTAGACTACAAAGAAAATACTATTTATTTATTTTTAAAGATCTTATTTATTTATTCATGAGATACAGAGAGAGAGAGAGAGAGAGAGAGAAGCAGAGGGAGAAGCAGGCTCCATGCAGGGTGCACCAATGTGGGACTCGATCCTGGGACTCCAGGATCATGCTCTAGGCTGAAGGCGGTGCTAAACCGCTGAGCCACCCAGGCTGCCCGAGGAAACACTATTTATAGTCCGTTTTGGTTTATTAACTGGTATGACTCCTGTTTGAGACCTCATCTGACAAAATTATACAGACATTCTCTAATTTTTACCTTGGAGCAGAGTTAGGGGTAGAGTTGACATAAAAACGGATGCACAATTAAATTTTAATTTCAGATAAAGATTACATAGAAAATACTTATATTATTGTTTCCTTTCCAGGGAAACATCTCTCAAAACCAAACGATTTAGAATTAAGTCTAAAAATATTTAAGAAAATTTTGGCATTTTAATATGTCTGAGTAATCTTAGGAATCTAGTTGAAATTGTATAGCTAAATAATCTATTTACACTATAATTTTAAGCCTATCTTAAGCTTACAATATTGGAACACTTTAAAGATATCAAGAAACACCATATTTATGTGTAACTTTTTAGCATCATAAAAATTATTTAATACTTGGGGAAATTTGTCAGTTGGACAACTCATATGTATCAAAGAATCATTGATTAAATTTAAATATATTAAATTTCCAAATGCAATTCAAAAAAATGAATTCAATTATCTAAGTTTATAAATGGGACCAAATATTTAGCAAATGCCCCCCCCCCTTTTTTTTTCAGAGAGGGAGAAGCGAAGGGAAAGAGAGAGAGAGGGAGAGAATCTTAGCAGGCTCCACACCCAGCAGGGAGCCTAAGGCAGGAGTCAGTCTCAGGAACCTGAGATCATGACCTGAGCCAAAATCAAGTCAGTCACTTAACTGACTGAGCCACCCAGGTGCCCTGCAAAAGGTTTTTAGAGTATTACTACAAATGTATACTTTAATACATTTATAAATCAAATAGTAAGATTTATAAGGTGGATTTAAAAGCTTTAGGAAGAACCAAGCTTTAAATCTATAACTTTAATAAATAGCACATTAATTTTACAAAAGCAAGGAATCCTGGAGTAACCTTTTCTGGGTGTAAAAGCAATCCTGAAGAATACAAATGCATACATTGAAGCCAGTCATTCATTGGATAAATATTTATGAAGCATTTACTATGTGTGAAACACAAGCACACAGTAGTTAACAAAAGAAACCGGAATGGGCTTAAAAGCATAGTGTTTGAGAGGATATGGGAATTACAGATTTTAGTCCAAATAAGCAGACATCAATCAATGGATAGAAGGAAGGGAAAATTCTATAAATGAAATAGCTGAGTATTCCTACTTGAGCCTAAGGAAAGATCCTGCAGTATAAAAGGAGGAAAAAGTAACATTTTATTTTCAAAGGAAGTGCATATATTTGAAAAAAACTAAGGGATGCCTGGCTGGCTCCGTTGGTAGTGTGTGTGACCTTTGATCTTGGGGTTGAGAGCTTGAGCCCCATGTTGGATGTAGAGACTACTTTAAAATAAAATAATTTTTTTAAAAAAAGGAAGAAAGAAAAACTAATAGAAGAAACATAATTTTAGAAAACATCTTTGTACTTGGAAAACTCAGAAAATATAGATAAGCCGAGGGATGAATGATGAGATTATAAATCAGTAGACTGTGATTAAAAAGGAGGTAGAAACAGAAACTGAATTAGGTGCCAAGTACAATGAATGGCAGAGTTAGAAAAGTCATTGTTTTGTGATCATCACGGTGAAAATTGATTCAGACAAAAAAAAAATCAGTGGATACCAAAATTATTAGGGACAAGTTTGATGATAAACAGGAACTATATACAGTCTCAAGGTATATACAGTCTCAAATGTCATATTCACTATAAAGGAAAAAAGTAATGTTACAGTGGAGAAATCTGATGGACACCACTTTAAATGAGGGATCAAAGTTAAAATCACCAGTAATAGGACAAACAGACATAATGTTCTTCCTGATGTGATTGAGAAGGATCATGGGATGCCTGCATGGCTCAGCGGTTTAGCACCTGCCTTCGACTCCAGGATTGAGTCCCACATCAGACTCCCTGCATGGAGCCTGCATCTTCCTCTGGCTGTGTCTCTGCCACTCTCTCTCTCTCTCTCTCTCTCTCTGTCTCTCATGAATAAATAAATAAAATCTAGAAAAAAGAGAGAGAGAGAGAGAGAGAGAGAGAGAGAGAAAAGGATCAGCATCATGTATGTGGTATTCTTGCCAAAACTAAATAACCTGATTCTAATTACAACAAACCCAAATTGAGAGATACTACAAAACAATTGGCCTATACTCCTCAAAACTGTCAAAGTCACAAAATACAAAGCAAAGCTGAGAAAGCATTCTAGGTTGAAGGAAACTAAAGAGACCTAATAACTAAATGTAATGTGTGCTTACTGATTGGCTCCTGTATTAGAAAAAAAATTTAAGCATTACTGAAATAAATGATGAACTTTGAATATGGACTATATTTTAAAATAGTATTGTAACAATGCTAAATTCTCTGAATTTATTTTTTTAATTCCCTGAATTTAATCATTGTACAATGGATTATGTACAAAAAAGTCCTCACTTTGGGGAGGTAGAAGATGAAAGGTAAAGAAAAATGATATATGTAATTACTCTCATGCATTTCAGCAGTAGTAAAAATAACACATATATATTGAGTAAGAGGATAATAATGTATTCATAGAAAGATATCCTGATAAAGCAAATCTATAAAAATATTAATAATTTGCTAATCCAAGAGGCACATGGGTGTCTCAGTTAGTTAAGCATCTGCCTTTGGCTCAGCTCATGATCCAAGGATCTTGGGGTCAAGTCCAGCCTCAGGCTCCCCGCTTGGAGCCTGCTTCTCCCTCTCCCTCTGCCTGCCACTCACCCTGCTTGTGCTTTCTCTCTCTGTCAAAAGAATAAATAAATAAATAATCATTTTTAAAAACTGATGAATCCAGATGAAAATACATATAAGTTCATTGTACTTTTCATGAGATTTTCTGAGTTTTGGAAATGTTTTTTCAAAATAGGAAATTCCAAATAAAATAAAAACAGAACAAATTAGAGAAGATCTCACAGATAGAAGAAAAAAAAGAAAAGAAAAATGATAAACAGGAAGCTAACAAAAATGAAAAAGAACAAAAACATATCAGGAACATATTCCTGATAAACAGGAAGCTAACAAAAATGAAAAAACAAAAACATATGTTTCAGGAAACATATCTGGTTTCCTGAAGAAGCAAGAACAAACGTTATGTTATATATGCTATAATTAATGCAGTTATAAAAAAAACTGTTAATTGCAGGTAAGCTGGTTTGCAGGCAAAAGGGTCCATCAATTACCAGGCAAAATTAAGTTTTCTTTACTAATATTTAGGTATGTCTGGGTGGCTCAGCAGTTGAGCATCTGCCTTTGGCTCAGGTCATGATCCCGGGGTCTGGGATCGAGTTCCACATCAGGCCTATGGGGGAGCCTGCTTCTCCCTCTGCCTATGTCTCTGCCTCTCTCTGTGTCTCTCATGAATAAATAAGTAAGTAAAAACTAAAAAAAAAAAAAAAAAGGAAGAAGGGTAGCTATAATAGGACCAATTAAAGTAGAAGTCAAAGGAAGGAAAAAAAAAACATTAAATCTGATAAAGAGGGTCAGGGGATGGGTGAGATAGGTGATGAGGATTTTTTTTTAAGGTTTTATTTATTTATTTATGAGAGACACAGAGAGAGAGAGAGGGAGAGAGGCAGAGGGAGAAGCAGACTCCATGCAGGGATCCCAATATGGGACTCGATCCTGGGATTCCAGGATCATGCCCTGGGCCAAAGGCAGATGCTCAACCGCTGAGCCACCCATGCGTCCCACGTGATGAGGATTAAGGAGTGCACTTGTGATGAGCACCAGGTGCTGTATGGAGTGTTGAACCAATATATTGTATACCTGAAACTAATATAACACTGTAAGCTAACTGGAATTAAAATAAAAGCTTTTAGGAAAGGGGCACCGGGGTGGCTCATTCAGTTATGCATCTGCCCTTGGATCAGGTCATGATCCCAGGGTCATGGGATCAAGCCCTGATCTGGGCTCAGCAGGGTGTCTGCTCCTCCCTCTGCCCCTTCCACCCAGCTCCTCCCCCCTGTTCTGTCTTTCTCTTGCACGCTCCCTCTCAAATAGATAAAATTTAAAACAAAAAAGTTATAAAAAGATTTGTCCTACATTGATAAAAGATACACAAAAATATAATCCTCATAAAGCTTTTTAAAAATATTTTATTTATTTATTCATGATATACACAGAGAGAGAGAGAGAGAGGCAGAGACACCAATGCCAGAGACACAGGCAGAGGGAGAGGCAGGCTCCATGCAGGGAGCCCTATATGGGACTCGATCCGGGGTCTCCAGGATCATGCTCTGGGCTGAAGAGGACACTAAACCGCAGAGCCACCCAGGCTGCCCCCTTCATAAGGCTTTATGATACAGCTCTACATATATGAGGAGAAAGCAGTCATAAATTTGAGGAGAAATTGATAAAAACACATTTCTCTGAGTGCATGTTTCTCTGATTTCTTGGAAAGATCAAAAGGCAAAACATTAAGTAGAAAAAAATAAAAATTTGAACAGTCTGAATAATGTGAGTAGTAAGATAGATATAATGTGTGTATGCTAAACTTTATACACTGTAGAAAACAGCACTGGGAATTTTATAAATATCAACACATTTTAGGCTACATATTAAAACTCCAGTAAGTTCCCCAAAGCAAAATTGCACAGATAACATTTTCTGATTATATTGTAATTAAACTGGAAAATAAGAACTGAAAAAAAGCAACACCTAAATCACTTGGAAATTAAAAAGGCTTTTCCAAAGTAACTCTTGACATAAAGAGGAAATTAAAAATGTAAATATAAATTCTTTAGAAAATAACAATAACGGAAATGCTAAATATAAAATCTCATAGGATGATGCCAATATATGGCCTCAAAGGCAGACTCACAGTCTTAAAAATGTTTTCTTAATATGAAAAAGATGAAAATAAAATAACCAAACCACGAAGTTAATAAAAAATGAAGGATATTTAAGAAAATAATACTGAGGAGCAAGATGGTGGAGGAGTAGGCTCCCTGTATCACCTGTCCCCACCAATTTACCTAGACAACTTTCAAATCATCCTGAAAACCTATGAATTTGACCTGAGATTTAAAGAGAGAACAGCGGGAACACTACAGAGAGAAGAGTTTGCGCTTCTAACAAGCACAACTCATTTTTAGCCACTCTGCACTGAGCAAAATGACTAGAAAGAAGAACTCACCACAAAGGAAAGAATCAGAAACGGTACTCTCTGCCACAGAGTTACAGAATTTGGATTACAATTCGATGTCAGACAGCCAATTCAGAAGCACAATTATAAAGCTACTGTTGGCTCTGGAAAAAAACATAAAGGATTCAAGAGACTTCATGACTGTGGAATTTAGATCTATTCAGGCTGAAATTAAAAATCAATTAAATGAGATGCAATCCAAACTGGAGGTCCTAACGATGAGGGCTAATGAGGTAGAAGAAAGAATGAGTGACATAGAAGACAAGTTGATGGCAAGGAAGAAAGCTGAGGAAAAAAGAAGAAAAACAATTAAAAGACCATGAGGAAAGGTTAAGGGAAATAAATGGCAGCCTCAGAAGGAAAAAATCTACATTTAATTGGGGTTCCAGAGGGCACCGAGAGGGACAGAGGACCAGAAAGCATAGTTGAACAAATCATAGCTGAGAACTTCCCTAATTTGGGGAGGGAAACAGGCATTCAGATCCAGGAGATAGAGAGGTGGCCCCCTAAAATCAATAAAAACTGTTCAACACCTTGACATTTAATAGTGAAACTTGCAAATTCCAAAGATAAAGAGAAAACCCTTAAAGCAGCAAGAGACAAGAGATCCCTAACTTATATGGGGACAAATATTAGATTAACAGCTGACCTCTCCACAGAGACCTGGCAGGCCAGAAAGGGCTGGCAGGATATATTCAGAGTCCTAAAAGAGAAGAACCTGCAGCCAAGAATACTCTATCCAGCAAGGTTCTCATTCAGAATAGAAGGAGAGATAAAGAGCTTCCAAGATAGGCAGAAACTGAAAGAATATGTGACCACCAAACCAGCTCCGCAAGAAATATTAAGGGTACTCTGTAAAATAAAGAGGACAGGGGATCCCTGGGTGGCGCAGCGGTTTAGCGCCTGCCTTTGGCCCAGGGTACGATCCTGAAGCCCCGGAATCGAGTCCTACATCGGGCTCCCGGCATGGAGCCTGCTTCTCCCTCCTCCTGTGTCTCTGCCTCTCTCTCTCTCTCTCTCTCTGTCTATCATAAATAATTAAATCTTAAAAAAGAAAAAAAGAAAGAGGACACCCAAAGAAATAATCCACAAAAACAAGGACCGAATAGGTATTACGCTGACATTAAATTAATACCTTTCAATAGTAACTCTGAACTTGATTGGGCTTAATGATCCCATCAAAGATGCAGGGTTTCAGACTGGATAAAAAAGCAAGACCCACCTATTTGCTGTCTACAAGAGACTCATTTTATTTTATTTTTAAAGATTTTATTTATTTATTCATGAGAGACAGAGACAGAGACACAGGCAGAGGGAGAAGCAGGCTCCATGCCAGGAGCCTGACCCAGAACTCGATCCCGGGTCCCCACGATCACGCCCTAGGCTGAAGGCAGCGCTAAACCACTGAGCCACCTGGGCTGCCCTACAATAGACGCATTTTAGACCTAAGGACACCTACATTCTGAAAATGAAAGGTTGGAGGACAATTTACCATTCAAATGGTCCTCAAAGGAAAGCAGGGGTAGCAATCCTCATATCAGATAAATTAAAGTTTATCCCAAAGACTGTAGTAAAAGATGAAGAGGGACACTATATCATACTTAAAGGATCTATCCAACAAGAGGACCTAACAATCATGAATATTTATGCACCTAATGTGGGAGCTGCCAAGTATATCAATCAATTAATAACCAAAGTAAAAACATACTTAGATAATAATAATACACTAATACTGGGAGACTTCAACATGGCACTTTCTGCAAATGACAGATTTTCTAAGCACAAACTCTCCAAAGAAACAAGAGCTTTAAATGATACACCGGACCAGATATATTTCACAGATATTTACAGAACTTTACATCCAAACGCAATCGAATGCACATTCTTCTCAAGTGCACATGGAATTTTCTCCAGAATATACCACATACTGAGTCGCAAATTAGGTCTTAACCAATACCAAAAGATTGGGATAGTCCCCCTGCATATTTTCAGACCATAATGCTTTGAAACTTGAACTCAATAACAAGAAGAAATTTGGAAGAAACTCAAACACGTGGATGTTAAAGAGCATCCTGCTAAAAGATGAACCGGTCAACCAGAAAATTAGAGAAGAATTAAAAAGATTCATGGGAACTGGTGAGAATGAAGATACAACCATTCAAAATCTTTGGGATACAGCTAAAGCAGTCCTGAGAGGGAAATACATCACAATACAAGCATCCCTCAAAAAATTGGAAAAAACTCAAATACACAAGCTAACCTCACACCTAAAGGAACTGGAGAAAGAACAGCAAATAAAACTACAGCAAGCAGAAAAAGAGAGTTAATAAAGATTCGAGCAGAATTCAATGAAATAGAGACCAGAAGAACTGTAGAACAGATCAATAAAACCAGAAGATTGTTCTTTGAAAGAATTAATAAGATAGATAAACCATTAGCCAGCCTTATTAAAAACAAAAGAGAAAAGATTCTAATTAATAAAATCATGAATGAAAAAGGAGAGATCACAACCAATACCAAGGAAATATACAAATTATTTTAAAAACATATTATGAGCAGCTATACACCAATAAATTAGGCAATCTAGAAGAAATGGACATATTTCTAGAAAACCACAAACTACCAAAACTGGAACAGAAAGAAATAGAAAGCCTGAACAGGCCAATAACCAGGGAGGAAATTGAAGCAGTCATCAAAAACCTCCCACGACACAGAAGTCCAGGGCCAGATGGCTTCCCAGGAGAATTCTATCAAACGTTTAAGGAAGAAACAATACCTATTCTACTAAAGCTGTTCCAAAAGATATAAAGGGATGGGATACTTCCAAACTCATTTTATGAGGCCAGCATCACCTTAATTCCAAAACCAAAGACCCCACCAAAAAGGAGAATTATAGACCAATATCCCTGATGAACACAGATGCAAAAAATCTCAACAAGATACTAGGCAATGGGATCCAACAGTACATTAAGAAGATTATTCACCATGACCAAATTGGATTTATCTCTGGGATGTAATGTTGGTTCAACACTCATAAAGCAATCAACGTGATAGATAATATCAATAAGAGAAAAAACAACCATATGATCCTCTCAATAGATGCAGAGAAAGCATTTGACAAAATACAGCATCCATTCCTGATCAAAACTCTTCAGAGTGTAGGGATAGAGGGAACGTTCCTCAGCATCTTAAAAGCCATCTACAAAAAGCCTATAGCAAATATCATTCTCAATGGGGAAACACTGGGAGCCTTTCCCCTAAGATCAGGAACACAACAGGGATGTCCACTCTCACCACTGCTATTCAACATAGTACTAGAAGTCCTAACCTCAGCAATCAGGCAACAAAAAGAAATAAAAGGCATTCAAATTGGCAAAGAAGTCAAGCTCTCCCTCTTTGCAGATGGCATGATACTGTACATAGAAAACCCAAAAGACTCCACCCCAAGATTGCTAGAACTCATACAGCAATTTGGCAGTATGGCAGGATACAAAATCAATGCCCAGAAATCAGTGGCATTTCTATACACTAACAATGTGACTGAAAAAAGAGAAATTAAGGAGTCAATCCCATTTACAATTGCACCCAAAAGCATAAGATACCTAGGAATAAACCTAACCAAAGAGGTAAAGGATCTATACCCTAAAAACTACAGAACACTTCTGAAAGAAATTGAGGAAGACACAAAGAGATGGAGAAATATTCCATGCTCATGGATTAGAAGAATTAATATTGTGAAAATGTCAATGCTACCCAGGGCAATTTACACATTTAATGCAATCCCTATCAAAATACCACGGACTTTCTTCAGAGAGTTGGAACAGATCATCTTAAGATTTGTGTGGAATCAGAAAAGACCCAGAACAGCCAGGGGAATATTGAAAAAGAAAACCAGAGCTGGGGAATATTGAAAAAGAAAACCAAATCACAATGCCAGATTTCAAGTTGTACTACAAAGCTGTGATCAAGACAGTGTGGTACTGGCACAAAAACAGACACATAGATCAATGGAACAGAATAGAGAACCCAGAAATGGGCTTTCAACTCTATGGTCAACTAATATTCGAGAAAGCAGAAAAGACTATCCACTGGAAAAAGAACAGTCTCTTCAATAAATGGTGCTGGGAAAACTGGACAACCACATGCAGAAGAATGAAACTAGACAATTCTCTTACACCATACACAAAGATAAACTCAAAATGGATGAAAGATCTAAATGTGAGACAAGAGTCCATCAAAATCCTAGAGGAGAACACAGGCAACACCCTTTTTGAACTTTGCCACAGCAACTTCTTGCAAGATACATCCATGAAGGCAAGGGAAACAAAAGCAAAAATGAATTATTGGAACTTAATCAAGATAAAAAGCTTCTATACAGCAAAAGAAACAGTCAACAAAACTGAAAGACAACCTACAGAATGGGAGAAGATATTTGCAAATGGCCTATCAGATAAAGGGCTAGTATCCAAGATCTATAAAGAACTTATTTTTTTTTTAATTTTTATTTATTTATGATAGTCACAGAGAGAGAGAGAGAGGCAGAGACACAGGCAGAGGGAGAAGCAGGCTCCATGCACCGGGAACCCGATGTGGGATTCGATCCCGGGTCTCCGGGATCGCGCCCTGGGCCAAAGGCAGGCGCCAAACTGCTGCGCCACCCAGGGATCCCTATAAAGAACTTATTAAACTCAACAGCAAAGAAACAAACAATCCAATCATGAAATGGACAAAAGACATGAACAGAAATCTCACAGAGGAAGACATAGACATGGCCAACAAGCACATGAGAAAATGCTCTGCATCACTTGCCATCAGGGAAATACAAATCAAAACCACAATGAGATACCACCTCACGCCAGTGAGAATGGTGAAAATCAACAAGACAGGAAACAACAAATGTTGGAGAGGATGTGGAGAAAGGGCGACCCTCTTACATTGTTGGTGGGAATGTGAACTGGTGCGGCCACTCTGGAAAACTATGTGGGCGTTCCTCAAAGAGTTAAAAATAGAGCTACCCTAAGACCCAGCAATTGCACTGCTGGGGATTTACCCCAAAGATACAGATGCAATGAAACAGCAGGACACCTACACCCCAATGTTTCTAGCAGCAATGTCCACAATAGCCAAACTGTGGAAGGAGCCTCAGTGTCCATCAAAGGACGAATAGATTAAAAAGATGTGGTCTATGTATACAATGGAATATTACTCAGCCATTAGAAATGACAAATACCCACCATTTGCTTCAACGTGGATGGAACTGGAGGGTATTATGCTGAGTGAAATAAGTCAATCAGAGAAGGACAAACATTATATGGTCTCATTCATTTGGGGAATATAAAAAATAGTGAAAGGGAATAAAGGGGAAAGGACAGAAAATGAGTGGGAAATATCAGTGAGGGTGACGGAACATGAGAGACTCCTAACTCTGGGAAATGAACAAGGGGTGGTGGAAAGGGAGGTGGGCAGGGGGACGGGGTGACTGGGTGATAGGCACTGAGGGGGGCACTTGATGGGATGAGCACTGGGTGTTATGCTATATGTTGGCAAATCTAACTCCCATTAAAAAATATACCAAAAAAATAGAAAATAATACTGAATAAAACAAAAATTAATTTTCTAGATAATGGAAAACAAATGGTAGGGTATTTTTTTTTTCAGAATTTCAAAAAGGAAACAAAACTGAGAATAGGGGAAATAGAAACTGATATTGCAGTTTTGGTGTAGTTATATAGTGTTGCTCACAAGATAATTCTTTTGCTCAGTTTCATCATGACATTTTACCTTTGTCCTTTGTATGCAGAGAGCAAACTAGTGGTTGCTAGCAAACTAGGGGAGTGGGGACAGGTGAAATAGTTGAAGTCGATTAAGAGGTATAAACTCCAGCTTATAAAATAAATCATAAGGATGAAAAGTACAGCATGGGAAATATAGTCAATAATACTGTAATACCTTTGTATGGTTACAGATGGTAACTACATTTGAGCATTTCATAATGCATATAATTGTCAATTTCAGTATGTTGTACACCTGAAACTTACGTATGTCAACTATATTCAACTTTTAAAAATAACATCTATTTTTTTCCTACTGATGATATATGTCCATTTTAAGAAATTTGAAAGCTACAGGCCGCCCGGGTGGCTCAAGTTAAGCGTCTGCCTTAAACTCAGATCATGATCCCTGGGTCCTAGGATGTAGCCCCTAATCAGCGGGAGTCTCCTTCTTCCTCTCCCTCTGCCCCTCCTTGCTTGTGTTTTCTCTCTCTCTCTCTTGCTCACTTTCTCTTTCAAATAAACAAATAACATCTTTTTAAAAAAAGAAATTTGAAAGTTACAGAGAAACACAAAGGAGAAAATAAAAATCACCTATAGTGCTGCAACACACTTTCTTGGAAATCACTTTTTGCTTTTCTGTATACTTTAACCATGCAAGTATGCATCCCTAAATGAGCTTAGTTTTGCCTATTTTTTTAAAAAGATTTTTATTTGTTTATTCATGAGAGACAGAGAGAGAGGCGGAGACAGGCAGAGGGAGTAGCAGGCTCCATGTAGGGAGCCTGAGGTGGGACCTGATCCCAGAACCCCGGGATGACACCCTGAGCTGAAGGCAGATGCTCAACCATGATCCACCCGCTGAGCCACCCAGGCATCACAGTTTTGCCTATTTTTTAACTGTATGTAAATGGCAACTCACAATATGTATTCTTTTCTGCCTGATTTCGTTCCCTCACTATTGTGTATCTCCTCATGTTATTGCATATAAATTGTTGTTTTCATATATAAAACTGTTAAATATACCAGTGGATGAATATGCCACCATTTTCATTGACAGATATTTGGGTTGTTTCCAGTATTTGGCTATTATGAACAGTGTTGGTATGGAGTTCTTATACATGTCTCTTGGGTACAAGTTCCTAGGAGTACAGTTGCTTGGTACCCTAATTCTTTTTCTTTTTTTAATTTTTATTTTTAAATAGGCCTCATGTCCAGCATGAAGCCCAATGCAGGGCTAGAACTCACAACCCTGAAATCAAGACCTGAAGTGAGATCAATAGTCCAACAATTAACTGAGCCACCCAGGGAAGTGGAAAGGAAGGACTGAACCACCCTGGTACCCTAATACTTAAGTGTAAAAGGAAGGATAAAAGGGGCACCTGGCTGGCTCAGTGGGTAGAACTTGTCACTCTTGGATCTCAGGGTCATGAGTTCAAGCCCCTTGTTGGGTATAGAGATTACTTTAAACAACAATAACAACAACAACAACAAAAAAAAACAAAAGGAAAGATGAGGGTCAGTGAAGGAGAAAATGAGAAATAGATTAATTTTGAACTTTTGTTTAATATCAAATAGATTTTTAAAAATATTTTATTTATATGAGAGCAAAAGACAGCTCATGGGTTGGGGGAGGAGCAAATGGAAAGGGAGAAGGAGAAAGAGAAAATCTCAAGAAGACTCTGTACTGAGCCAGGGAAGAAGGGACTCAATCTCAGGACCCTGAGATCATGACCTGAGTCAAAACCAAGATTCTGTTGCTTAACCAACTGAGCCCCCCAGATGTCCCTGAAAACAGATTATTAAGAGGAACAATAAAATTTTATTTTACACATGGAGTAAAACTGGAACTTAAAATAATTTTTTAAAATACTAAGGTTTTATAGGCACATAAATAAGAAGTGGTTCTTACCACTTTGGGGAGAGTCACATATCTGAGAGTCTGGTAACAGTTATAGAACCTTTTCCGTCTAAATTGAACTTAAACATTTTCATATCGTGTTAGTGTATTCATAGATCCATGAAGCTCCCCTTTCAATCTAAATTAAAACAAAGGAACAAAAACCTTACTGTGTACTTTTTTTACACGTCTCCTGTTACATTCAGGTTTTAAAGTACATTTAAAATTTGCCATATAATAAGTGACTATTGGGAAATGGAATGCTGTATCCTTTGGGTTCCTTGCCTCAACATCTTTACCCATAAACACTGCAGGATGCTTCAGGCATGCAAATGTGAAATTAGATCCAAGTTACTGTACTGGAGAACCTGGATTCTCTGGTCTACATACTCCTTGAATACAGCTGGAAGAGCCATGCAACAAAGATTTAATTTTCTGAATACACGGAGTCTTAAAAATCTTGATATCTCAGATCCCCCCAATTTGTGATGTGTTTGCTACCTTCAGGCTCAAGCCTTAACTAAGGCAGTTGGCCATTACCTGCGGAACAGGAATGGCCCTTTTTGGAAGGGCCATTACCCTTCCAAAATTTTTAAATTATAAAGTCAACCAAACATGTACCAGAATGGCCCCTTCCTAAGAACTGAGGATGCCTGGAGGCTTACTTAAGCAAGGCCCATTCGCCCAATTTAAGGAAGAGAAGCCAGGCTTTCATCTGGGTTGAAAGGGTGCCAGTCGCGGTAACATTCCATTCACGTGGTCATTCAACCAATGTTTGTTGAGCGCCTACTGTGTGCAAGCTTACTGAGCACGCAGCCCACGGTAGGACACCCACTGGCCTATGAAGTCCCTTCCCTCGCAGCCGCTAGCACCCCCTCGGGCCCAGCCCCCAGCACCTCAGAGCTCCTCAGGCCCCACCGCGTGCTCTGCGCAGCCGCATAAGCGCCCCCTCCCCGCCCAGAAGCCTCCGCGTGCGCACGTGCGGGGCGAGCCCCGCTTTGTTCCTGAAGTTTCCGAGGAAGCAGGTGCGAGCAGCTGTGTTTCGCCGGGAAGACTTGGAGTCCGAGGAGCTGACTGGACCAACCAGGCTGCCGAAGGTGGGTGTGGGGCACGTGGCGGCAGGGCGGTGGAGACACAGGCGAGGTTCTCCGAGAATTACAGAGGGAAAGGCTATTATAACGAAGCTCGCGGACTTTTTTTAAAGATTTTTTTTTTTTTTAAGTAATCTCTACACCCAACGTGGGGCTTGAGCCTAGAACCCCGCGAGGGTCACAGGCCCCCCCACACTAAGCTCGCAAGGGCCTCAAAGTTCAAGATTCTTTACTTGAGCCCAGAGGAGGGCCCCCCCCTCCCCCCCGCCGTGGGCGCGGGCGCCCTGGTCCTGAAGGTGAAGTATCCGCTTCCCTCAGATGAGCCACTTCCCACGCTCGCGCCCCGTTTGCTCCGGTGCAGAGCGCCATTGAGGTCGCCCGACGCCTCTGTGGGCATGTGGGGAAGATGAGGCACGGGGTTGGAGGGGACCCTACAGCCTGGACGTGGCTGAGAACCCGGCTTCCGGGAGGCTCAGCTGCCGGAAGGTCGCAGGGAGCAGCGCGAATCCTGTGAGCCTCGGCGCGGAGCCTGGCGCCTCCAGCGTCCCTTCAGCCCGGGTTCCAGGCCGCGCGCGCCCTCCCCCCCGGCGGGGGCGGGGGCGGGGGCGGGCTCGCTGGGGGCGGGGCGGGGCCTCGCCGGGGCGCCGCCCCCTCGGGCCGCGACTCGGGCCCCACGCACTGCCCAGCGGCTCGCGAGCGCGGAGGCGAGGAACGCCGCCCGGGTGACTGCTGCTCTCGCGCCGCCGAGAGAGGCGAGGCGCTGAGCCGCCCGGGCCCCCCGGACCCCCCGCGCGAGCCCGCACTCAGAAGATGCCCGCCGGTGCCGGCCGCCCGCTGTCTCGCTGCAGCAGCCGGTGGACGTGGGGGCGCTCGGGTAGGCGAGGGCGGCTCGGGAGGCGGGCGTGCAGGTGAGCCCGAGGGGAGCCTCCTCCGACGCGCCCCGGGAGGCGGCCGCCGCGTGTCCGTGGCGCCTCGGCCGTTGTAAACAGGGCTGAGTGGAGGTTTTGCGAGACTGCTTCGCCTTCAGTTCTTGACGTCTTGGTTCACCTGTTTGAACGTACTGAAACTTTTCGGGTCCCACAGGGCTGTGGGTGTAGAGAAAGTCTCCTGACCGTCAGGTAGTTTAGTATGAGCCGCTACTGAAGCCCGTTCCTAACTCATCTCTTCTGAGGCAGTTTCCATCTTTTTTTTTTTTTTTTTCAAAAGTTTGTTTATTTATTCATGAGAGAGAGACAGAGAGAGGGCGGCAGAGACACAGGCAGAGGGAGAAGCAGGCTCCATGCAGGGAGCCCAATATGGGACTCGATCCCGGGACTCCCAGGATCATAC
Source organism: Canis aureus (assembly GCF_053574225.1). Taxonomy (NCBI): domain Eukaryota; kingdom Metazoa; phylum Chordata; class Mammalia; order Carnivora; family Canidae; genus Canis; species Canis aureus. The sequence goes on along the minus strand of NC_135625.1, from coordinate 33,337,031 downwards.
CCCGGGCTGGAGGCGGCGCTAAACCGCTGAGCCACCCAGGGCTGCCCAGTTTCCATCATTTCCACTCTAGGGTCGGATATACTTGGAGTGCTCAGCTTGAGGTGCTCCGCCGCCCTGGTGGCGATGTGGGAGACACTGTTTAGTAATGAAGTTACAGAAAGTGAAAAGGTCCAGGGTTATTGGTAACCTCAAGGCTTTAAAAGAACACAGTTCTCCTCCAGTTTTAAAAACTGTGGGCTCCAAGTGCAATGTAAAGCACCCCAACACCGTAAGTGCACTGTTTGCCTTTTGGGTGACAGCAGAAATATGGGACTCTTTGGAAGTATACAGTGGAAGTGACAAGATTATATAATTCGTTTATTTAAGTTTTTGAATTTGCTTTTTGACAATTATGTGTTAACTCTGTGTAGAGAGAAGTGGTACAAGCTTTAAGAAAAGGGTCATTGAATTCGCATTTAGAAAATGGTTAATTTTGTTCATTAGAGAACCTAAAGAGGTTTTAGGCTTCATTCAAAATATTGTTCAGTGGAAAGGAGGGTACATTTTAATGTTAGAGGCCAAGGCACCTGGAGGAGTGAAATGATTATTTATAGGTATTTTCAATGTTCTGTCATTGCTCATTTTCTTAAAAGCTTCTAATTTAAACACACACACATCAAAACTGTCTTTATCTTATTGCCCAGATATTTTAAAATCTGAACTTAATCACAAAGATGTCAAAAGTTTGGAGACAATACCTAAATGTCTTGAATAGCCATGCACATATTCTTTTTTAAGATTTTATTGAGGCATTTGGGGCCCTTGACTGGCTCAGTTGGAAGACCATCTAACTCTTGATCTCAGGTCATGAATTTGAGCCCTGCTTGGGTGTAGAGATTACTTAAAACAAAAAAATTGTATGAAGAATTCATAGAACTAGGGTAAAATGGAATTAGCTTTAGAGGTTAATAGTTAACCAGTAGGGAAAATAGCATAAGTTTTATTTACATTTTCTGACATTTTAATTCTAGTGGCTAGTGATAATTTTAACATGTATTTCAGCCATATTTTATAGATTAATACATTAAAAGTGTTTTATTTTACAGTACATACATATGAAATTACCACTGTACACCTGAAACTAGTAAAATGTTATGTCACTTATATTTAAATTTTGTTAATGTTTTATACAACCAGTAAAATGTAATTATGCTACTTTTATTAATAACATATATCATGATGGTGCTTTACTCTATTGCAAGTGACTTGAGGATCACTTTTTCTCTCAGTACACCAACTACTATACTTGGGCATTTTTAAATTGTAAAGTTATTTTTTATTATACCAAAGGACAATATACTGTACTTGGATTGCAAAATTTTTTTTTAAGATTTTAGTTATTTATTTGAGAGAGAGAAAGGGAGAGAGTAGGAGAAGCAGACTCCCCACTAAGCAGAGAGCCCTACGCAGGGCTCAGTCCCAGGATGAGAGCTGAAGGCAGACACTCAACGGACTGAGCCACCCAGGCTCCCCCAAATTTTAAATTAGAGAAAACAATCACCCTTTTCATTATGCCTGAAGATTAATTTTAGAAAATTGGCAGTTATGTTTTTTGGTAAATGTGTTACTTTGGTCTGCTTCCTGTGTTCCTATTTTTTCTGTCATTTATTTCTAAATGCCTTTGCTTTCATGAAGGATTTAGGGGATTAGAAGTGCCTATAAGTTATTTTGTTAGATGTGATGGAATCTGATTAACTGCAAGCCTTAAACGTGTTGCATTATTGGGATTAGTTTTCCTTTAACAGTGCCTTTTTTTAAATCATATTTGTTACTTGTTTTTATTTATCAAAAAGGAACTTTTTGTTTAACAAATATTTCCAGAATACCAGTGTTTTGGGTTTTTTAAAAGATTTTATTATTTATTTATTTTTTTTTTTTAATTTTTATTTATTAATGATAGAGAGAGAGGCAGAGACACAGGCAGAGGGAGAAGCAGGCTCCATGCAACGAGAGCCCGATGTGGGATTCGATCCCGGGTCTCCAAGATCGCACCCTGGGCCAAAGGCAGGCGCTAACCTGCTGCGCCACCCAGGGATCCCCTATTTATTTTTTTTTTAAATATTTTTATTTATTCATTCATGGGAGAGAGAGAGAGGCAGAGACACAGGCAGAGAGAGAAGCAGGCTCCATGCAGGGAGCCCGACATGGGACTCGATCCTGGGTCTCCAGGATCACACCCTGAGCAAAGGCAGACGTTCAACCACCCAGGAGTCCCAAGAATACCAGTGTTTTATTCATTACTTTTTGTGTCTGTTTATAAGTGATAATCTAGACTGATTTGTTTTTACTTTGTCATACTTGCGGTTTTATGAAGTTAATCTAGGTGTATGGTTAGATTGTCAGAAATAACTTTTCAGTAATAGCTCTATTTTACAAAGTGAAGTAAGGTTTCATAGTAAACTGAGCAAATTTCAGAAAATTTTAAACTCCTATATAGAATAAATTTGATGATTGCTTTAATGAGCAATTTTGCCTATTAAGATAGTCCCTGAAGTCTGGTAGCAACTCTATATCTTTGGAATGTATAATCCACATAATGCACAGCCTTTGTAATTACTGGTCTTTGAAACTAATGATAGTTGCTCCTGAGAGTCTGTCTTTAATTACAACAGCTGAGTCTTTGGCAGAGCTGCAGCTACTGCTTTCACTAGTGTGACTGTGGATATATGTGAACAATTAAATCCTTATCAGAATGTAATCTTCATATTGGATTCCTTGGTGGTACTTATTAGACCCTAGATTTATTTTGATTTTTAAGTTTTTCAGACAAGTTTTTTAGCCTACTATAACTCAACTGGAGGATTTGAAGGACAATATTGCAATAGGGAAAACCACTGTTGTATCTAGTTTGTCAGGATACAATTCTGAAACCTGCACACACACCTCAAGGGGGGAGTACTTTCTGCCAATGAAGGTAAAACTTAATTTCTTTTTCCCTTTTATAAGCATAAGTTTGTTAGCACTGGTATGTTTATAGGTGGAACAGCAAAACTGCAAAGTGCATGTGTGAGAGAAAGAGGAAGAAAGAGAAGGGGAATGACTAAATGGCATTTTTTATATTAAATCAACAGGACCATTGTAATACTCTTGTCTAAAAGTTCTTAACTTGGGATACGTGGACTTCAGTGATTATTTGAAGCCCCTGATTGTTTGCAAAAAAAAATGTGTGGATTGTGTTGATTTTTGCTGAGGAAAACATACAGCTTTATCAGACTCGAGAAGGTGTGAGCCCCTCTCCCCCAAAACAAATTTAGCAGTAATAAGCTTGAGGTTGTTTTATAGGAACACGTTACCAATGTTATAAACCAAGATAGCTAGATACTAGCAAAACTAGGAGTCAGACTTAAGTTTTTGACTACTAATCCTTTGCTACTTTCCACAAAGGTCCACAGTTACTGAACCTTATAGTGACCTTTTTTTTTTCTTTTTCTTTTTTTTTTTTTTTTTTTTTGGTAGGCCCATGTTCTCTACTGTGTGGCTCATAAGTAAAGCTTTTAGAGAGACATTTCAAGTTATGGAAGAGTTTTAATGACAGGTCTTAACAGAAACTATGAGCAAAAAATGAATTATTATATGTAAAGGAAGACAGGAGCAAATACTTTCTGATATAGGTAGATGAAAGCTTTGCCATAATTTTGTGCCATTAATATAAAAGAACAAATCCAAAAAGGACAAAGCTTTTCTAAAATCAACAAATTCTCTGTTAGAATTACATATTATAATAGTGGTCAGGGAAGTCCATAAGCCCTTTGACCTTGGGCTTATACTTTTTTTAAGTTTCTATCCAAATTCAAATTCCAATTAGCTGACACAGTGCAACACCAGATTCAGGTGAACAACATAGTGATTCAACACCTTCACACAATACCCGGTGCCCATCATAGCAATCCCTATCACCCACTCCCTCCCACCATCAGTTTCTTTTCCACAGCCAAGAATCTGCCTCTTGATCTGCCACCCTCTTCCATTGAACCCCTTGTTCTGTCTCCTAATTTCTGTATGTGAGTGAAACCACAAAGCATCGTCCTTCTCCAGATGACCCACCCTACCCAGCACACTTTCTAGGTTTATATATCCTTCATTTTCTGTAGCATATATTGTATACAATGACATATTTAGACAAAGAATATGAAGCAACTTCAGGAAATAGCAGAAGGACAAATTTTAAAGAAAAGTTCTGGAGCACCTGGGTGGCTCAGTGGTTGAGCATCTGCCTTTGGCTCAGGCTGTGATCCTAGGGTCCTGGGATCGGGTCCCACATCAGGCTCTCCACAGAGAGCCTGCTTCTCTCTCTGCCTCTCTCTCTGTGACTCTCATGAATAAATAAAGAAAATCTTTAAAAAAAAAAAAAAAAAGTTCCTCAAATCCATCTTTCTCTTTCAAAAACCCAATGGTTTTGTATATGCAGGTGTCTTTCAAGCCCATTTCAATCTAGCATTGTAGTTTTTCAAGTTTATTATGTGCCTGCCCATCTGAGGTATTTAGCCCATACAAATACATACACTTCATATGTTTTGCTCTCTTAAAGCTAAAAAAGAATAGGGCTTCACACGTCAATAAAATGGCTGTTGGGAAAAATGGATGAATATTAGATGATTAACATTAAACTATAAGAATTTAAAAATTACATCTCTTTATGTAATTAAACATGTGCTAATAATAGCCAACACTCAATAGCACTTTGTTCTATAAGTTAGTGTTGAATGTACTGCACATAATTAATCATACAGCAAAAGAATATTGAACTGAATTAACAACTTGAGTAGGTATTTGTTAATTTTTTATTTTTAATGTATAAAGAACTGAAGCACAGAGAGATTAGGTAACTGGTCCAAAGTTGCACAGTTATTAATAAGGGGCAGAGCAGGATTTGGAACTAGGTGATCTGGCTTTACCAAACTGCCACCAAAAATATATTTCTCTGATTTATGGCACAAATGAGTCAAATAATTTTCTTTTAAAAATAATTTATCTGAACTACTTATGTTAAATTTTTTTTTCATAAAGATTTTATTTGAGAGAGAAAAGATAAAGCAGAGGGAGGGGCATAGGGAGAGGAAAAAGCAGACTCCCCGCTGAGCAGGGAGTCCAATTCAGGTCTCCATCCCAGGACCCTGAGATCATGACCTGAGCAAAAGGCAGGCACTTAACTGACTGAGCCACCCAGGCACCCCCTTACGCTCAATTTTTTTAACAAAAGTTATTTGCGGGACGCCTGGTGGCTCAGTGGTTAAGCGTCTGCCTTCAGTCCAGGGCGTGATCCTGGGGTCTGGGAATTGAGTCCCGCATCGGGCTCACTGTATGGACCCTGCTTCTCTCTCTGCCTGTGTTTGCCTCTTTCTCTCTGTGTCTCTCATGAATAAATAAAATTAAAGCAAAAAAAGAAAGATTAATCGCTGCAAATTTTCTGAGCCTGAAAAAAAGCTAATGGCAAATTGTTCTGTTTTGTTCACCTTGTATTTATGGACTATCTAAAAGCAGGACTTACATTTTTAGCCTAATGGAAGACTAGCATGAGAAATGCCAAGAAAAATTATCTAAGTTCATTTCTCTGCCTAGGATGCTATAACCCATGTTCTAGTTAGTTTGGTTGTGGAGACTCGATAATACTCAAGTTTTGCCTACACTTTTCTTTGAAGTCTACAGTCTGTCTACTTGGTATAACCCCCACCAGGTTTATTTCAGTATCCTTAAGAAAGGGAGAGAGAGAAAACGAGAGAGGAAAGGGGGTGGCGGTGGAGGGAGAGAGAGATTCTTAAGCAGGTTCCATATCCAGTGAGGAGCCCAAAGGCAGAGCTTGATGTAGGCCTTAATCTTAGGACCCTGAGATGATGACCTGAACAGAATTCAAGAGTTGGATGCTTAACCCACTGAACCACCCAGGTGCTCCTTAGACATTGCATTATTAAAATGCTTCTACAGAACTTTTGAGAAACCTGCTTGTTGCTACAGTCAGGTAGAATCTTAAAATGAATATAATGTTAGAAATAGACAAATTATATTAAAGTCCATTCTTGATAGGAGTATTAGTAAGGATGCATATTATTATTGCTAGTTGTTCTCTTGTCATGTTTAACTTAAATATAGGAAAAGATTTTTATTATTTTTAAAGATTTTATTTATTTATTCACAAGAGACATAGAGACAGAGAGAGGCAGAGACACAGGCAGAGGGAGAAGCAGGCTCCATGCAGGGAGCCCGATGTGGGACTCGATTCCGGGTCTCCAGGATCACGCCCCAGGCTGCAGGTGGCGCTAAACCGCTGCGCCACTGGGGCTGCCCTAAATAGTATCTTAAAAAAAAAATTTCTTTTACCTCTGGCTCCAGCCATGCATTTCTTGTAGGTTCAGCAGATTGGAATTGGTAACTAATGATTGGTGGCTACATTTTCCATACAATATGTGTAGAAAGGAAGCTGCTATTGAATTTTTTGAACCAACATAGATAACTTAATATTTTAAGATGAAAAGAACACCTTGAATAACAAGAATGATTCAGGGCACCATTCATTGACATTAAAGGGGCAATCTGAGGAATACTATTGGTTTTTAATTAGAAAACCATCCAGGGCAAGAGGAAAAATTGATTTAGTGTTGGTCAGACCTAGTTAGAAATTTATCAAATAGTGCTTCATATATTACCTGTATACATTAATAAGAATGAATTTTGTGGGTTTTTAAATAAGACCAATTTTAGAGATGACTTTGTTGTTGGAGAAAACTGATAAATTTTCTACAAGGATTAAATAAGAAGCTCTTTATTATTCTTTCTCTTCCAAGAGTTTCATGTGTTTAATTCCCTTGAAAATTATGTGTCATTATCTTTAATCATCTGATTAGTTCTTTGTATTTCCCTAACGTCTTTTTAAAAATCTCATAATGGCAATAGATTAGTTACTAATCTTATTCCTGTGCCTTTACAACAATTCCCTAACTCCTTTTGTATGTGATTTTCTTCTGCTACACAGAGAATGCGCTCAGTTTGGAGTTCAATTGATTGATCTATTCATCTTTCACAGCCTGGTAGCACCATATTTTACACCCTTCTGTCAATACATCTGATTTTCAGGCAATCATTTCTCTGTTTATATCTGCATAGGGAGGAAAGAAGTGGCTTTAGGCTGGCAAGGTGGTAACTTTCTTGCTATTTCATCTGCTTTTCACTAGTTTTCAGTATATTAATTTAGAGGAAGGCATTCTTTGTATTTAATAATTGGGCTCACTAAGTAGTAACAATCTCTCATTATGTTCGTCTATAGATTGATACATAGGAGAGGGATAGGTAATCCCAGATTTTTTTCCGTGTTGTGCAATAGCAAATTATCCTTTGCTAGTTTACTTCTTGGTGGAGTAGTTCTGTTTTGCTTAAGCCAGTCAGAACTTGGGCATTTGAGAAGGTTGAAGGAAGAACTAGGAGTAGAGGATTGAGTTAATAAAGCGTTGAGCTGTTTTCTCACCTTTTCTGTGGCTGGGATGACCCTGGCCCCTTTGTGGAACCTGATCTATTTTTACCAACGCTCCTAGACTCCAAAGGGAAAGAAGCCAGGGGAGTCCTAACCCTTGGGGGCCCCTTAACTTTAATTATTCCCCTGATGAAAAGCAGCTGGACTAGAAGTACTCTTTCCCATAGCCTAGACTCTTGGGATAGTCTTTAAAGCATATAAATTACTTTTAACTTTACTCTCATTTGACCATGTATAATTAAATAGATACGGGATCCTCCTTGGGCCTGAAGGGACAGACTTCCCCAAATTTTTAGAGAAATTCATTTATATAGTATAGGACAATTAAAACAAAATTTAGACGTTCTGAATCACAACAAAATCATGGAAATGTTGGAGTACTAGCTTTTGCTTCTAGTTTAGGAAAACTTTCATATTGGAAGTTGGTTGAGGCAACATAGACACCTGAAGATAGGTTGTGATAAAATAGTTAAATCACATAGTTTAAAAAATAATCCATCCCCCCTTCCCTATTCTCTCTGCCATCATGACAAGAGACTCTCAGCAGTAAATATACATGAAAAGGTCTTGAGAAATGAACTGGTAATTCTTAGACATTTCTTTCCTGGAGTGCCCAAACTTTATGATGCCTGATCATCTAGATTGGTGGTTATCAAAGTGTGGTCCCTGGCCATCAGCATTACCTGGGAATTTATTAGAAAAAAAAAATCTTGGGCCTCAGCTCAGACAGACTGAATTAGAAACTCTGGAGGTGGTACCCACTAATCTATGTTTAATGAGCCCTCCAGGTGATTCTGATAGATGTTAACATTTGAGACCCACTAGCCTTAGATATCATGGATGGACCATGTTTTTTTTTTTTTTTGCTTTGCTAGTCCATTGCTTCAGTGTAAATACAATTATTACTTATCACTTATTTGGTATTGCCAGGAATAGGCAATTATGTTATTAATTATATTGTGTTAATTATTTTGAATGGTATCCAAATTAAAATTGTTGGTAGCTTCCGGAGTTCTCTTTCTTGTCTTTCCTCCTTGCTGAGTACCCTGGAACAAGGTAGCTGTTCGGTGATTACTTTGTTAGATGAATGGTTTGCCTGCTTCCCTTCCCACCCTACAAGAGGCATTCTTTTTTTCATTTCTTTTAGATTATTCCTTTGCAGGAGCAACATTAAAAATGAGGTTTCCAGTTAAGAACATTTCTTTCTCCTAATAGTGACACTAGTTGAAAAGATTGCTAATAACTAAAAAGGAAAAAGGAAAAAAGAAACAGTTCTTATGTAGCTGATAGAATGCTTTCCTCGGAATTATCTACCAGTAGATCTCAAACCTAGCTTACATCAGAATCACCTGGAGAACCTGTCAGATCACAGTTTGCTGGGCCTAATTCCTAGAGTTTTGGATTCAGTAAATCTAGGATTGGGCCGGAAGATTTGCATAGCCAGTAAGTTCCCAGGTGATAATGGATGCTGCTGGTCTAGGGACCACAGTTTGAGAACCACTGCCCTTGACTCACTGAGACCAAAAATAATAGGTAATTTCCTGAATATGAATGTTCCTGGTGCTTGTGTAGCCAGTGATCTATAATTGGAAAGTATAATATAATTGGATAACAAACTTACTGAATACTACTTTTTAGAGGTTTCTGGAAAATCTTTTTTAACACAAGACTTTTTCAAGCCTCTTTAAAAAGCAATTCAGGGATCCCTGGGTGGCGCAGTGGTTTAGCGCCTGCCTTTGGCCCAGGGAGCGATCCTGGAGACCCGGGATCGAATCCCACATCGGGCTCCCGGTGCATGGAGCCTGCTTCTCCCTCTGCCTGTGTCTCTGCTTCTCTCTCTCTCTCTCTCTCCGTGTGCCTATCATAAATAAATAAAAAATTTTAAAAAAATAAAAATAAAAAATAAAAAGCAATTCAAGGGATGCCTGGGTGGCTCAGCAATTTAGCGCCTGCCTTTGGCCAGGGCATGATCCTGGAGTCCTGGGATCGAGTCCCACATTGGGCTCCTTGCATGGAGCCTGCTTCTCCCTCTGCCTATGTCTCTGCCTCTCTCTGTGTGTTTCTCATGAATAAATAAATAAAATATTCAAAAAAAAAAAAGCAATTCAAGGGATGCCTGGGTTGCTCAGTGGTTAGCGTCTGCCTTCAGCTTAGGGCATGATCCCAGGGCCCTGGGATGGAGTCCCGCATCCAGTTCCCCACAGGGAGCCTGCTTCTCCCTCTGCCTATGTCTCTGCCTCTCTCTCTGTGTCTCTCATGAATGGATAAATAAAATCTTTAAAATTTTTTTTAAATGATTCAAAACTCAGCCACCTAAATAATTGAATTTGAAAGGGATAGATTCTTCCTAAAGCGTGCCACACAGATCATTTCTCTGCTTCTCTTTCACCTCAAGTTTTTTGAGTTTAGCTAAGCTACTCCACAGTATTGCTGCCTCAGCAATCATTTTGTTTGGCCAGGCAGCCTTTGGTGACCTTAAACTGACACTAGCCCCCTCATGCAAATGCGCACAGACTCAAAAGCACATGAAAGTTTATGAAATGACTTCCCCAACAGCCCTTCTGATCAGCAGTCTCCTGCCTCCCATTGCCTTTCCCTTAAGCGCATTTAATAAGACCCCTGTGTAGCTTAGCAAAACCCTGCTCTTTTGGTTTATACTGACCAATGCAGCTTAGCCTAGGAACACCAACATGCTTCACCCACAGACCCTAATAAAGGTGTGTGCCCAGGTCCTGCCTCTCTGTTTGCACTCTGCCTTGGTCTCCCCATGCGGCATGTCAGGGACTTCTTCCAGGACCTCTAAAAAATTCCTCTTGTGGTCTGTTGTTGAACCTTAACTCATCATTCTGGCATCCTGTGCTCCACTTCATAAATGTTAATTTGACAAATTCATAACAAGCTTACCTAATTTTCCAATATTATTGGAAAACTACAAGTGCCTAAAGAACAGGAAAGTTGACATTTCTTGTGGATTTTTTTCTCACAACTAAAGTTTTGTAGGCTTGACTGCTTGTCACTTGAGTTCTTACATTGTTAGCATCTCCTAAAACAGTTTAAAATGAGGTAAAAATGAGGTTCCCCCCAACTCTTTTATAAGCCTTTTTTTCTTGCTAAATGAGTGGTTCTAAAGAAGGAAATTTGAAATCTATCTGTGAATATAGAATTTTCATATTTGATAGAAACTTTATTTTTTATTTATTTATTTATTTATTTTTTTTGATAGAGAGAGAGAAAGAGAGAGAGAGAGAGGGGCAGAGACACAGGCAGAGGGAGAAGCAGGCTCCATGCACCGGGAGCCCGACATGGGATTCAATCCCGGGTCTCCAGGATCGCGCCCTGGGCCAAAGGCAGGCGCTAAACCGCTGCGCCACCCCGGGATCCCTAATAGAAACTTTAGTTGAATATTTTCAACCATACCAATATGAACACATATCTCCCTCTGCAGATTTAATTCAGAGGTTACTGTACTGGATACGTTCTAGTAGAGAAAAGTCTTAGAAGACAGTTTGTTGTTGTTTTTTTCCCTTAATAAAATATCTCTCATCAACTTACGGAAAGGCTAACCAAATCAGTACCTTCTTTGTTAAATCTGTAGTTGGTGTTGCTCTGTAATTTCAGTGTCCCCATAGCCAATATTTCTCCCTATTTTCAGGGGTTTGCCTGTTTTGCTATTTTAGAAAGTCTGGAACAGTTCTGTGCAGGTGTTCTTGTGTTACTATCCTTTCCTGAGCAACTTTTATTAACAAATTAGGAGTATTGGTAACTTCTACATCTTCATACATACTTGTTTTGTACACACTCCAGTTGTGGTAATTTATGTTTGCTTCAGATTATTATTAATGTACTGACTTAAAAAAAGTGTCCTTAGGTTACTACAATTATAGTAGACATGGAAATCAATTTCCAAATGTATATATTATCCATATAATTTTATTAAATATTTCATACCTTTATTGATATGTGAATGCCAGCTCTCATCATGGAAATTTATGAATGACAGACCATCGCTATTAAATTCTCAGAATTTTTAGTTTCCAAATTATTTGGTATTTTATTTTTATATGTCAGTCTCTTGTCCTTATTACCTTGGTTATATTTACTCCTTACAGTTTCTTTATGTCCTCTACTTTTATTTCTCTGGATCTCTTTGGCAGTGACACTTCATTAAAATACTTAACTAAAACATAGGCAAAATAATCAGTAAAGAGTAACATATTCTTTTGTTTTTATACAGTTTTAAAATGAGTAGTAGTGATCTTTTCAAAAGTAAATCTACAGTGTCTATTTTAAATACCTTTTTCAGGGCATTTGGGTGGCTCTGTTGGTTAAGTGTCTGCCTTTTGTCAGGTCATGACCTTGGGGTCCTGGGATTGAGCCCGAGTTGGACTGCTGCTCAGTGGAAGTCTGCTTCTCCTTCTCCCTTTGCCCCTCTTCCCCACTTGTGCTCGCTCTTTCTCTCTCTCAAATAAGTGAAATCTTTAAAAAAATAATATCTTTTTTATTTGTTTGAATGCTTAACTTGGAGAAAAGAAGAACTCTAGAATTTGGAGTCCAAAGTTTTGCTGGATGTTTCACTAATAAAAAGATACTTTTAAAAAATTTTCTTTTTAAGGTTTTATTTATTTGACAGAGAGAGCACAAGCAAGGGGAGTAGTAGCAGGCAGAGGGAGAGGGAGACTCCCTGCTGAGTAGGGAGCCCAATGTGGGTCTCAATCCCAGAACCCTGAGATCATGACTTGAGCTGAAGGCAAATGCTTAACCAACTGAGCCACTTGGTAACCCCAAAAATAGTTTTCTTAAAGAATGTGTAGCATTAAATTTTTTTAAAAGATTTTATTTGAGAAAGCTAGCATGAGTAGGGTGGGGCAGAGGGAGTGGAAGAAGCAGATTCCTCACTGATCAGGGAATCTGTCTCGGGGCTCCATCCAGAACCCAGAGATCATGACCTAAGCCAAGGGCATGTGCTTAAACCAGTGGAGCCACCCAGGGCACCCCAAGATGTGCAGCATTTTAATGTATGGAATAGTATCATATAGCCACCTGGGTGGCTCAGTGGTAAGCATGTGACTTTGGCTCAGCTTGTGATTCTGGGGTCTTGGAATTGAGTCCTGCATCAGGCTTCCCACAGGAAAGCAGGTTTGGGAAGCCTGCTTCTTCTGCCTATGACTCTGCCTCTCATGAATAAATAAATTTTTTTTAAAAAAGGAAATAGTATCATATAGATATTACATAACCAGTAGTATTATCCTGAAATCAAGACAAAAGTCTGTTATCCTGAAATCAACACATAAATGTGAAGCTAATTATAACAGATCATTAAGATTCAGCTAATTATATAATTGTTTGTGTTTTCATGTTGCATACAGTTACAGCTTAAATGTCTCCAAAAGAAACTTAAGAAATGGTTGGATAGTTTAGTGGTTTAGAACCCAGACATCAAGCCTAGGGGGAGTTGAAAACCAACTAAGCAATTGGTTAACCTTAGCAAGTTTCTTAAACTTTGGGAATCTCTCTGTTCTCATCTGAAAAAATGGAAATACTGCTACCAATCAGTGCAGATTAAATGAGATACTGTATATAAAGTACCTAGATGGTACATAGCATGTACCACAACTGTTATAATGACTTAATTAAAATTTTGGTATAAAACTGTCAGTGTTAGTGTTCAGTGTCTTTTGCTATATGTAAAAATCCAAGAACAAGCTCATCTGCTGTGTCACAATGTCATTTTGTGTACTGGATGACAACGTAAAAGTGGTGACCTGACTCTGAATAGCAGATGAGAATGTACTGAAGAGAGGAGAAAGACAATCAGAAAGAGGAATGAGAGAGGAGAAAAGAATGCAAGGATGTTATAGAGAAGGCACTGAGACATGTGGAAAACAGACCCCTTCCTCCTCACAAATGAGAGAGGACTAAAAGGAAAGCGGAAATCAGGAGGAAAAAAATGGAATGGACAATAAAGTGCTTGTTCTGGAGGGAGCTTCTGACCATAATTCTCTTCATGTCTCCTTTTTCTTTTTTGTAGGTATTCCTTTGTCATTTTTCATGTATGGACTGAATTCTGATCATAACTGTATGATGGTAGATTCCATTGAAGAGTGGTAAGTATTTCAAATAATGGTTTTGCTATTGCTGTTACTTATAATGCTGTATTAATTTTTTTCAACTCACTGTCAGTAATCTGCTTTACAGTTGACTTGTAAATAATTTGGCAATAAAAAAGATACATGAGGGGGATGCCTATGTCTCAGTTAAGCATCTGCCTTTGGCTCAGGTCCTGATCCTGGAGCCCTGGGATCAAGCCCCGCATTGGGCACTCTGCTTGGCAGGGGGCTGCCTCTCTCTCTGCCTGCCACTCCCCTTGCTTGTGGTCTCTCTCTCTCTCTCTCTCTCCTCCCTCTCTCTGTCAAACAAATAAATAAAATCTCTAAAAAAAAATATACATGAGGAATATGTGTAGTCTTTCACATTTTGGAGGAATGCTTTTAAAGCGTCCTTTGCAGTAAATATTTATTGGGTACTTATTTTATGAGGATTTGTGATTGGAGCTTAAGATTGAAAAATGGGTAAATTATAGTCCAGGGGAGAACATTGGCCCAAACAAAATTGACCTTAACTTACCATAAGTATTCAATTTTTTATTAACTAAATTGGAAAGTCAGACCAATATGCAGATATTGCTTAGAGCATTTATGTTATTCGAGATTTGGAACTGCCTTTGAACCACTACTTAAAAAGAATACGAAACTTAGTTATTTTGTAGCCAGATTTCTTTCCTTGCTCCATTTTTAATCAAAAGTAGCATTGTCAAATTTGGTCACCCACATATTAATCAGATGGGTTTTAAATGATATTTGGTTGATTCTAAAAACAAAACATATCAGAGGATGGAAATTGGACCAACTGTTGACATTTAAAAAATAAAAGTGCCATAGTCAGAGACAGAAGTACTCTAAGGAAATAAGTTGTCTAAGTAGTTTAAAAGTTAGGAGAGTTATCAAGGCTCTAACTTATGAAGCTGTTAGATTTTTATGACATGGACTTACATATGCTGTACAGTTTCTTGCATATGCCTATATGTGGAACCACAGAGAAAATGAAAACAAAGCCTGAAAGTGGTAGAAAGAGATATAGGTAAAGGAGGAAGCAAAACATTTTATAGTTTACAATACAGATTTAAGTGTTACTGAAACAGATGAGAAAAGTAAAGATTAAGAGTAGACATTTAGTGAGCAGCAGAATCAGGACAAGAAACCCATGTCTGAAGACTTCTTGAACAGAGCCCTTTCTTTACTGTATCATAAATACTTCAAAAACATTCTTTTTCAAGCTAATTTTGTAAAGACAATTTGAAAAGAAAATGAGAAGTTGGATTGTTAAGTCACAGTGAAGCTATATAGCCAGGTTAGCCTCAGCTACTTGTAACTGGGCCTGAGGATTCAAGATATTTTTCTGCCAATGTGATCAGTTCCAGACTTTTTGCATTTGGGGAAAAAATTGCTTGTTCAATCTTAGCAACATCTTCAAAACAAATCTCAGAGCTCTTAATTTTTGTTTGATAATTCACAGATTTTTATTTAACATTTCATAATGTATTTATTACATTCAGCCTTAGGTAGTAAGATTTTATTTGTCCCTAGTAGTTCAAATTAATATAGTTTTTTTTTTTTTTTTTTAATTTATGATAGTCACAGAGAGAGAGAGAGAGAGGCAGAGACACAGGCAGAGGGAGAAGCAGGCTCCATGCACCGGGAGCCTGACGTGGGATTCGATCCCGGGTCTCCAGGATCGCGCCCCGGGCCAAAGGCAGGCGCCAAACCGCTGCGCCACCCAGGGATCCCTAATATAGTTTTTTAAAATAAATTTCTAGGAGGTTAGATAAATAGTACATTCTAATGTATGAATTTTCTTTTCATATAGCACATCTTTCTAGAGAAGTGGTTGACATGGGCACTGATTTTCAGAAGCACACAGTTCTACTTGTCTAAATCTTTTAAACCTAAGAAACCTATTGACAGAGTAGAACTGTTCTCTTGGGAGTTATGTTGGCTTTTTTTTTTTTTTTTAAATCTTCCTTGTTTTCTGTAAGTGAGTCCAGGTAGCTACTGGAATTACTGTGTAGTTATTATAAGCCCTTGTCTCTGATTCAGAGTAATGGCCTCCAGGGAAGTAGGACTCAACAGATGGCTCATCTTTTCCAAAAGCATTTGATAATCTCCACATGGTGCTCTTTCTAAAAGATTCTGAGATTTGGCAGTGACAGAATAAACAAGATGATCAGAAAAGAAATAAGGTAGTCCTAATGTCCATCATAAATAAAATTTAAAATAAAATAAAACTTCATGAGCTTCCTCTGTTAAATTTTCCACTAATTTTATAGAAGATGGAGATGATCTAGAAACATTTTTTATTAAATAATTTCTACCTTTTGTGTATAAGACTGAGCAGGTTTTTTTTTTTTTTAACTTTTTTTTTTTTTTAAGTATTTTATTTGTTCATTCATGAGAGAGACAGGCAGAGACACAGGCAGGGGGAGAAGCAGGCTCCATGCAGGGAGCCCAACGTGGGACTCTATCCCAGGATTCCAGGATCACTACCTGAGCCGAAGGCAGACGCTCAACCACTGAGCCACCCAGTCATCCCTTTTTTAACTTACTTATTTAAGCAATCTCTACACCCAACATGGGCTCAAACTCAAAACCTCAAGATCAAAAGCCACATGTTCTACCCACTGAGGGAGCCAGGTGTCCTAAGAGACAGTTTAAAAAAAAAAAAAAAAGTCAACAACTTGTTATTATCATTGTTCTGGCATCCCTCTCTCCTCCTAAACCAAACCTCAAGAACTTGACAAGGATAGAACTTGCAGAGTCACTACTGTGATGAAATTGTGCTTTCTTAAATGTATGTGTTCATGAAGTGTAGGGGTGCCTGGGTGGCTCAGTTGGGCATCCAACTCTTGGTTTTGGCTCAGGTCATGATCTTGCAGTTGTGGGATTTTGAGTAGGCATCAGGCTCCATGGGGATTCTCTCTCTCCCTCTCCCCCCTCCCATCCCAACTTGTGCCTTTCTCTCTCTCCCAGAAAATAAAATTATAAAAAATAAATGCATGTGTTCACGAAATTTTGACATGTAAACCTTTGGATAACTTATAAATGTATCTAATGGGATGTGTGTCATGTAATAATGGCTAAATAGATATTGAATCTGAAATCAGTAAGAAGAAATGATCTGACACTCAGCCAGATGCTGCTGCCCAAATTGATAGACAAAAATCAGTAACATTCTGTAAGTGAAACAAAAAAATTACCAGATTTTACTGATAGCAGCTTAGGGGCATTCTCTGCTCCTTCAAGGGGTTACAAGCTTCTAGTCCATGAAAAACAACATATTTTTTTACCTCTTCAGTCACCCCTCTCTAATTTAAGACTTTATTGAAAATCTATTTGTGTAAACTTAGGTGTTAACCTTTGAATCATTATGCTATATGTTTTTTTTTTGTATGAGCTTTTTTTCTTCTCATGCTATAGATCACAATCCTTTTTTTTAAAAGATTTTATTTTCTTATTCACTGGAGACACTGAGAGAGAGGCAGAGACATGGGAAGAGGAAGAAGCAGGCTCCATGCAAGGAGCCTGATGTGGGACTTGATCCCAGGACGCCAAGATCACGCCCTGCGCCAGAGGCAGATTCTTAACTACTGAGCCACCCAGGCGTCCCAGATCATGATCCTTTTGATTATGACCTTGCTCTTTTATGTTAGTTCAGCCTCACCAGTTGGAGAGCTTTGAAAATTCCTCCAGTATTCTATTCATATTTTCTCTCTAAGTGTTCTATTTGTTTAT
Source organism: Canis aureus (assembly GCF_053574225.1). Lineage (NCBI taxonomy): Eukaryota > Metazoa > Chordata > Mammalia > Carnivora > Canidae > Canis > Canis aureus. The sequence goes on along the minus strand of NC_135625.1, from coordinate 33,319,685 downwards.
TATGGCATCCAGAAGAAATTTCTCCTTCCAATTTTCTGTCACCACCCGATTCCTCTCCATGGGCCTGGACCTTTCTGCTCTTGGTTTCCTCAGTGTAATGCTTCATTTCCACTTGGAAACTCTTCATTACCAGAAACCAATACTAGCCACTGTGCTAGTGTTACAGACACTTTAACCCTCTTTTTTTGAGGGAAGGAAAAAGAATTTATTTTACATAACTGATTGAAAAATAGTAATTCAGGAAATAGTAAATAAAATAATAATATGGTCTCATGCACCCTGAAGGAGGTGGTGCCCGATTTGGAGTTGTGATTGCTATGTCCAGACAGTCTCCTATTTGGAACTTCTGTGACTGCAGGGTCATGGAGTCATCAGTCTCCTTCCTCCCAGACATGGTGCTGCCAATTTCCTTTACTCAATAGGCAGGCCTTTTAGGATCTGTAAAAACAATAGCAAAATTGAACTGTGTGCCCTTCTTTCTAGCTTCTGGGTAGACTTTTACTAAACTAGTCAGTTCTTTCAGTGTTGCATCCATCCAAGTGTAGATCTGCAACTCGCTGGACGGCATGTTTCCACGGGAAAACTCGTCCATTCCGTGGTGGCCGCCGGTATTGGTGGTGAAGATATGCAGCAGTAGCAGGCACGTTTTTTCCTGATTTTTCTCCGGCTCCTTCTTAATTTCCTCCTGGGAAACGCGCAACTCCACTGCCATCTTCCTCCTCCCTTGTTTTTTTTTTTTTTTTTTCTTAAGTAGGCGGCGCAGAGCTTGAACTTACAACTGCAAGATCAAGACCTGAGCTGAGATCGAGAGTCAGATGCTCAACTGACTGGCACCCTTCTTTACTTTTTTTACTATGATCTCTTTTCTTGATGTGTCTCCCATTCCATCTTTCCTGTTGTGCTTTTTTAGCTTCATTATAATCTCTTTATCTTTAACCATTGTTGTTGGTTTTTTTTTTCCAGCTGCTTTTGCCATACTTTGTATCTTGATCGAAGCTAAATTTCCTCCTGGTCTCTTACTTCATTAATAATTTTCCTAAGGTTTTAGATTTCCTTTCCCCTGAAATGCCCACTATTGCTAAAGAGTGTCGTGAATGATTGTACTATACATTCATACCCAACTTGAAATTTTATATTACGTTCTCGGGATCTTATTTCACTACAAATATGTAACCATTTATGTTGGCACTATTTAAAAGATAGGAACTAGGGAAAGAAGAAACTTAGCTGTAATTTAGTAGAGGAAAGAAATAACAAAGGAAAGTCAGAAATAAATAAAATAGAGACCCAGGTAAACAATAACATAACATTGAACGTGATGACCAGTTTTTTTTAAAAAATAAATAAAATTGGGCAGCCCGGGTGGCTCAGCGGTTTAGGGCTGCCTTCAGCCCAGGGCCGCCTTCAGCCCAGGGCCTGATCCTGGAGTCCCGGGATCGAGTCCTATGTCGGGCTCCCTGTATGGAGCCGGTTTCTCCCTCTGCCTGTGTCTCTGCCTCTCTGTGTGTGTGTGTGTGTCTCTCATGAATAAATAAATAAAATCTTTAAAAAAAAATACTGATCTGTTCTATAATGATTAAAAAATAAAATAAAATAAAATTGACAATACTTTAACTATATTAACTAAGACAAAGAAGAGTGCCTGGCTGACTCAGTCCATAGAACATATGATTCTTGATTTTGAGGTTGTAAGGTTGAGCCCTACACTGGGTATAGAGATTACTTAAAAATAAAATCTGAAAAAAAGAGAAGACTCAAAAACCAATGAGAAATGGAAGAGAAAACAATACAACAGATAATCACAGAAGTATATACTATAATAACAGATTACTATAAACAGTTATATACTGGGGGACCTGGCTGGTTTAGTCAGAAGAGCGTATGACTCTTGATCTCAAGGTTGTGAATATTTTTTTAAGATTTTATTTATTTATGAGAGACACAGAGACAGAGAGGCAGAGACATAGGCAGAGGGAGAAGCAGGCTCCATGCAGGGATCCCGATGTGAGACTCAATTCCGGGACTCCAGGATCATGCCCTGAGTCAAGGCAGATGCTTAACCACCGAGCCACCAAGGCATCCCAAGGTTGTGAATTTGAGCTCCACATTGGGTGTAGAGAGTACTAAAAAAATTAAAAACTGAAAAACAAAAAAAGAATTATATACTAACAAATAACTTAGGGGGAAAAATAGTTAATTCCTAAAAACACACAGATTACCATGTGACTGAACCATGAATCCAAGAAATAGGAAGTCTTAGACCAATAACAAGAATGAAAGTTGATAATCTCCCAGCGCAGAAAAGCCCAAGACCACGTTTTCATTGGTGAATTCTACCAAACATTTAAAAACAGAATTAATGACAATCTTTATCAAAATCTTCAAAATCTTATAAATAATGGAATAGAGGGAACACATTCAAAATTATTTCCATAAGGTGTACCTGGGTGGTGCCATCGGTTAAGTGTCCAACTTTTAGTTTTGGTTAAGGTCATGTTCTTGGAGTCATGAGATGGAGCCCGGTGTCAGGCTCTGCACTCAGTGCAATCTGCTTGAGATTCTCCTCCCCTCTCCCTCTGCACCTTCTTCTCACGCATGTGCATTCTCTCTGTCTCTGTTTCTCAAATAGATAAATCTTTGGCTGTCTATAATTTTTTCCTTAGAACTAATAAATGCTTTTGTAGCCTGTTTTTCTATAAATCTAATATTTTTTTCTGCAAATGTGTTGGTACTTGTCAGTAATGGTTTTTTGAGTGGTAAGATATATAAGTTCCTTTTTCTTTTTTTTAATCTGGAGAATTCTCTTTTTTTTTAAATTGTAGTTGATATACAATGTTATATTAGTTTCAAGTGTATGGTGAATTTTTTTTTAAGTCTTCCATTTCCCTGTTTTAGTCTAGACTGATGATTTCCTAGAAATGGTGTGTTACTCTCATCCATCCTAGGGTTACTGCCCGATGTTGTATCCATTCATTTTTTTAATCCCATTTTAGATTCAGTCTTTTTTTTTCCCCCAAAGCACATCTTCCAGTAGATTTCTAAGAAAGGGTGTATGTTAAATATATACATGTATCTTAGACCTTGCCTACCTTTAAAAGACTTTCTCTTACCCATGTACCAATATTATGTGAGCCAGGCATGGTAAAAGAGCTAAAGCTTCTATAACTTTCTACCCTAGCCCTCTTTTTCCTAGTGTTACCTGAGTTATGAAACTTTAGTCTTACCAGTAAGAACACTGCATTCTGGTTGCACAATTCCTGTCTCTATTTATACTAATTCCATATTCGGTGGTGATTATAGCCAAAACTATCAAAGAAACAATATTTGGTCAAAGTATCCTTTGTTGACATAATCTATTAGCAGTGGTCTGATTAGAGATTTGATCTCACCATCTCTACATATCATGAGATGAATTAATTTTAAAACATTGAGATGTTTCCAGTTAGGATGAACAGAATCTAATTAATACTATTTTTATTTTTATTTTATTTTATTTTATTTTATTTTATTTTATTTTTTTACTATTTTTAAATTTATGGTTACTTCCTTAATAAAGTTAGGAATTCAGATTGATAAAAAATGTTAAACTCAAATAAATTATTTAAAGCCAAATTTTAATATAATTCTGGTTGTACAAGTTCCCCCTGAAACATTAGACCAGTTTTGTCATAATAGGCTGGATATTAGTTCAGGATGAGTGCCAGTATGATACTTTAAGAAATTTATAAAGTGTAATAGTTATAGTATGGAATGGTAAATGGAAAGTATTGGAATTATTGGAAAATAGTAAATTTTTGGTGGTCACATTTTCTTTGTTTTTGACAGCATTTAGCTGCCATTCAGTTAACACATTTGTATTTTTTCTGTTGTAGATTGCCATTTGATACAAGACCTATCAACTTAATTGTAATCTTTGGTGGGGGAGATAATAGAGTACATTAAAATTCAGTTGATTTTTAAATTTTTTATTTATTTCAACTTCTTATTAATTTTAATAAATGTCCTAATTAAACAACATTGAAATTTGAAAAAATTGTTTTCTGGAAATGATATGATAATTCTATCAGTCATCAATCATGGGTATATAATGAAACCCCATGAATGAGTGATAAGGAGGAGGAGAATATTTCTGTAGATCTGTTAAGCACAAATTTGTCTAAATCCTTCTTCTGTATGTATTTTTTTTCTAGCCTCACTTAGTTGTTCACCTGGTATAGAATTGAAAAATTTTTGTTGAAACTAACCAACGTTGCTATACACAAGCTGATGACTTGCTTGCTATCATATTTCTTCTTTTCTTTTTTTTAAGATTTATTTATTTACTTTACAGAGAGTACACAGGGAAGGGTAAAGGGAGAGGGACAGAGCATCTTAAGCAGACCCCACACTGAGCATGGAGCCCAACATGGGACTCAATCCCACAACCCTGAGTTCACAACCTGAGCCAAAAACCAAGAGTCAGATGCTTAATTGACTGTGTCATCCAAGTTCCCCAGTTTCTTCTTTTCTAAATTATTCAGTTTTACTTTCTTTATATAAATGGCATCATACTTTAATCTTTCCAATGTGTTTTGACATTGTTTCATATAGCTTAGTTCATTTTCACTTGTGTTATATTTCCTGACGTATTATATACTATAGTTTATCCACTCTGGTGGTCAGCAGTGGACATTTCAGTTACTCAGTAACAGTGCTGCTTTGAACACTCTTCTACTTGCCTTTAGGTATACATGAATGAGAGCGTCTCTGGGGTAATAGTTCTCAGAGATTTGGGTTTTAAAATTTGCTGTTTCCACCTTAACTGTAGTGTAATGCAGTCCAGTTCAAACACTAGCCACTGACGCCTGGGTGGCTCAGTTGGTTAAGCATCTGACTCTTGTTTTCAGCTCAGGTCATGATCTCAGGGTTGTAAGATCATGCCCCATGTTGGGCTCTGCACTGGGCGTGGAGCCTGCTTGGGATTCTCTCTCTCTTTCTGTCCCTCCTCCCCTTCTCTCTTTCTCCCTCTCTCCCCCTCTTTCTTTCTGCCTTACCCCCTCTAAACACACACAACCACAAAAGCTCTCACACCTGGACTGAGTGGCAGACTCCACAAGACCTGAGTCTTCCACAGAACTTCCCTTACTTCGGATGCTAGTTGCAAGTGGGTTCCCGAAGCCATCCACACCTATGGCCAACTGGTTACATATTCAAGGGTTCCCATGGACCCCTCAACTTCAATAATTCACACAGAACTCTGGAAAGCACTTCACTTAAAACTACAGTTTTATGACAAAGGACATACATAGAATAAAGTCTTGGAGGTTCCTGAACACAGAGCTTCAATGACCTCTCTCCATGAAGTCCAGAAGCATCACCCCTTCCAGCACATCAGTGTGTTTATCAAGCAATAAGCTCTATTGAGCTTTAGTGTTTGGTGTTTATTGGGGTTCCATTAAGGAGGCACAATTGATTAAATCATTGTACATGTGGCTAAACTCATTCTCCAGCCCTTTTCCCCAATAGAACAACTGAAAAGTCTGAACTCTCTAATCACAAACGTCTCTTTCTGGTGACCAACCCTCATTTTGAAGCTGTGTAGGGTCCCACCATGAGTCACCTTTTAGCAAAACAAAGTCACTCCTTCAGGAAATTCCAAGGTTTTTTGAAGCTCTTTGCCAGGACAAAACCAATATATTCTTTATACAGGATCCCTTTCATTACCCTTCAAATTTAAGACCTAAAGAACTTTTGTTGATGAGGGTTACATCTATTGATATTTACTGTATCAAGTTAAAATCCAGAAATTTTTTCATTTAAAAATAATAACACATCCATCATGTATTAATATAAATATTTTAGTAAAAAATACTTCCCACAGAAAAGTGCTGTTGTTTTTCATTATTGCAAATCAGGCCTAATAGAAGTCAGGTGAATTCTCATACCTGCTTCTGCATTTAGTCTTTTGCGATTTCTGTTGTTTTGATCGAAGAATATAAAGAAATAAGACCTCACAGATACGTAGTTGCTGACACCTTGAAATGCTCTTGTGGGGACCCTCAGAAGTTTTCAGATCACACTTTGTGAATTGTTGCTTGAGTGTTGATGCCTAGAGAATGGAGTTGCTAGTCAGAAGATAATGCACATCTTCAACCTTAAAAGATAATAGCTGATTGTTTTTTCTAAAGTGACTGTGCCAGTTTACACAATCACCAGAAGTGTATGAGAGTTCTGGTTGCTCTGCACCTTTTTCAGCATTTAATATTGTCAGACTTTAATATTTTATCCTCTAAGGGGTATGGAAAAAATACACTTCGTTGTAGTTTTAACTTTTGTGTTTTTGTTTCCATATGGCTAGTTACTGTTTAAATATGATGGATTCCTCACTGGTTTTTTTTTTAAGATTTTATTTATTCATGAGAGACACAGAAAGAGAGAGTCAGAGACACAGGCAGAGAGAGAAGCAGGCTCCATGCGGGGAGCCCAATGTGGGATTTGATCCCAGGTCTCCAGGATCATGCCCTGGGCCAAAGGCAGGCACTCAACTGCTGGGCCACCCGGGCGGCCCATCTTATAACCTTTAGTATTATTTTTGTCAACTTCAAGATTGAATCAACTTTACGGACTTAATATAGGAAGATTTTGCATATCCACAGTAGTAAGTATTCCTCAAAAATAAAGTATGCCTGTTCCCCCTTTCAGCAAATTTTTTATGACCCTCAGTTTTTTAGAAGTATTCCTATTAGCCCAGACCATTTCTTATGCTTATGCTTAGGTATTTTATGTTTTTTGTTACAATAGTGAGATTATTTTTGTTTTTAAGAGTTTATAAATTATGAAGATAAAAATTAAGGTAATAAAAATATAAACTAATAAATCGCTCTCCACCCTATTTCTAAATCACTTATTATTCCTTTCTTCATAGGCAATTAATATTATCTTTTTCTTTTAAAGATAATTTATGCACACTTAGCTGAACACTCTTATACTTCTATTTTTATTCTGGAAAATTCTAACATATATGACGACAGAATACTATAATGAACCCCAGATACCATTTTCAAGCTTTAGCAATTATAAACTGGATAATTTTAAAGCAGACAACCCAGATATTATATCACTCCTTTTTTAGTATGTGTATGTTAAATCAACTAGTGATTTTATTTTTTTTTAAAGATTTTATTTATTTATTCATGAGACACACACACACACACACACACACACACACACACACACACAGAGGCAGAGACATAGGCAGAGGGAGAAGCAGGCTCCATGCAGGGAGCCCAATGTGGGACTCAATCGCGGGTCTCCAGGATCAGGCCCTGGGCCAAAGGCAGCCCTAAACCACTGAGCCACCTGTGCTGCCCTCAACTAGTGATTTTAAATCAAGTTTATTGAGAATGCAACCTAGGAAAAAGCAATGAAATATATGAATTAGGAGTTAAGAAGCATGAAGAATAAAGGTAGAGATTTGAGCATAGGTAACTAAAAGTTGTAAGGAAATGGAGCAATACCACAACAGTACAAAGATAACATTGCCAAGAATTTCACATAAATGTCAAAGATACCAAAAATTAAATACAAGAAGTCCATGATATGCTTATACTAGAATGTTATAATGAAAATGAAGAACACCAGAGACAAAGAGATCTTCAAAAGCTGTCAGAGAAAAAAGATTTGCCCATAAATGAGTGGCAGTTAGATTGGAGGCAATTTCTTAATAGAAGCAGTGGATGGCAGTAAGTAGTGTGGGATAATAGCTTAAGAGTGCCAACAGAAAATGTCAGTCAGTCTAGAATTTTATACCCAGGAAGATTTAACCTGATATAGCAGGTCTTTCAAAAAAATAGAATTTATCCAGTTCTAAAATATTTAAAACATCCCCTTGAAGTTAGGGAAAGACCAATGCATCTGACATTATCACTTATATTTGGCATATGTTGGAACTCCTAGCCTGCCCACTAAGGCAAGCATAAGAAATAAATGGTATAATAATTGGAAAAAAGAAATAAACTGAAAATTGTTATATGCCCTTCATCATTTACAAAAGATATAGTTGTTTATGAAGACAAATTGTTAGAATTAACAGGAGCTTAGCAAGGTTCCCCAGGAGTCAATGTATAGAAACCAGTTTCACTGAAGGTCATTTTGCTCATAGTGGGTGCATTCACTCTGATACCAGACTGCCTGGCTTTGAATTCCAGATTCAACAAATACTGTCTACTGTATGTCCTTAGGCACATTATTTAATTTATGCTTTTTTTCATAATTTAAAATAAAGGGCATCTCCTAGGGATACAATGATTAAATGGATCAATATGTATCTAAACCACTTAAATAAGTATTCCTAATAAGTGTTGCAGATGAATGTTAGTCATTATTTTTATCATCCTGTAAGCCATTTTAAACATTAGCAATGAATAAGTGAAAAATTTTTTAAAAGATAGCATATGTAGTAATTTTAAAATTATTAAAAACTTAGCATAAATTCTTTAAAACCTGTTATATCTTCATGGAAAAAAAATAAAGCTTTATAGAAAGATATTAATGACATGAATAAGTGGAGAGATAGCCCATGTTCAAGATAGAAAAACTAGTAAAACAGTGTCATTGATCAGTAGTAGGTTCAGTGAACTTCCAATTAAAACCTAAACAAGATTTCTTATTAGACAAACATTTAAAAATATGCATGTCAGAGCAAAGATGTTTCAGAAGAACAAGATTTCTTTTTTCTTTTCTTTTGGTTATGTCCAAACATGGATCACTTAACATGGTGTGGTGTTGGTATAGGAATACAGATGCCTGGGTGAGTGTCTGCTTTTGACTCTGGGTGTGATCCCGGACTTCCAGGATTGAGTGCTGCATCAGGCTTCCCACAGGGAGCCTGCTTCTCCCTCTGCCTGTGTGTCTCTGCCTCTCTGTGTGTGTCTCTCATGAATGAATGAATGAATGAATGAATGAATGAATAGATAAATTAATTAATTAATTAATGTTTTTTTAAATATAAAAAAAGAATACAGAAAGATACCAACCAATACAACAGATCAGAGTGCCCAGAATATGTGCATATATGGGAAGTTGGTTTATGTTAGAGATACCATAGATATATAGAGAAAGGAAAGATTTTTCAAATAAATACTAGCATGATTTTATACTCACATGGAAATATTGAGCCCTTCTTACTTATCTCAGACCAAAATTAATTTCAGGTGCATTAAAGACTTAAAGGTAAAAGGCAAAACTATAAAACTTTTAGAAGAGAATAGAGGGGATTATCTTTAAACCTTAGAATCATTTCTTAAATTTGATCAAAAGCAAAAATATAAAGGAAAAAAAATAATTTCAACTACATTAAATATTTTTGTTAAAGTGAAAAACAAGTTTAAAAAGTGGAAAATTATTTGCAACAAGTGTAACTGGTAAAGACCTAATATCTCAAAAAGATTTTTTGTGCAAAAACCATAGAATAGGATAAATTGCCTCATAGAAAAGTGGATAAAAAAACGTGAACAGGCATTTCACAGGTTTGAAAACTCAAATGACCGACAAATATACTCAGTCTCATAAAAAATCAAGCAAATGCAAACTAACCATAGTGAAATAGCTTATGCAGATATCAGATTGGCAGAAATTAATGCCAATCAAATGAGATGAGGATATGGAACAACGGGAACTGTCACACACTGCTGGTGATAGAATAAAAATCTAGTACAATAAAAGATTGAAAAATTAAATAACAGGAAAATTAAAATTTTGCTATGGGAGGCAAATGCCATAAACAAAATTAAGAGAAAAATATTGCAACACTTATTATGACAGACAAAAACTAATTTCTCTGTGTGTAGAGTCTTTAAAAATCATTTAAAAACCATCTTACCTGTAAAAAGAAAAGATGGGAACAAATGATAGAAAAAATAAAATTACTCAACCTCATGAGTAATGAAAGAAATGCAAATTAAAACCTCAAGATTCTGATTTTGTTGTTGACTAAAATTAGTTGGATAACATACTAAAAAAATCTTCAAAGAGATTATTCTCTTCTTTCCTTTATGTAGGTAAAACTTAAAACAGTAATAAAAACCAGGTAAAGATGAATTATTAAAAGGCTGAGAAAAGAAAGCACTGCTTGAAATCAGGATTATGAAGTCACAAAAGTCAGAGGAAGAATGTATTATTTCAGGCATAGATTGGTCAAAAATATCAAATGTAGAGAGGCCAAGTAGTTTATGAGCCAGGAGTATCCTTACATGAGTGAGAGACTGATGTGAAAAATCATTAATAACCGTTGAGGTAAAGTCAGAAATCAAAATAAGATTGAGGAGAAAGTGGGAGATGATCTAGATAAGGGCAAAGATGACTCTGGCAGATTCTGTTTTTGAAATGATTGGGTTTGAGCTTGTTTAAATACTTTTGAGCAAGATCCAGAGAAGCTAAGTGAGTAGGGATAAAATTCAGAATACAGTGGAAAGGGGCACCTGGGTGGCTCAGTCAATTGGGTGTCTCTGCCTTCTTCTCAGGTCATGATCCTGGGGTCCTGGAATCGAGTCCTATGTCAGGATCCCTACTCAGCAGGGAGCCTGCTTCTTACTCTCCTCCCTGCTCATGCTCTCTCTCTCTCTTTCAAATAAATAAGTAAAATTTTTAAAAACAAAACAATACAGAGGAGACATCAGTGAGACAATGGGAATATAGGAGAAAGAACTCTAAAAGGGGAAATCATGAGACCTAGTTTTTATTGTCCCTATTCCTAGATACTTAGTTGTATTGCATCATCTCTAACAGGTTGGCAAACTTTCTGTAAAGACTAAACATTTTAGTCTTTGTAGGCCATAGAGTCTCTGTCACATTTACTCAGCTGTGCTTTTCTAATAGTAAAGCAGCCATATAGCCATAAAGCAGCAGACAATAGATAAATGGGTGTGGCTGTGTCCCAGTAAAACTTACTATGGATATCATATACCTTTTAAGTGCCATAAAATACTGTTCTTGATTTTTTTGTCATTTAGTTTGTAGTCCCTATGAAAACTAACAGTGAGCTGTAACTTGCCAATCCCTGATCTATAAAATGAAAAATAAGACAAAAATATATTTTATCTTTACATTATACAATCTTAACTGAGGGATTCTTGGCTTAATGTCACTATATATGTAGTTTAACATATGTATGATCTGATTTAACCTTTTGTTTATCAGAGGTAATTCTTAGTCTGAAACATTTAACACTCTGCAGAACAACTCAGAATTTACTTTTGTGACTAAAGTTCTGAGAATTTTATTTATTCATCAGGAACTCTGTCCCAAGATCACTAGAAAAGCAATGAATGATCTTTGCCATATCATCATTATATATCATTACAGTAATTACTGTAATATTATAAAATAGAGTTATTTTTATTTAAGCATATTTTGGGATGGAACATGGATTAAAAATCAGTATTTGGTGCAAATAAAAGGTAATTGTGAAAAGAAGTTAAAATAGAACATTGTTATTTGCCAGAAAATCCTGAAACAGTCATTTTTTGTTGTTGTTAGAGATTAGCAAACTTTTAGACTTTTTTCTTAAAGATTTTTTAAAATTTATGTATTCATAGAGAGAGAGAGAAAAAGACAGAGACACAGGCAGATGGAGAAGCAGGCTCCACGCAGGGGGCCCGATGTGGAACTCAATCCCGGGTCTCCAGGATCACACCCCGGGCTGCAGGCAGTGCTAAACCTCTGCGCCACTGGGGCTGCCAACTTTTAGACATTTTAAAGATAACAAGCTGACCCATCAAAAGTTTGAGGGAGAACTGAAAAAAAACTTTCTAATTAATGCTTTGTGTATCTGCAGTTATTCTCAGTTACCTTATGTTAGGAAACCTTTTCATAAATGATAGCAGTTGAATTTTATTAAACTCTAGGGCTCTCTAAGTTTTTCCATTGAAACACCTAGTTATGTTATTAAGAATCTGACAGTAATCAAGTAAAAGATTTTGCAGGTTTATTTGGTAATCTCTAATCTCCCAAACATTCAGATTCTTAACGTTTGATGGTGGTCTTAGGAAACTCAGTACAAAAACTCTTAAAATAGACTTTGAGAGATCAGATCTTTAGACTAGTTGACATAAAAGGGGTTTACTCTTTTGCTACCAACTTGTCGCTGAACAATGTATTACGATTCATAGTGCACACAGAGTAATACACTGTTGATGTTAGTGAGATATCTAAGGGTTAATTGATTAATTTCTAGTGTTAGAATCAACATCACTTCTAACCTGATTACCTTTGCAGTACTGTGCTTCTTGACAAATTCTGTGACTTGGTTTCATAGGATGAGCTTTAGGAATACACACACAGTTAATTCTGTGCAGTTACAGTGTACAGGTGCTACAACCATGTGAGGTGTTGATACTGTTAACCTCAGAGAAGTTAGGCATTTTGCCTAATGTAACATTGTTAATTAATGGTAGAACCAAAATTTGAAACATTTTTTTGCCTTACTTGCTATCTACCTCTGTGAAATAAAAAGTATATAAAGGCAAGCTAAAGGGGAAAGGTAAAGGCCACAGGGAAATGAATTCTGCAGAGCCAGGGCTAGGTCTTCTGTCTTCACCCTCCTCTGATTGGCATCTAGCATGGCATATATGTCAGCAACGTGAAAGAGTGTGAGTCTCAGCTTGTAGGAGAAAATTTAGGTGGATAAAGTTTTAGATGGATGAATGAATTTTACTTAGGTAAAATATAACAGCCCACTGTTAAAAGGAAACAGAGATAAAGGAAACAAACATATTCTTGTTTTATTCTTAATTTAGAAGGTAGTGCTTCTGGTAGTTAGCAAATTCCTATAAATTTTTGGTAAATACTCATCAAATTATGAATGTTTCCATCAATTCTTCTTTACTAATTTTTTTTTAAAACTGTAGGTGAAATTTTTTTAGATTTTTAAAAAAGATTTTATTTATTCATGAGAGACACAGAGAAAAGGCAGAGACCTAGGCAGAAGCTCAACCATTGAACCACCCAGGGGTTCCTTTTTTTTTTTTTAGATTTTATCTGCTTCAGAAAGAGTACAAGGATGAGCGGGGGCGGGGTGGGGGAGAGAAGCAAGCTCCTTGCTGAGCAGGAAGTTCAGTCTGTAACTCCATCCCATGACCTGGGAATCATGACCAAGCCAAAGGCAAACATTCAACTGACTCAGCCACCCAGACACTCCAATAAGTGAATTTTTAATTTGACTAGATGCTTTTTCTGCATCTATTGAGATAATCGCTTGATTTTCCTTTTTTTGAAGGTTTATGTAGGTTTTTGAAGGTTTGTGCCTGGGTGGCTCAACGGTTGAGCGTCTGACTTTGGCTCAGGGCATGATCCTGCAGTCCTGAGATCGAATCCCACATCAGGCTCTCTGCATGGAACCTGCTTCTCCCTCTGCCTGTGTCTCTGCCTCTCTCTCTCTCTCTCTCTCATGAATAAATAAATAAAATCTTTAAAAATATAAAAATAAAGATTTATGTAGTAAATGAAATGTACATATTTCCTGTGATAAATCTCCTTTGTGTTGCAGGATGAACTCAGCTTGTTTTTGATATATTAATGCTTTTATTTTTATTTTTTTTAAGATTTTATTTATTTATTCATGAGAGACACACAGAGAGAGAGAGAGACAGGCAGAGGGAGAAGCAGGCTCCATGCAGGGAGCCTGATGTGGGACTCGATCCCGGAACTCCAGAGTCACATCCCGGGCTGAAGGCAGGCGCTAAACTGCTGAGCCACCCAGGCTGCCTTGCTTTTATTTTTAGAATCAGTTTGTAACTACTAATTTAATTTTTTCTTAATAGTACTAAGATGATGAATTCTTTTAATTTCTTGAATCAGTTTTAATACATTTTTCTTAAAATTATTATTTTGTATAATTCGTTTTTTTAAAGATTTTATTTATTCATGAGAGACAGGTAGGGAGAGAAGCAGGATCCCTGTGGGAGCCTGAATCAGAACTCAATCCCAAGACCCTGGGATCAGGACCTGAGCCAAAGGCAGATGCTCAACACTGAGCCACCCACATGTCCCTAATCTTTTTTGTTGTTGTTGTTGTTAAGATTTTATTTATTAGAGAAAGAATGAGCCCAACCAGGGGATGGAACAGAGGGAGAGAGAGAATCTGAAGCTGATTATACTCTGAGTGTGAAGCCCAACTCAGTGCTGAATCTCACAACCCTGAGATCATGACCTGAGCTGAAGTCAAGAGTCAGGCACTTAACTGACTGGTTATATAGATGCCCCTTATATAATTTTTAAATGTATTAGCTTAAAGCTGCTCATAATATACAAGTCCTATATGAATAGATGTTTTAGCTGTTGGGGAACCTTTCTGCTTTTGGTTTCTTTGTGTGATCTTTTTCATTCATTCATTCATGCAAATATCTGCTAAGGACCTAATAATATGTGCTGTGCCCTGTGGTTTAACTATTCTTGAAGTTTTTAGAATTGATTTTTCTCTACTACTCATCTAGAATAACCCAGGATCTCATAGGACAGCCTCAGCATAAATACTTAGAATTAAAATATATGATATATGTCATATATGTAGCATTTACATAGTGGTTAGGACTATTGTATATATTTTGCAGTATATAATGGAATATATTTTTGCATATGTATGTAAAAATAATATAAATTAATGGTTATGGAACTTATATATATGAATGTAAAGATTTGTATGAAATTGTTATCACTTTTACATGGCTGATTTGTTTGGCTGAAGTTAAAAGAGTATTATTCCTACTTGAAAAATTGCTGAGTGCAACCTATTTAATGAAGAACATTGAATACCATTGTGCCCTGAATATTCGTCTTTCATCACAGTTTTTAACTTAGCTACTTGGAGGGGCACCTGGCTAGCTTACTCAGTAGAGTATGTAACTCTAGATCTCAGGGTTATGAGTTCATGCCCCACATTGGGAATAGAGCTTACTTTAAAAAAATAATAAAAATAAATGCTTCCTAACTTAGCTACTTTGTGGCTAAGTATTATCCTAAGCACTAAGGAACAAAATCACTGAATTTCAGAGGTCTACTTTATTAGTAAATTCTATTAAAGGAACATTTTATAAGAAACCACAGAGCTGAGGGCAGCCTGGGTGGCTCAGCGGTTTAGCGCTGCCTTCAGTCCAGGGCCTGATCCTGGAGTCCCGGGATCAAGTCCCATGTCAGGCTCCCTGCATGGAGCCTGCTTCTTCCTCTGCCTGTGTCTCTGCGCTCCCCCCCATTCATGAATAAATAAAATCTTAAAAAAAAAAAAAAAGAAAGAAACCACAGAGCTGAAATAGCATTATTCATCTTTACTGAAAATACAATTTAACTATAGTTAAAAGCAATATTGAGTATTGTTGCAGTACTTGGCTCCTCAAGTATATTCAACTGATAGTATACCTTTGTGTACAGTAGGTATAGATCATGATTAATTGAAGAGGTTCTTTTGTAATTTAATTCATTAAATAAGTTACTCTTCCCTTCCAACACAGGGCTCAAACTTATACCCCAAGTTCAAGAGTCGTGTGCTCTACCAACTGAGCCAGCCAGGTACAGTGTATCTTAAGGGTATTATTGTTAGGAGGCAACATTACTAGTGTCTATCAATGAGACTGGATGAGGAAACAGACTGATTTTCTTCTATTTCTGTTGGTCTCTGTCCATTCCCTATTTTGATCCACGTTTGATTGGGAGACTGTAAGATTATCTTTCATAGGGATCCCTGGGTAGTGCAGCGGTTTAGCACCTGCCTTTGGCCCAGGGCGCGATCCTGGAGACCTGGGATCAAATCCCACGTCGGGCTCCCAGTGCATGGAGCCTGCTTCTCCCTCTGCCTGTGGCTCTGCCTCTCTCTCTGTGTGACTATCATAAATAAATAAAAATTAAAAAAAAAAACATTATAAAAAAAAGATTATCTTTCATAAAGGGTGGAGAGGAGATTGAGGGCAAAATCTTTTGTGAGCTTTTTGTAGAATCTTATCCATTGTGATCCTTCTGTAGAATTTTGGCAACTCTTAATATAGATTATGATCTAAGTTTGGACTAAGCAGTTGATAGCTACCAGGAGGCCTGTGAACCATATTATGAAATGGTATGAAAAATCCATGTCTATATATATTTTTCTGTGTGTACGCTCCATAACTCTCCTTCAATACCTAGTATGAGTTTTACTTAAAAGGTTAAGAATCATTGTGTTGAATGGGGAGAGAGGGAGGGCTTCAGAGAGGAAGGAGAAGGGAGGAAAAGAAATCTGATACTAGTATAAATATATAAGGTCTTAGTCCATTTAGTGATATTATGGAACAATAGCCAGTGAGTGACTGTTTAGGCAATCAATTATAGGGATAGTTGTGCAGAATTTGGTTTACAACTTTAATAAGTTTCTTCCAAAGGCAGAGATTCTGATTTAGAGAATATCATTCTATTCACAGAAATGTGTTGGCATAATACTTTAAAAACTACAGTATCTGGTGAGAATTTTACCAAATGTTAATAAAAATTGTTTGGAAGTTATTAAGCTTTTCAGGAACACAGACTTTTGGTTACCTAATTACAGTTACATATATATTACTCAGGAAAGGTCTATTAGAAACTACAAAATAAATACTCAAGGATTATATAAAAGCTAAAGTTGTTAATTTATTTTTTTTTTAATTTTTATTTATTTATGATAGTCACACAGAGAGAGAGAGAGAGAGAGAGGCAGAGACACAGGCAGAGGGAGAAGCAGGCTCCATGCACCGGGAGCCCGACGTGGGATTCGATCCCGGGTCTCCAGGATCCGCCCTGGGCCAAAGGCAGGCGCCAAACCGTTGCGCCACCCAGGGATCCCTGTTAATTTATTTTTTATTTTGGGTAACCTGGCAAATTGAGATTTGAATCTGTTGTGAATGGACCAAGAATAAATATTCAATTCTATGTAAAAGTTTTTAAAACATTTTACTAAGATTGCCTCTTATATATGTATTGACCTTTTGTTTAATAATTTGGGGTTGATTTTAGGCCACCAACAAAATGGAAATGAAAGAGATTGCTAAAAACAAGACACTATGGAAAATGAACTCAGTCAGTGAACCACTATTAGTCACTGGTGTAGAAGTCAATCCTCTGAAAAAATTCACTATTCCCAAGATCCGGAGGACAGCTGAGAAAGGTAATATTTACTATCTCCATGGAAGATGGGGTTATTTCGTAACTATTACTGCATTTCTCTGATTCTTACTTTATGTTCATCTTCTGTTTTGACTATATAAAATTAGGTTAAGTCATGCATTTAATTCCTTAAACACACGTGTACCTACACAAAGCTACATGGAACAGACATGTTCATTAAGTATACTTAAAAATTCTGGACATCATACGTAAAACAAATATTAGAAGACTTTGAAAGGTTTAGAGAAGAAAATGGACCAGTTAAGGACTCTGGTAATCAAGGAATGTTGTTACAGTAAGTTCTCTGGATTTTATTTTTTTGTTTCCTCCATGTCTTAGGTTGGATGCCAACAGTCTAGGAATGCCAGCTGGAACAGACACAGAAATCCCCAAGAAAAGTCTGTTCTCCCTTGCCAAGGACTGGGAAAGACATATCCTAGAAAAATAGATACCTGATTGACTATAAATACCTTACTCCTACAAAATACTAGGGGCAGGAAATAAAACCTGTACACCTTTGTCAGCAAAGGTTTAAGTGGAGAACTTGGACTTCCACTTAGGCCTTTCCTTTTATGGGTAACAAGTTCCCCTCCCTGCCATCCCCTACCTCTGCAGTGTCAGTGGTTTTCCACCCCTGCCCTCTGGTGATGACCCACCCCTTCTTACTTGGAGTAGAGTCAATGAAGACCAAGTAAAGAGCCTGGACTTCTATCACACCTACCAGTTACATAGCACACATCTCTCTCCCACTATGTCAGTAGAAGCTGAGTTAGGAGCACCGACTTCTACCCCTTCCTCGTGGTAACAAAGCATCTCCCGACAGTGTTACTAGAGTGTCACTTTCCACTGCCCTGTGGAGAGCCAGAACTTCAGTCCCACCTGGTAGCAAAGAATAAGTACCTCCCTTTCCCTGCTGGTAGATTCCCTTGCTGGCTCAGTTTCAGTAGAAGCTTGCTAAAACCTAAGATCACTTAACATCCAAAATGACCAAGATATAATTTTTGAAATTTACCACCAACAAGGAAAATCTCAACTTGAGACAAGAAAATCCACAGATGCCAACACTCTGATGAAACAAAAGTTGGAATTATCTGACAGGGCTTTTAAAGCAGCCATTTTAATGATGTTTCAGAAAGCAATTATGAACACTCTTGAAACAAATGAAAAATAGAAAATCTCAGCAAAGAAATGGAAATGTAATAAAGAACCAAGTAGAAATTTTGGAACTGAAAAATACATAATTGAAATAACTCAGTGGATGGGTTCCAGAGATGAATTGAGAAGACTCTGGGAAGAGTCAGTGAATTTGAAGATAATAACAATAGGAACTACTCAGCCTGAACAACACAGAAAAAAAGTTGGCAGAGCTTCAGGGACATGTGGAACAATAATAAAAGATTAAACATTTTTTGTCTTCAGTGTCCCCAAAGTAGAAGAGAGTGTAGAAAAGTATTTGAAGAAGTATTAGCTAAAAATTTCCTAAATTTGGCAAAGAGCATATAGTCAAGGGGCTGAATAAGCTTTGATAAATAAGATAAACCCAAAAAAGTCCATGCTACAGCACATCATAATCAAACTCTGAAAACTAAGGATAGAAAAAATCTTGAAAGCAACAAGAGCAACCATATATCTATAGGGGAAAAAATTATTTAAGATTTATTTTTTTAGAGAGAGAGCACATGGGGGAGGGGGCACAGGGGGAGGGGGAGAGAAAATCCTCAAGCAGACTTCCCACTGAGTGTGCAGCCCAACACAGGAATCAATTTCAGGATCTCAAGATCATGACTTGAACTAAATTAGCCACCCAACCAACTGAGCCACCCAGACTACCCTGGGGGAAAGTGTTTTTAAAGTAAGTTCTACACCCATTGGGGGGCTTGAGCTTATGACCTCAAGATCAAGAGTCATACGTTCTACCAGCTGAGCCAGCAAGGTGCCCCAAAGGGGACAACTTTTTTGAATGATGGAAGATTTGTCATTAGAAACCGAGTCCAAAGGAAGTGGCACATTTTTCAAATATAGAAAGAAGACAACTGTCAGCCCAAAGTTCTGTTCTGTCCCTAGCAGAAATATCCTTCAGAAATAGAAGTAAACATTGTCAGATGAAGTAACAAAATTTTTCATCAGCAGATATACCCTGAAAGAAAAGTTCCCTTAACAAAAAAATGACAAAAGAAGCTCGAAACATTAGGAATGAAGAACAATAGGAAGAGTCAAAATATAGGGAAATTTAATGGACCATCCTTCTCTTGAGTTTTCTAATTGTATTTGACAGTTGGAGAAAGAAGAGTATTCTTTGATGTGATTCTCAGTGTTATATAGAGGAAATAATTATAAAATGAAATATTACCATTGGAGGGAACTGGGTGAATGAGAATAGGTTCTCTCTGTGTTATATATTGCAACTACATGTGAATCTACAGTTACCTCAGAATTAAAAATTTTTTACAAAAACAGATCAAAATGAATTTTTTAAATGTTTAAGTAACCCACAGGTAGTCAGGAAAATGAAATAGAGAATTGAACAATGAAGGGAAAAATAAAATAAACAGATAAATGGTAGGCTTTAAGCCCTAACATATCAGTTTTATTAAGTGTAAATGATCTAAACATATCAATTAAAAAACAGGTTGACACATTATATTAAAAAATATGACTCAAGTATACACTGTTGATAAATTCACTTCAGATACAGTGGTACATTTTTTAAAATAAACATAATCCGAAAGATAGGCCATGCAAACAATCAAAATAAAGTGAGAGTAGATTTATTAATAACCTATAAAGTAGACTTTTGAGCAAAGAAATTACCAGGAACAAAGAGGGATAATGCGCAGTGATGAAAGGGTCAGTCTGCCAAGAAGACATAGCAAACCCTTATGTGTATGCACCAAACGACAGAGTTTCAATATGTATGAAACAGAATTATTAGAACTGAAAGAAGAAATAGACAAATCCAGAATTATAGTTGGAGACTTTAGCACACTTCTCTCAACAATTGATAGAACTAAAACCAGACAAGGACCCCAATAAAAAGAATTTTACATCAATATTCCTGATGAGCATTGATAGAAAAATTCTCAACAAGATACTAGCTAATTGAATCCAACATGTTAAAGGGATTATTTACCATGATCAAGTGGATTTATTCCTAGGCTGCAGAGGTGGTTCAGTATCTGCAAATCAATCAACATGATATACCACATTAATAAAAGAAAGAATAAGAACCATATGATCCTCTCAATAGATGCAGAAAAGCATTTGATGAAATACAGCATCCTTTCTTGATAAAACACCCTCAGGAAAGTTGGGATAGAGGAATATACCTCAACATCATAAGGGCCATATATGAAAGACCACAGCTAATACCATCCTCAAAGGAAAAAAATCTTGAAAGCTTTTCCCAACTAAGGTCAGGAACATGACAGGGATGTCCACTCTCACCACATAATACTAGAAGTTCTAGCCTAGCAGTCTTCAAGATACAAGCTTCTGCAGAGCGAAGAAACAATCAACAAAACTAACAGGTAACCTTTGGAATGGAAGAAGATATTTGCAAATGACATATCTAATAAAGGGTTAGTGTCCAAAATCTATAATGAACTTACCAAACTCAATACCCCGAAACCAAATAACCCATTAAGAAATGAGCAGAAGATATGAATAAACATTTTTCCAAGGAAGACATCCAGCTGGCTAACAAACACATGAAAAAGTGCTCATCATCACTCATCATCAGGGAAATACAAATCCAAACCACAATAGATATCACCTCACATCTTCAGAAGGCTAAAATGAATAACTCAGGAACAACAGATGTTGGGTAGGATGTGGAGAAAAGGGAACCCTCTTGCACTGTTGGGGGGAATGTAAGGTCTGGAAAACAGGTTGGAGGTTCCTCAAAAAGTCAAAACTAGAACTACTTTATGACTCAGCAATTACACTGCTAGGTATTTATCCAAAGGATACAAAAATGCTGATTCAAAGGGGCACCTGCACCCCAGTGTTTATAATAGCATTATCAACAATAGCCAAATCATGGAAATTGTCCAAATATCCATCAACTGATGAATGGATAAAGAAGATGTGGTATGTACACATACACAAACACACTGGAATCACACTCAGCAATCAAAAGAATAAAATCTTGCCATTTGCAACAATGTGGATGGAACTAGATGGAGTGTATTATGCTGAGCAAAATAAGTGAGAGAAAGTCAAATACATGATTTTGCTTATATGTGGATTTGAAGAAACGAGACAGATGAATATAGGGGAAGGGAAGGAAAAATAAGATAAAAACGGAAATGGAGGCAAACCATAAAAGACCTCTTAATTATAGAGAACAAACTGACATTTGGGGGGGAGCAATGGAGCAATGGGCTAAATAGGTGGTGGGCCTTTAGGAGGGCACTTGCTGGGATGAGCATCGGGTGTTTTAAGTAAGTGATGAATCACTGAATTCTACTTTTGAAATCAATGCTACAATATTAACTAGCTTGAATTTAAATAAAAAAATAATTGGTAGAACTATTAAGATAGAAAATCAGCAGTTGGGGCACTTGGGTGGCTCAGTTGGTTGAGCGTCTGACTCTTGATCTCAGCTCAGATCTTGATCTCAGGGTCATGAGTTCAAGCCCAATGAAGTCAAGCCCCACATCAAGAAAGAAAGCAAAAATATAGAAGAACTTAATACTGTCAAGCAACAGGATCTAATTGACATTTATACGTAAGTTCACCCAACAACAGCAGAATAGACATTCTTTTCAAGAACTCTTGTGACACCCATCAAGATAGACGTATGTTGGGCCACAAAACACATCTCAACATATGTAAAAGAATTGGAGTCCTACAGAATATGTTTTTGGACCACGTGCAAAGTAGAAATTAATAGAAAGTAATATGTAACTCTACAAACACACAGAAAATAAACATATTTATAAATATTCATGAGATTTCAAGGGAAATCAAAATATACATCAAATAAAAATGAAAATATTTCAAATTTAAGGGACACAGCTAAAGCATTGCTAAGAAATTTTTAACTCTAATTACTTACATTAGAAAATAGGGAGGAGGGCAGCCTGGGTGGCTCAGCGGTTTAGCGCCGCTTTCCGCCCAGGTGTGATCCTGGAGAACCAGGATCAAGTCCCACGTCGGGCTCCCTGCATGGAGCCTGCTTCTCCCTCTGCCTGTGTCTCTGCCTCTCTCTCTCCCTCTCTCTCTCTCTCTGTGTCTCTCATAAATAAATAAATGAATAAATAAAAATTTAAAAAAAAGAAAATAAGGAGAAAAGAAAAGAAAGTAGGGAGGATTTCATATCCTCCAGTAATATTGCTACTGGGTGTTTACCCAAAGAATACAAAAACACTAATTTGAAAGATCTATACACCTCTATGTTTATTGCAGTGTTATTTGCAATGGCCAAATTATGGAAGCAGCCCAAGTGTCCATTGACAGATGAATGGATAAAGAAGATGTGATACACACACATTTGTGCACACACACACACACACACACAAACTGGAATATTATTCAGACATAAAAAAGGCTGAAATCTTGCCATTTACAACGACCTGGGTGGATCTAGAGAGTATAATGTTAAGCAAAGTAAGTCAGCAGAAAAAGACAAATACCATACGATTTCATTCATATGTGGAATTTAGGAAACAAAACAGATGAATCTACAAAAAAAAGGTGGGAGGAACCCTCCAAATAATAGGTTCAGCAAGGTCACTCACTGGATACAAGATCAAAATAGAAAAATCATAGAAGCAGCCTAAGTGCCCAAGATGGATGAATGGATAAAGATGTGGTATATGTATGTACACACACACACACACACACACACACACACACACACACTGGAATATTACTCAACCATAAAAAAGAATAATATCTTTCCATTTGTGGCAACATAGATGGACCTAGAGGGTATTACACTCTGTGAAATAAGTCATACAGGAAAGCACAAATACTGCATGATTTCACTTACATATGGATTCTAAAAAACAAAACAAGTGAACAAACCAATCAAAAGCAGAAATAGACTCATAAATACAGAGAAGAAACTAGAGTTTGCCAGAGGGGAGAGACGCACAAACTTCCATTTATAAGTAAGTCATGAGGATGAAAAATACAGCCTGGGGGATAGTCACTAATATTGTAGTAACTTTGTATGATGACAGTTGGTAATTACACTTTCTGTGGTAAGCATTTTGTAATGTATATAATTGTTGAGTCACTATGTTGTATACTTGAAACTAATACAATATTGTATGTCAACTATGTTTCTATTTAAAAAAGAAAAATTGGGACACCTCGGTGGCTCATTGGTTGAGCCTCTGCCTTCAACTCAGGGCATGATCCCGGAGTCCCAGGATCAAGTCCCACATCAGGCTCCCTGCATGGAGTCTGCTTCTCCCTCTGCCTGTGTCTCTGCCTCTGTGTCTCTCATGAATAAATAAATAAAATCTCATAGATAGATAGATAGATAGATAGATAATAAGAAAAATCAGTTGAATTTCTTATATTAGCAAAGAATACGTGAAAATCAAAATGATATTAAACATGCCATTTGTAATAGCTCAAAACATGAAATACATGTGTATAAGTCTAATAAAACATCTACAGTATTTTTATGCTTTATTATTTTTTAAATATTTTATTTATTTATTCATGAGAGACACAGAGAGAAAGAAAGAAAGGCAGAGACACAGGGCTGAAGGCGGTACTAAACCACTGAGCCACCAGGGCTGCCCTGTTTTTATGCTTTAAACTGCAAAAGCTAGGTGCCTGCGTAGCTCAGTCAGTTAAGCATCGGACTCTTGGGCACCCAGGTGGCTCATTGAAGCATCTGCCTTTTTGGCTCAGGTCATGAACCCAGGATTCTGGGATCTGCTGAGCAGGGAAGCCTGCTTCTCCCTTTGCCCCCCCCACCCTACCACTTGTGCATGCGCGCGCGCTCTCTCTCTCTCTCTCTCTCTCATAAATAAATAAATAAAATCTTTTTGTAAAAAAAAAGCATCAGACTCTTGATTCGGCTCAGGTCATGATCTCAGGGTCCTGAGATCAAATGCCACATTGGGGTCCATGCTGAGTGGAGCCTGCTTAAGATTCTCTCTTTCTCCCTCTGGCCCTCCCCCACCTTGCTCTCATGAGCACAATCTTTCTCTAAAAAAAAAATAAACTGCAAATGCTGATTAAAGAAATCAAAGAGAATCTCTTATTAGGGAGATATACTTACATTCATAGATTTGAAGATTCAACATAATGATACCATTTTTTTTTTACAAATTTATCTTTAGATTTATTGCCGTTTTTCTCAAAATCCCAGCAAGTCATTTTCTAAATAAACAAATTTGTTCTCAAATTTACATGAGAAGGCAAAGAAACTA
The DNA here is from genome assembly GCF_053574225.1 of Canis aureus. Taxonomy (NCBI): domain Eukaryota; kingdom Metazoa; phylum Chordata; class Mammalia; order Carnivora; family Canidae; genus Canis; species Canis aureus. The sequence goes on along the minus strand of NC_135625.1, from coordinate 33,295,149 downwards.
GAATAGCTTAAACAATTTTGAAATAGAGAAAGTTTGTAATTACTCTGCTCAATACTAAGGCTTACTGTGTAGCTACAGTAATCAAGATAGTGTAGCAATGGCAGAGGGAAAGACACATCAGTGAAACAAAATAGAGATTCCAGAAATAGACCCACATAAATATGCTCATTTGATTTTCTTTTAGTTAATTTTTATGAAGGTATATTCAATTGAGGAAAGGTAGCCTTTTTGTCAAATGTGGCTGGAGCAATTGGACAGCATCCATAGGCAAGACAAGGAACTTCCCCCTACTTCACACAAAAAATAATTCAAAATGAATCGTGGTTGGAGCCCCTCGCTGGCTCAATTGGTACAACATACAACTCTTGATCTTGGGATTGTGAGTTCAAGCCCCATATTGGGTATAAAGATTACAAAACAGACTTTAAAAAATAAAAAACAATTGATACATTAACTTTATCACAATTAAAAAGCTATTTTCTGAAGGACTGTTAGTTAAGTGAAAAGGAAGCCTAGAGTGGGAGAAAACGTGGGGTTTTGGTTTTTTGAGGGTAATAGTTGACATACAGTGTTATATTATTTTGGGGTGTACAACAGTGATTCAGCAACTCTATACATTATACTATGCTCACAACTAGTGTACTTACCATGTGTTTACCATACAACACTGTTAACAATCCCACCCACTATATTCTCTACTCTGTATCTTTTCTCCCCATGACTTATAAATTTCATCATCAGAAGCCTGTATCTCCCATTTTACCCATCCTCCCATCCTACTTCCCTCGGGCAGTTATCAGTTTTTCTATTATAGGTCTGATTCTGCTTTTTATTTATTCATTTGTTTTTCATTTTCCACATATAAGTGAAATCATATAATATTTGTCTTTCTCCCTCTGACTTACTTAGCATAATACCCTCTGGGTTTATCCATGTTGTTGTACTTGGCAAGATATCATCTTTTTGATGGCTGAGTAATATTCCTCTGTGTGTGTGTGTGTGTGTGCATGTGTGTGTCACCTCTTTATCCATTCACCTATTATTGAACACTTGGGCTGCTTCCGTATCTTGGCTATTGTAAATAATGCTGCAGTAGACATAGAAGTACATGTATCTTTTCACATTTGTGTTTTCATTTTCTTTGTGTAAAAACTCAGTAGTGGAATTATTAGATCATATGATTCTTCTATTTTTAATTTTATGAAGAACTTCCATTTCCACCAATAGTGCACAAGGGTTCCTTTTTTTTAATTTACATTTTTAAAAGATTTTATTCATGAGAATACACAGAGAGGAGAGAGAGAGAGAGAGGCAGAGACACAGTCAGAGGGAGAAGCAGGTTCCATACAGGGAGCCTAACGGGCTCGATCCCAGGTCTCCAGGATCACGCCCTGGGCTGAAGGCGGCGCTAAACCGCTGAGCCACCCGAGCTGCCCCAAGTGTTCCTTTTTATCCAGATCCTCACCAATACTTGTAAGTCATGTATCTGAAAAAAAGTGCTTTCAAAACTCATTAGTAAAAAAAAAAAAAAAAACAAAAAAAAAAAAACAAAAAAACTCATTAGTAAGGGCAGCCCCAGTGGCCCAGTGGTTTAGCGCCGCCTTCAGCCCAGGGTGTGATCCTAGAGATTGGGATCGAGTCCCACGTCGGGCTCCCTGCATGGAGCCTGCTTCTGCTTGTGTGTGTGTGTGTCTCTCTCTGTCTCTCATGAATAAATAAAATCTTTAAAACAAAACAAAACTCATTAGTAAGAAAAAAAGAGGGGGAGACAGTCCAATTAGTAAGGAAAAAGGCATAAATAGACATTTCACCAAAGAGGATGTATGGATGGTAAATGAACACGTAAAGAGATGTTCAGCACCATAGCCATTAAGGAAATGGAAACCACAATGAGTTATCACTACACAGCTGTTACAGACAGCTAAATTGAAAGAGTAGCAGTGCCCAGTGTTAGCAAAGATATGGAATAACCAAATCAGTCATATAACCAGTGGAAACCAGGTAGCTCAGCCACTCTTTGAAAAACAGTTTGATAGTTTCATTAAAAACTAAACCTGCAACTACCATATGACTCAGCAGTTGCATTTTTAGGCATTTATCTGAGAGAAATGAAAACTTACATCCACACAAAAACCTATACACAAATGTTCATAGCAGCTTTACTTGTAAAAACTAAAAATTGGCAACCATCTGGATTTACAGCGAGTGAATGGTTAAACTATGGTACATCCATACCATGGAATACTTAACTCAGCAACAAAAAGAAACCATCTATTGAAATAACTTAGTTGGATCTCAGAGGGATTGTCCTGAATGGAAAAAAAAAATCAATGTCCATGGGTCACAACTGCAAAATTCTACTTACAAAATATTGTTGAAATGACAAAAGTACAGAGGTGGAGAATAGATTTGTAGTTTTCAAGACTTAGAGGCAGAGAAAGGGAATACAATTATTAGTATGATTCTATTTCTAAAACAGCATAAGGGAGATCTTTGTGGTGATGGAACACTTGTGTATATCAGTTATAATGGTTGACGTGGATCTATACATACAACAAAAATTGCATAGAACGATATGTACACACACGTGCATGTAAAACTGGTAAAATCCTAAGATCTGTGAGTTTTACTAGTGTTTTTCTGGTTTATATTATAGTTATATGTGTCATTGTGTAGATGTACAAAAATATAATTTTAAAGTTAAATAACCACTTCCCTTTTCTTTATCTTTAGTTTACTTATCACCTTGTTGCACCAATACTAGAGAGTATAGTTTCATACATGATACTCTTAACCAGTGCCAGCTTGATGTAGACTGTGATCTACAATCATCATGGCAGTTTGGAGACACAAAACTGGTTCACAATGAGGATCTGGAAAAAAATTTTACTTCTAAGAGGTAAGTTCCTACCACCCAAAGGTGGTTGAGATTTGGGGGGGGTGTTCTTTTAATATTGAAGTCATGTATCAATTAGCAATTTCTACCATTTAAGATTTGGTAAGTATTACTAAGAAAATAAGTACAGAGATTGTTTATTCATTATTTTGTTGGCTTCTCATAGCCTTGAGTAATAGTGAAGAGCTAAGTGTAAGATTTAGAGGTTAATGTAGCCAGAGTTTCAGACACTTCTAATTTTTTAATCTTGGTAAATTTTTCAGAAGCATACATAAGCACATTTGTTAAGCACCCATTTTGTATATCCCTTGTGCCTCCTGCATAATATAAAACAGCAGTGAAAGTATTCAGAAAAATAACTTTTTCTTTTAATTGTTTAGAGACTTAGTTGATGTTTTAATTAGGCAGGATTGTATCTGGCTGTGTCTACCCATTCTGCTAGAGCCACTATTTTTTTCTTTAATTTTTTTTATTTGAGTATAGTTAACACGAGTGTTACATTAGTTTCAGGTGTACAAATATTTCTGATACTAATTCTTTAAAAGTACTACTTTCATAAGAAAGAAGAAAAGCGTATGCAAAATTCTCATTGTAAACATTTTATATTTATAGATCTAGATCTTATGTGAACACAACTTGTTCATTTTCTGAATTTCCTCCTTCACTAATTGACATTTAACTTAAAACCTGACTGTAGTTTGATCAAGGAAACACACTCAGAACTCATTTTGGAATGTTTTTGGTTTCTTTGTTTGTTTGTTTGTTTTAGAATTAATTCCTCTTGACTCATACTTATCCCCTGATATCACTTTGAGAGAATTGGTAGGAGTGACAGATTCAGGTGGTAGCATACATACTCTGTCATCCAGAAAACAGTTTTGAGCAAAAGTGGAATGCAGTGGGCATTTCCTGCCACTTCCATGTTGAAATGACAGTTTGATCAAAAATTTTTCCTGGTATTGTTCTTTGGTTTCAGTTCTTTTGGTATTGTAAAACTTGGTCCTTTTTCATAATGCCCTCTTCATTTACAACCTGTTGATGTTAACCAGAAAAATCAGAACAAGTACCCAAAAATATGAGACATGTTAGAACATTGCTAATAACCAACAAATGTAGGATTTATTGGTTTCTGAGTTATTTGCACAATTAGACAGACTCATTTGTTTCCCATAGTACATTATACTCATTTCATAGCTTAATACCGTGTGTTTTGTGTGATTTTCCTGCATTGTGAGTTTTATCTTCTTTGTTCTTATGTCCATAGTATGAAGCTGACAACACAGTGGGCACATAATTGTTAAGATACATTTTTATTTCATTAAAAAAAAACAGTGATGCTATAAAATGCCCTTAATTAGCCTTAAGGAACAGTGGGAAAAAAATAAAAGGAAAAATAAAAAGAAGGAATAGCAGAAGAAAATAATATAATGAAAAAAATACGTTAGTAACTGCCTCTGGCTATTCTTTCTTCTAAAGATATTTATTTATTCATTTATTCATTTATTTGAGAGAGTGGGGAAGTGGTCAGAGGGAGAGGAAGAGAATCTCAAGCAGACTCTTCACTGAGAACAGAGCCTGGCATGGGGCTTGATCTCACAAACAAGTGTTGGATGCTCAACCAGCTGAGCCACCCAGGTGCCTCATAGCTTTTCTATCATTCTCTTTAGAGGAGTTACTATATCTATGAGCTCAGCAAAAACAAGTATTTCCAAAAGGATACCAATTTCTACTTCTTATCTGCATTCTATCTACCACTTCTTAAGTCTGATAGTAGCAAAGGCATTAAAAATCTAAACATGGGGATGCCTGAGTGGCTCAGTGGTTGAGTGTCTGCATTGGGCTTAGGGCGTGATCCTGGGGTCCCGGGATTGACCCCCACATCAGGCTTCCTGCAGGGAGCCTGCTTCTCCCTCTGCGTATGCCTCTGCCTCACTCTGTATCTCTCATGAATAAATAAAATCTTTAAAAAATATCTAAACATCTGTGTATTCAGTCATTAAACATTTGAGTGCCTATTGTGTCAGACACTATATTTGATACCCTCAAAGAACAATGAATATTTTTTCCTGTCTTGAAGAATTCACATTCTAATTTAGAAGACATACAACTAAATATGAAATGTTATAATAAAGATATAGGTGCATAGATGAGGGACTGATTAGTCTTAAGAGTTTTGAAAGATGCTTTGAAGAGTTAAACTTGAGCTGATCTTAATGGGTAAAAGAGAAACTGAATTATTCTTAATTCTGCTGCCTTACTTGTATTAGTTTGACCTTTTTAAAAAAAATATTACTTACTTTTGGGGAACCTGGATGTCTCAGTAATTGAGCATCTGCTTTTGGCTCAGTCCATGATCCCGGAGTCCTGGGATCAAGTCCCATGTCAGGCTCCCCACGAGGAGCCTGCTTCTCCTCTCTCTCTCTCTCTCTCTCTCTCTCTCTCTCTCTCTCTGTATCTCTCATGAATAAATAAAATGTTTTTTTTAAATGATTACTTTTAAATTTTTCAAATTTGTATGAAAGGATGTCGTTTTAAAGATTGTCAGTACCCAGATTAATGTTGTGATTGAATTAGTACTTGACATATCAGTTTCTGTTTACTTCAGATGTAGTCTGTGGTTAATTTCATTTAGTTTATTAAGAGTTGGTTTCAAGGGTGGACAGAAGTAAATCAGTTTGGGTCAGTAACACACTCCAAATGGATTGGCTTGGGTCTCTGGGGAAGAGAAGCCAATCTGATGTGGACAAGGAATCATGTTGCTTAAGCTACTGATAGTACCCTTGAGCTAAGAAAAAGACTAGTGGGGCAGCCCCAGTGGCTCAGCGGTTTAGTGCTGCCTTCAGCCCAGGGTGTGATCCTGGAGACCGTCCCACATCAGGCTCCCTGCATGGAGTCTGCTTCTCCCTCTGCCTGTGTCTCTGCCTCTGTGTGTGTGTGTGTGTGTGTGTGTGTGTGTGTGTCTAATAAATAAATAAAATCTTAAAAAAAAAAAAAAGCAGAACAAAGAGATGGAAAATACCTGGATCCTTGATGACATCTGGAGCTGTGGAATCTATCAATCCTGATAAAGGCTGCCTGATATCTGAATTTCTTGTTATAAGAAATCAACTTATTTTTAAGCCTAGTTGAGCAAGTTTTTGTACTTGAAGTTAACAAGCATTCCAGCTGATAGTTTTGTACTGGATAGGAGGTACTGGCAAATAAGAGATTCCTAATTATAGATATAAGTTGGATATTGGGAAGTAAGGGTACCAACTTGAGAAGTTGGTAATAATCCTTTATATCTTGGGGCATAACCATTTGCTTCATGAGGCTGTGGTTTTGGGAGAAGTTATACAGAAAATTCAGGATGTTGAAGTACCTTGATCATGTCCTGCTTCAACTCAAAAGGCCTTTAAAATTCAGATTTGTTAAGGATTCTTTCTTCTTATGGTCTGGTTTCACAGATCAGCTTCATAAGATTAGCTCATCTTCTCTGAAGTTAGTTTGAATTTGGGTTTAAAAAGGAGATTTAACAGGAGGTAAGTATGCTGCAAAGCACAAGTCTATTGCCTTCAACCTTTCCCAATATCTCCTTTTAAGTATTTTCTACAGGGTAAATGGAAAGTACTCAGGTTTATACAATAAAGATATATTTCAAGTGCAATTTAGGGGAAGAAATGGGTAGTTTCTTTTTTTTTTTTATACTCACACACAGAGAGAGAGAGAGAGGCAGAGACACAGGCAGAGGGAGAAGCAGGCTCCATGCACCAGGAGCCCAACATGGGATTTGATCCTGGGTCTCCAGGACCGCGCCCTGGGCCAAAGGCAGGCGCCAAACCACTGCGCCACCCAGGGATCCCCAAATGGGTAGTTTCTAATTGGAATGCAATAGGTAAAGGCCATTTCAAATTCTGAGCTTTGGAGGATGAGAAGGTTTCAGAGGTTTGTTGCCAGGAGACTGGAGGTCCTAATTGCAACCATAGTCTAAACATGATCTTGCTATGGTTACTAGCCTTTGGAAATTTGAAGGTAAAGAATCCTAGGTTCTTCTTTCAAAAGGATATACTGTTGCTAAGTGTCAGTTAATACCATTTTTGTGTCATTCTTCGTTTTTCTGGATTTAATTGTAGTTATTCCTAATTTTTTCCCTTCATCAAAGTATTTTTTGGTGTAGATAACTTAATCTTATTGCTATATATTGCCTAAATGGATGTTAACTATATACATTTATATTCAGACCTGTTAGAAATGAAGGCATATTACTCACAACATGTATCTAAAGTTAGATGCAGTAACTAGATGACACTTTGGATGGTTCCCTTTTTGTGAGGTGGATCGAAAGTGTTTTATGTGAGCATGAGCACTTCTGAAAGTGTATATGTTGGAAGAAGGATGTTTATGAAAGGTAGTCAAGTTAGTAGACTGCAGTCTTTCTAACAATTCTAAATCATCTTACATAATTTAGACTATTCCTTGTCTTATTCTCCTTTATTGGTTTACTGATACACAAGCCTAGCTTGTATGGCTCATTAGAACACAGCATGAGACTTGCCTGGAAATCCTGAGATGAAGTCAATGTCTTTGTTAAGGACTACAAGCAAGGAAACCTATAGGTCTAGTTGCTGCTTGACAGCCTTCTTAAGACTTAGAGGAGCCAGAAAAAGAATAAAACTGTGAGCAGCAGTGTGGAGTGTCAAGGCAAAGAAACTTGAATTGTTAATATTGTTGAGCTAAATAAATTCAGAATCTGCCTGCAGTAGGCAGCATATTGCACTCTCAAAGATGTCCACATCCCAATTCTTAGAATCGGTAAATATGTTACTTTACATAACAAAAAGGACTCTGCAGATCTGATTGAACTCACAGACCTGCAGATAGGTGATTATCATGGGTTACCTGAGTGGGCCCAATATGAGTAAGTGGACTTACAATATGAACTCTTAGAAATGTAGAGGAAGGCAGAAGAATGGGTCAGAGAGAGGAGACAAAAGAAGAATTTCAGAGGGATTCAGCCTGCTTTCCCTGGCTTTAAAGATGGAAGAGGCTTTATGACTCAAGGAATGTGGGTAACTTCTGGAACCTGGAAGCAGCCTTCAGCTAACAGCTAGAAAGGAAATGGGATGTTAGTCCTCCATCTACAAGCAATTAAATTTTGCCAAAAAATGAAGAGATCCTCTCTTGGAACCTGAGACCAGAACACAATCCAAGTGATATCTTTATTTTAACCCGATAAGACCTATATTGGACTTATGTCCTGCTTAACTGTAAGATAATAAACTTGATTTGTTGGGAGCACCAGGGTGGTTCTGTCAGTTAGGAGGCTGACTCTTGGCTTTAGCTCAGATCATGATCTCCGGGTCCCGGGATCGAGCCCCGTGTCAGGCTCCCCTCCGAGTCCTGGGATCGAGCCCCGTGTCAGGCTCCCCTGAGCAGGGAGTGTGCTCTGGGATTCTCCGCGCTCCCTTTGCCCCTCTCCTAACTCACACTCTCCCTCTAACATAAAAAAATGAATCTTTAAAAAAAAAAAAAAAAACTTGATTTGTTTTAATCCACTAAGTCTGTGGGCATTTATTACAGCAGCAATAGAAAATTAATACACTGCATTATCTCCAGACTTCTTGTGTAAGTTAGAAGATTTTTCCTTCTAGCTTTGAAATATGATTAACATATGACACTGTGAAAGTTTCAGGTGTATAATGTGATGATACATTATGAAATGTTTACTGTGATAAGGTTAGCTAACTCATCTTTTACTTGACTTAATTAACTATTTTGTTTGTTATTATGGTGAGAACATTAAAGCTTTATTATAGCAGCTTTCCAGTATATGATACAGTATTGTTAACTGCAATAACCATGCTGTCCCATAGATCTTCTGAACTTATTCATCTTATAATTGAAAGTTTGTATCCTTGACCAGCATCTATCTCCCCATTTCCTCAATTCTCTAGGCCTGGCAATCACTACTCTCATCTCTGTTTTTATGAATTTGATGTTTTTAGATTCCATATATAAGATCATATGGTATTTGTCTCTCTCTAACTTAAAGTAATGCCTTCAAGGTCCATTCATCTTGTCACAGACTGAAGAACTTCCTTCATTTTTATTGCTGAATAATATTCCATTGTGTGTGTGTGTGTGTGTGTGTGTGTGTGTGTGTGTATACCACATTTTCTTTATCAGTTCATGTGTTGATGGATACTTAGGTTGTTTCCATGTCTTGGCTATTGTAAGTACTGCTGCAGTGAACATGGTGGGTGCAGATATCTCTTTGAGATGGCAGTTCCATCTCCTTCAGATACATACCCAGAAGTGGGATTGCCTGATCATATGGTAGTTCTATTTTTAATATTTTCAGGAATCTCCATACTATTTTACATAGTGGCTGTACCAATTTATATTCCAATTAACAGTGCACCAGGGTTCCCTTTTCTCTTCATTCTCACCAGCACTCTTTACTTTGTCTTTTTGAGAACAGCCATTCTGACAAGTATGAGATAATATCTCATTATGGTTTGATATGCATTTCCCTAATGATTAGTGGTGTTGAACACTTATTCGTGTACTTACTGGTCATTTATGCATTTTCTTTGGAAAAATATCCATTAAAGTTCTCTGCCATTTTTTAATCAGATTGGTTTTTTGCTTTTGAATTGTATGCTCCTTATGTATTTTGGATATTAACCCCTTATCAAATATATAGTTTATAAATATTTTCTCCCACTCCATAGGTTATTTTTTCTTTTTGTTGATTCTTTTTGCTGTGTAGAAGTATTTTAGTTTTATATAGTCCCATTTGCTTATTTTTGCTTTTGTTGCCTTTGTTTTTGGAGTCAGATCCAAAAAATGATTGCTGAGACCAGTGTCGAGGAGCATACTGCCTAGGTCTCCTTCTAGGGATACATGATTTCAGGTCTTACATTCAAATCTTCTATCCATTTTGAGTTAATGTTTATGTATGGTGTAAGGAAGTGATCTAGTTTCACTCTTACATGTGGCTGTCCGGTTTTCACACCTTTGTTGAAGAGACTGTCCTTTTCCCATCGTGTATTCTTGGCTTCTTGGTCATAAATTAATTGACTGTATATGCCTGGGTTTATCTCTGGCCTCTCTATTCTGTTCATTGATCTCCGTGTCTGTTTTTATGCTAGTACCATGCCATTTTGATTTTTATAGCTTTAAACTGTAATTTGAAATCAGAGAGCATTGTGCTTCCAGCTTTGTTCTCTCGCAAGATTGCTTTGGCTATTCGTGGTCTTTGTGGTTCCATACAAATTTAGGATTATTTATTCTATTTCAGTGAAAAATGGAATTCAGTAGGGATTGCACTGAATTGTAGATTGCCTTGAGTTGTATGGATATTTTTTAAAATCTTAACTTTTCCAATTCATGAGCAAAGAATATCTTTCTTCATATTTGTGTCTTCTTCAGTTTCATTCATTAATGTCAGTTTTCAATGTACAGGTCTTTCCCTTTCTTGGTTAGATTTATTGCTAGGTATTTTATTATTTTTGATGTAGTTGTAAATGGGATTGTTGTCTGAATTTCTCTTTTCTGGTAGTTCTTTTAAGTGTATAGAAATGTAACAATTTTCTGTATATTAATTTTGTATCCTGCAACTTTACTGAATTCATGTATGCTAAGGGTTTTTTGGTAGAGTCTTTAGATTTTCTGTGTGTAATATCAACTCATCTGCAAATAGTGACGGTTTGACTTCTTCCTTTCCAATTTGGATGCCTTATATCTCTTTTTCTTGCCTAATTCTTCTAGCTAGAACTTAAATACAATGTTGACTGTTTAGAGCAAGTTTGAATTCTTAGTAGGGTAAATCCTATATCTTCATTTCTTTGTGCAAGTTACTGGAGGTTTACTGTATGCTTTTGGTGGAGACCTATTTCCCTGATTCTTCATAATCCTCATAGCTTTGCATAAGTGTCTGTAAATTTGAAGAAGTGGTCATCTCTTCTAGACTTTATACATTGAACTTTGGTCTTCACCTGCAGATGGGGCCATGCTAGAATGTTGGTTAGTGGGACAGGTTGCTAAGTGCAGGGCCTGTGGTTGCTCCAGGTGTTGGTTGTTGGGTGAATAACAACTCATTGTATCATGCCTTGGGTGAATAGCAATTCATTATAGACAATTGTGTGGTTTTTGGTGAGTGCTGCCAGGCATTCTCATGAGATAAAAAGGCTATTGGGATTTTCAGCATCTCCTCCTGGTCCATCAGATAGGGACCAGAGTAAGCAGTGGTAATGGCCTGAGTCTGTTATATGCATACACTCAGTTGTAGGGGCCTGTGTTGTGGCAGGGGCCAGTTGCTAATGCATAGGTAGTGGTGGGTGCCAGGAGAGGCAGCAAGGGCCAGCCAACAGCACGTGTGCACTGGCAGCTGTGGGGATCCTGGCTGTTGTTCATTACCATGTTGGCTGTATCTCACCCTGGACACATGGCAGTATAGAGGTTAATGATGGGGATGGGCCAAAGGATATTCAGGTGCATAGCTGGAGTGGCAAGCTGCAGGTGAGCCTAGTGATACAGGCTTGACAGAAGACAGGACTTGATCTGGGCCTTCATGCAGCTAAAGGAGCCTTGGCTATGGGTGTGGTCTAATGTGGCTGCAGGATCTTGCCATGGTGTGCACATAGCAGTTTAGGCTGGTGACAGATGTTTAGCCAACATCATGTAAGTACACAGCTGGAGGAGCTAGCCCTGAGCACCTGCATGTTGGTGGGTCAGCTGCAGGATCTAGCTTTGTGTGTTACAGTCTTGGAACCAGAGAGTCTTCGGCTGGCTTCTGGTAGAAGATGGGTGGGGAGACTCAGGTGGCTGGTGTCAACAAATATAAATACCTAAGGGTCTGAAACTAGTGAAGTTTGCAGGGGTATGCTGCAGCTGCACTGGCTGTCAGTGTCATCTTTCAGTGGTGAAAGAAGCTGGTGGTATTTGCTGAACAGTTAGTGGGAAGGTGGTTGCTCCTACTGTGTCATTGCAATTGGTAGCCTCTGCTTTTCTTCCTTGTTCCTAGCAGTTTCTTTGTGTCTCAGCTTTGCCATTCTCCAGTTAGGGTAAAACCAAAGCTGATCCTTGATCCTTCGTATAGTGCCTCTACTAAGGTTGGGGAAACTGGTTACTCATCTCACTCTCACTTTCCTGGTGAGGGGAACTCTTTTTATCTGGGGAGTTCCCTCTTGATACTGAACAATGTCAGCTCAGTGTGTGGAATGGTACAGGCAAATTGAAGCTCTTCATCCTTCCCTTCTTGTGCAATTATTCTCTGACTTTTTGCGCCACCATGTTGCCGAACTCCAAAGCTCCCCCAGAGCTGTTTTGTTTATAGATAGCTATCTTACTGTTGATCTTTGTTGGGGGTCAAGTGGTAGGGTCTGCTACTCTACCATCACTACTCTTGAATCAAAAATGTACTTCTTTGGAGGCACCTTGGTGCCTCCATTGGTTAAGCATCTGACTCTTGATTTTGGCCCAGGTCATGCTCTTAGGGTTGTGGAGTGTAGCCCTGTGTTGGGCTTCTCACAGGGCTTGAGGTTCTCTCTCTTCCTCTCCCTCTGCCCCCCCCATCCCCACTCTCTCGAAAAAGGGAAAAAAAGAAATTTACTTCTTTTGTAAACTTAGTTAAATCCCAATTTTTCTTACCTTGTTTATGCTTTATTTCATATATCTTACTTTCTGCCGGCTAGACATTGATCACTTATCAGCAGTCTGATGGATTTGAAAACAAATTATTTTTCCAGCTCTCCAAAGCCAGTTACTTCATTTTCTTTAACTGTTTCCTAAAAAATATACTTATGCTTACATTCTCCCCTCCACATAACCCCAGTAGCTAAACAGAGTTCTTTTGTTTCCGGTTAAAGTTTGAGATATGATACTAAAAGTGTTTGATTTACTCAACAAAAAATTATTCACTACCTATTATAGACAAGGTATCTTGGAAATCTGTATAATTTAATTAATTAGGATATGGGCATTCCACCTGAGGCACTTATCCCTTTTATTCTATTGTAGTTGGTTTTGGTAGATAAACATCATAGTAGCACACAGTCAATTTTAAGTTCACGATCTTCCAAAAGATATCCAAATTTCTAATATTGTTTCTACCACTCATTTGTTGTGCTGTGTTCACTTATACATAACTTCTCTGTCCACACAAATTTTCTTATCTAAGTTTTTACATTTCCTTACTTAATGTTTAATAAAATGGTGGTAAAAAAAAAAATAATGACCAACCCATAACCAAGAGTATTTCTACAGGCTGGGTTGATTTTAAACTTTCCACTCCAGAGCTTAAAGTATGTATAAGGTACAGGGCTGACAGATTGTGACACTTCCTCCTCATTAGTGTGCCTGCATAAAAACAGGAGGAAGTATTTTTGGAAAATTATTCTTTTTTTTTTAATTTATTTTTTATTGGTGTTCAATTTACTAACATACAGAATAACCCCCAGTGCCCGTCACCCATTCACTCCCACCCCCCGCCCTCCTCCCCTTCTACCACCCCTAGTTCGTTTCCCAGAGTTAGCAGTCTTTACGTTCTGTCTCCCTTTCTGATATTTCCCACACATTTCTTCTCCCTTCTCTTATATTCCCTTTCACTATTATTTATATTCCCCAAATGAATGAGAACATATAATGTTTGTCCTTCTCCGACTGACTTACTTCACTCAGCATAATATCCTCCAGTTCCATCCACGTTGAAGCAAATGGTGGGTATTTGTCATTTCTAATAGCTGAGTAATATTCCATTGTATACATAAACCACATCTTCTTTATCCATTCATCTTTCGTTGGACACCGAGGCTCCTTCCACAGTTTGGCTATCGTGGCCATTGCTGCTATAAACATCGGGGTGCAGGTGTCCCGGCGTTTCATTGCATTTGTATCTTTGGGGTAAATCCCCAACAGTGCAATTGCTGGGTCGTAGGGCAGGTATATTTTTAACTGTTTGAGGAACCTCCACACAGTTTTCCAGAGTGGCTGCACCAGTTCACATTCCCACCAACAGTGTATGAGGGTTCCCTTTTCTCCGCATCCTCTCCAACATTTGTTGTTTCCTGCCTTGTTAATTTGCCCCATTCTCACTGGTGTGAGGTGGTATCTCATTGTGGTTTTGATTTGTATTTCCCTGATGGCAAGTGATGCAGAGCATTTTCTCATATGCATGTTGGCCATGTCTATGTCTTCCTCTGTGAGATTTCTGTTCATGTCTTTTGCCCATTTCATGATTGGATTGTTTGTTTCTTTGGTGTTGAGTTTAAGAAGTTCTTTATAGATCTTGGAAACTAGCCCTTTATCTGATATGTCATTTGCAAATATCTTCTCCCATTCTGTAGGTTGTCTTTGAGTTTTGTTGACTGTATCCTTTGCTGTGCAAAAGCTTCTTATCTTGATGAAGTCCCAATAGTTCATTTTTGCTTTGGTTTCTTTTGCCTTCGTGGATGTATCTTGCAAGAAGTTACTATGGCCGAGTTCAAAAAGGGTGTTGCCTGTGTTCTTCTCTAGGATTTGGATGGAATCTTGTCTCACATTTAGATCTTTCATCCATTTTGAGTTTATCTTTGTGTATGGTGAAAGAGAGTGGTCTAGTTTCATTCTTCTGCATGTGGATGTCCAGTTTTCCCAGCACCATTTATTGAAGAGACTGTCTTTCTTCCAATGGATAGTCTTTCCTCCTTTATCGAATATTAGTTGCCCATAAAGTTCAGGGTCCATTTCTGGATTCTCTATTCTGTTCCACTGATCTATGTGTCTGTTTTTGTGCCAGTACCACACTGTCTTGATGACCACAGCTTTGTAGTACAACCTGAAATCTGGCATTGTGATGCCCCCAGCTATGGTTTTCTTTTTTAAAATTCCCCTGGCTATTCGGGGTCTTTTCTGATTCCACACAAATCTTAAAATAATTTGTTCTAACTCTCTGAAGAAAGTCCATGGTATTTTGATAGGGATTGCATTAAACGTGTATATTGCCCTGGGTAACATTGACATTTTCACAATATTAATTCTGCCAATCCATGAGCATGGAATATTTTTCCATCTCTTTGTGTCTTCCTCAATTTCTTTCAGAAGTGTTCTATAGTTTTGAGGGTATAGATCCTTTACCTCTTTGGTTAGGTTTATTCCTAGGTATCTTATGCTTTTGGGTGCAATTGTAAATGGGATTGACTCCTTAATTTCTCTTTCTTCAGTCTCATTGTTAGTGTATAGAAATGCCACTGACTTCTGGGCATTGATTTTGTATCCTGCCACGCTACCGAATTGCTGTATGAGTTCTAGCAATCTTGGGGTGGAGACTTTTGGGTTTTCTATGTAGAGTATCATGTCATCGGCGAAGAGGGAGAGTTTGACTTCTTCTTTGCCAATTTGAATGCCTTTAATGTCTTTTTGTTGTCTGATTGCTGAGGCTAGGACGTCCAGTACTATGTTGAACAGCAGTGGTGAGAGTGGACATCCCTGTCTTGTTCCTGATCTTAGGGGAAAGGCTCCCAGTGCTTCCCCATTGAGAATGATATTTGCTGTGGGCTTTTCATAGATGGCTTTTAAGATGTCGAGGAATGTTCCCTCTATCCCTACACTCTGAAGAGTTTTGATCAGGAATGGATGCTGTATTTTGTCAAATGCTTTCTCTGCATCCAATGAGAGGATCATATGGTTCTTGGTTTTTCTCTTGCTGATATGATGAATCACATTGATTGTTTTACGGGTGTTGAACCAGCCTTGTGTCCCAGGGATAAATCCTACTTGGTCATGGTGAATAATTTTCTTAATGTACTGTTGGATCCTATTGGCCAGTATCTTGTTGAGAATTTTTGCATCCATGTTCATCAGGGATATTGGTCTGTAATTCTCCTTTTTGGTGGGGTCTTTGGTTTTGGAATTAAGGTGATGCTGGCCTCATAGAACAAATTTGGAAATACTCCATCTCTTTCTATCTATCCAAACAGCTTTAGGAGAATAGGTATGGTTTCTTCTTTAAACGTTTGATAAAATTCCCCTGGGAAGCCATCTGGCCCTGGACTCTTGTGTCTTGGGAAGTTTTTGATGACTGCTTCAATTTCCTCCCTGGTTATTGGCCTGTTCAGGTTTTCTATTTCTTCCTGTTCCAGTTTTGGTAGTTTGTGGCTTTCCAGGAATGCGTCCATTTCTTCTAGATTGCCTAATTTATTGGCGTATAGCTGTTCATAATATGTTTTTAAAATCGTTTGTATTTCCTTGGTGTTGGTAGTGATCTCTCCTTTCTCATTCATAATTTTATTAATTTGAGTCTTCTCTCTCTTCTTTTTAATAAGGCTGGCTAATGGTTTATCTATCTTATTAATTCTTTCAAAGAACCAACTCCTGGTTCTGTTGATCTGTTCCACAGTTCTTCTGGTCTCGATTTCGTTGAGTTCTGCTCGAATCTTTATTAACTCCCTTCTTCTCTTGGGTGTAGGATCTATTTGCTGTTTTTTCTCTAGCTCCTTTATGTGTAAGGTTAGCTTTTGTATTTGAGTTCTTTCCAGTTTTTGAATGGATGCTTGTATTGCGATGTATTTCCCCCTTAGGACTGCTTTTGCTGCATCCCAAAGATTTTGAACGGTTGTATCTTCATTCTCATTAGTTTCCATGAATCTTTTTAATTCTTCCTTAATTTCCTGGTTGACCCTTTTATCTTTTAGCAGGATGGTCCTTAACCTCCACGTGTTTGAGGTCCTTCCAAACTTCTTGTTGTGATTTAGTTCTAATTTCAAGGCATTATGGTCTGAGAATATGCAGGGGACAATCCCAATCTTTTGGTATCGGTTCAGACCCGATTTGTGACCCAATATGTGGTCTATTCTGGAGAAAGTTCCATGTGTGCTTGAGAAGAATGTGTATTCAGTTGAGTTTGGATGTAAAGTTCTGTAGATATCTGTGAAATCCATCTGGTCCAGTGTATCATTTAAAGCTCTCGTTTCTTTGGAGATGTGCTTAGAAGACCTATCAAGTATAGAAAGAGCTAGATTGAAGTCACCAAGTATAAGTGTATTATTATCTAAGTTATTTCTTCACTTTGGTTAATAATTGATTTATATATTTGGCAGCTCCCACATTCGGGGCATATATATTGAGGATTGTTAAGTCCTCTTGTTGAATAGATCCTTTAAGTATGATATAGTGTCCCTCTTCATCTCTCACTACAGTCTTTGGGGTAAATTTTAGTTTATCTGATATAAGGATGGCTACCCCTGCTTTCTTTTGAGGACCATTCGAATGGTAAATGGTTCTCCAACCTTTTATTTTCAGGCTGTAGGTGTCCTTCTGTCTAAATGAGTCTCTTGTAGACAGCAAATAGATGGGTCCTGCTTTTTTATCCAGTCTGAAACCCTGCGCCTTTTGATGGGGTCATTAAGCCCATTCACATTCAGAGTTACTATTGAGAGATATGAGTTTAGTGTCATCATGATATCTATTCAGTCCTTGTTTTTGTGGAATGTTCCACTGAACTTCTTCTTAAAGGGGAATTTTAAGAGTCCCCCTTAAAATTTCTTGCAGAGCTGGTTTGGAGGTCACATATTCTTTTAGTTGCTGCCTGTCTTGGAAGCTCTTTATCTCTCCTTCCATTTTGAATGAGAGCCTTGCTGGATAAAGTATTCTTGGTTGCATGTACTTCTCATTTAGGACCCTGAATATATCCTGCCAGCCCTTTCTGGCCTGCCAGGTCTCTGTGGAGAGGTCTGCTGTTACCCTAATACTCCTCCCCATAAAAGTCAGGGATTTCTTGTCTCTTGCTGCTTTAAGGATCTTCTCTTTATCTTTGGAATTTGCAAGCTTCACTATTAAATGTTGAGGTGTTGAACGGTTTTTATTGATTTTAGGGCGGGATCTCTCTATTTCCTGGATCTGAATGCCTGTTTCCCTTCCCAGATTAGGAAAGTTTTCAGCTAGAATTTGTTCAAATACATATTCTGGCCCTCTGGCCCTTTCGGCGCCCTCGGGAACCCCAATTAAATGTAGGTTTTTCTTTCTCAGGCTGTCGTTTATTTCCCTTAATCTATCTTCATGGTCTTTTAATTGTTTGTCTCTTTTTTCCTCAGTTTCCCTCTTTGCTATCAACTTGTCTTCTATGTCACTCACTCGTTCTTCCACCTCGTTAACCCTCGTCGTTAGGACTTCTAGTTTGGATTGCATCTCATTCAATTGATTTTTAATTTCTGCCTGATTAGCTCTAAATTCTGCAGTCATGAAGTCTCTTGAGTCCTTTATACTTTTTTCTAGAGCCACCAGTAGCTGTATAATAGTGCTTCTGAATTGGCTTTCTGACATTGAATTGTAATCCAGATTTTGTAACTCTGTGGGAGAGAGGACTGTTTCTGATTCTTTCTTTTGAGGTGAGGTTTTCCTTCTAGTCATTTTGCTCAGTGCAGAGTGGCCAAAAGCAAGTTGTATTGGGAAAAGGAGAAAAAGAGAGGAGAGAAAGAAGGAAAGAAAAGAGAAAGAGAAAAAAAAGGGAAGAAAAAAAAACGAAAAAAAAAAAAGAAAAAGAGAAAGAAAAAGAAAGGAGAAAAAAAGGGGGTGGGGGAAGGAAGCAAATCAAAAAGCAAAACAAAACAAAACAAAAAAAAAAAAAAGAACCACGGGGGAGTATCTTCTGATTCTGTGTACTTTAAGTCCCTTGGCTTCTCCTGGAAGTTGTCAGTCTAGCTGGTGTCCTGGGGGAGGGGCCTGTTGTGCTGATTTTCAGGTGTTAGCAGTTGGGGGAGCTGCTGTGCCCCTGCCTGGTGCAGGGCTCAGTGGGGGTTGTTTACCCCGTGAGGCCGCAGGAGGAACAGCCCCAGTGACGGGGCCAGCTCTGGAAACCTGGATTCAGCTCCGGCAGGAACTCCGTCTGCAGGGCCTGGAGGCTCTGGGGCGGGGCCGCTGATCTGCTCAGCTCGGGGCAGGAGCTTCCTTGCTGTCCTGAGCCCTCCCGGCCTCTGCCTGTCCCGGGGGAGGCCGGATCCTGGGCTGTGTCCCGGCGCCCTGTGCTCCGGGGCCTGCGCTGTTGGATTCGCGCTCCCGGGCCGCGCAACCCCCTCCGCGGAGCTGCCGCCCGAGCCCCTCCGAGCTGCTCCTGGAACCGCGCAGTTCCCTCCGCGGAGCCGCCGTCCGAGCCCCTCCGAGCTGCTCCGGGTCCCGCCGTGCGCGCTGCAGCCCTTAGGGAGCTCGGCGCACTCTCCTGGGCGCGCAGTTGCTCTGTTACTGTCCCAGGGAACCCGAGGGCATCCTCGCCCTCCTGGGTCCTGCTCCAACTTCCTGGAGCCCCTTTCCCCCGGGAAGGTCGGTGCAGCTCCTGCGTCTCCGGGACGGGGCTCTCCTGTCCTGGGGACACTCGCCTCGGCCTCAGCCCGGCTCCTCGCGGGGCCCCTCCCCCTTGGAGGCCTTTGTTCCTTTATTTCTTTTTCCCCGTCTTCCTACCTTGATAGAAGCGCGAACTCTTCTCACTGTAGCATTCCAGCTGGTCTCTCTTTAAATCTCAGGCCGAATTGATAGATTTTCAGGATAATTTGAAGGTTTTCTAGGTAATTTGGTGGAGACAGGTGATTTGGAGACCCTACTCTTCCGCCATCTTGCTCCTCCCCCCCTGGAAAATTATTCTTAACTTATTACTTGTTTCTTTATATTTAAGATAATATAAATATTGCAGCATTATTTATAACAACCAAATGATGGAAGCAGCCCAGGTGTCCATCAACAGATGAACGGATAAAGAAGATATGGTGTGTGTGTGTGTATATATATATATATATATATAATGCAATATTACTTAGCCATAAAAAAGAATGAAATCTTACAATTTGCAACAACATGGATGGCCGTAGAGAGTATAATGCTAAGTGAAATAAGCCAAGCAGAGAAGGACAGATACCATAGTATTTCACTAATATGTGGAATTTAAGAAACAAAACAAAAGAACAAAGGAAAAAAGAGAAGCATAAAATGGACTCTCAACTATAGAGAACAGATGGTTACTGGAGGGGATGGATGAACTAGGCAAAGGGGATTAAGGTTACACTTACGGGACGCCTGGGTGGCTCAGTGGTTGAGCGTTGGCTTTCAGCTCAGGATCTCATTGAGCTCCTCACAGAGAGCCCGCTTCTCCCTCTGCCTGTGTCTCGGCCTCTTTCTCTCATGAATAAATTTTTTAAATCTTTAAAAAAAGAGAGACATTTACCTTGACAAGCACTGAGTAATATATGGAATCGTTGAATCATTATATTATACACCGGAAACTAACATAACACTGTATGTTAACTACACTGTAATTAGAATATTTTAAAACTTCTAAAGGATAATTTTTTATTGCTCACTTTTATCTAAATATTTAGTCCTAAATGATTTTCAAGTGTTATTCTGAAAACATATATTGAAAACAAGAGCATATTCAGTTTTATTACTAATATAAAACTCAGAGAATATTTTCTACTTTAATTTTAAAAGGTTTTTGGAGCTCTGGGTCAAATCTTTATTAAGTTATAATTACATTTTAGTCAATCCTTTAAGAGGATATAGTGCTAAGCCACCAAGATGACTGGATAACACAAAGAATTATTTGGCCCAAAATGTTAATGGTGTGTGCCACTGTTGAGAATCCTTGCTCTAGGGTTTACACACAGTGTACCTTCATGTAATGTCATATTCATGTGTAATGTAAGAACCTTGCAACAATGAACATTTTCCTTCCTTCCCCCCAAACTTTGAGCTGTTGTTAGTACTGTCATATAGGAATTCCTCCTAGGCACGCTCAGAAAGTTAATACTTTTCCAGATTTTAGGGAAAACTAGTTGAGAAAGTACTCTAATTATTCTGTAATAATTAGACCTTATCGACATTGATATCTTAGTAGTTCATAGAATTACTGATGTTACGTTGTAAGCAAGAGCAGGAGATAACAATATGTGGAGTTCAGAGTTAGGGTTGACATTTCCGGGAACAGGACAAAATGGTCATGATCTAATCAGTCTTTTTTTTTTTTTTTAAGATTTTATTCATTTATTCATGAGAGACACACAGAGAGATGCAGAGACACAGGCAGAGGGAGAAGCACGCTCCCTGTAGGGAGCCCGATGGGGTACTCAATTCTGGGACTCTGGGATCAGGCCCTGAGCCAAAGGCAGACACTCAACCACTGAGACACCCAGGTGTCCCTAATCAGTTAGTCTTCCTTGTACCTGTTGCCATGTGTTTTGTGGCCCTGTATACTGTAAACATTAAGTTATTCATGCAAATAAAATAGATACTAATATGCTGATGTGCTTAGTGTAATTTATACAAACTCTGTGAGTGGTATTCCAGGAAACAACAAATATTGGTAGCATGTGGTATTCAAGAACAGTTTTCCTTTTGTTGTATACACATTACTTTCTAGGTTCTGAAATTCTCCACTGCTGACAATCATTTGGAATCACATTTCTGTCCTATTCTAGTGATCGACCTCTCTACTATATCACCTAGTATGGCAGACATAGCTGCTACTATGTAGATTCCCTGTCTAATCTGCTAGTTGGGGTATATGTCTTATACAGTTAAGTGGCTCTTGTTATGGAATATAAAATTTGAAGAGTGTGTACTTCAGATTATAAGTGTGTGTACTTCTTTTCTGAGGATGATTAATAATTTCCTTACTTCTGTGATAGGAGTACTCTGTAATCAAATCCTAGCTTGTTTCTTCCAGCTATTACCTGGACCCCTGAAAAATAGAGAATGTCCCTAATAATTTACCATGTATGTATCTCTATATATTTATTTAAGAAATGCATGTTCTTTAATCCATAGCACAAATAAGAACTTGAGGAACGCCTGGGTGACTCAGTGGTTGAGTGTCTGCCTTTGGCTCAGGTCATGATCCTGGGGTCCGGAGATTGAGTCCCACATCGGGCTCCCCGCAGGGAGCCTGCTTCTCCCTCTGCCTGTGTCTCTCTGCCTCTCTCTCTCCATGTCTCTCATGAATAAGTAGTTTTTAAAAAAAAGAATAACTTGAGCTCTGGAACTTAATGAGCAAAAGTTCATATACATAATTCCAACTCTGTCACCTTGCTGTTTTGGCAAGTTACACTCTCTGAACTTAATATTCCTCATTTTAAAAAGGAGTCTAACAGAGGCAAGGGAGATGAGGGGGAAAATGGCTATAACAACAATAAAATAATAACAATAGCAATCAATTTTTGGAAAATTCATAAAAATTTCAAAAAAATTAGTGTGCTAGGTTTATTAGTAGCATTCAGGAAATGTTAGCCCTTATTATCACTGGCCTCTACCGAGTGTAGTCCATAATTCTGGATGAGTAGTTATCTACTTCTTGAATTCTTTCTTTAGATGATTTTCAGCCTCACTTGTTATTATAGGATAATGATGCTTCTGAATGTTATCAATAGTTGTCTTGTTTTCTAACTGTTGTTAATCTGAAGTATTTACCTTCTCCTTGAAAATTCTGTTAATATTCTCATTTAACTATACACAGTTTGTTTTGCCTTAGGTCAGAGATGCGTGAGAGTGGAAGACATGGCAGAGAACTTGAAGAACATTTCTGCTTTTTAGCACTTTCTCAGAATGATGTGGCTGAAATATATCAAAATGGGATAAGTACCAGAACATCTACGTTGAAGATACTAGGAAATCCTCTTCTTGGAACTTATATGTTTAGACATGTTGATGTTGCTTTGAATTATGCTCATAGTAGAAGCACTACTGTAGAAAGTATTATAATTTTTAAGGTGGGTAGCATAAAACAAATACTAAATATTATATTCAGCTGCTTTAAATTGACCTGAAACATATTGTCCTTTCAGTATGAATTATTAGTGTTTTTAAGTTGCATTATATAAAATAAATAATACATATATTACTTTCATCATCATGATGATTTGGAATTTTCCCCTATTTCTGACTTTAGTTGGGTATGCAGCATAAAACAAAACTCCAACTAATTAAATACAGCCATTATCATCTTTGTCTTTCCAATTTATATTTTTTTCTGTCTTAAATGACTCTTCTCTCTCTTTTGTTCAGACTATAATGAATACTAGAGTATTTTAAGTATTTTTCTCAAAACATTGGTTATAGTAATTCTGCCTTAAGCTAGTTACTAAGCTCTTATTCTTTATTTTAGGTAATAGTATTATACAATGTTAATTTCTTTTTTAATTTTTTATTGAAATGTAATAGACATACAGTGTTACATTTGTTTCAGGTTACAACACAGCAATGTTTCTTAGTTTTGATCATTTTGCCATGCTTATGAAAGATGTTAACTTTAAGAAAACCTGGATACAGGTATATAGGACCTCTGAAAAGTTTCACAACTTTTCTGAAAGTCCAAAATTACCCAAAATTGAGAAAAAAAATAAGTCTTACCAAATCTTAAGCATCAATAAGTGTGTTTAAGACACACTTTTATAAAGTTTTATTTTATTTTTTTAAGATTTTATTTATTTATTCATAGAGAAGCAGAGAGAGGGAGAGGCAGAGACACAGGCAGAGGGAGAAGCAGGCTCCATGCAGGGAGCCCGATGTGGGACTCGATCCTGGGACTCCAGGATCATGGCCTGGGCCGCAGGTGGCGCTAAACCGCTGCGCCACCAGGGCTGCCCTATAAAGTTTTATTGTAGCTTTGTCAGGACTACTAAAATCACAGTAAGTAGGCAGGATCCTCAGGTTTATAACATAAGATGTGTGTACATAAAACCATTGCTTCCATTGGAAGGTCTCAAATATTATCAAATTCATAAAGCATAATTTATTTTTATATTAAAAAGTAATACATACTCATTTTAGAAAATTTGATGCATACTAAGAAATTCCAAAAAGCCCGTTAATAACCACAGTTAATTTTTTATATATCTGTAGTCTTGTATATATAGATAGATATGCATGTATAATGATAATTAAAATGTATTCTTTATATACTGTATAACTTTTTTTTCATTGATTATAAGACAGAGTTTTCATTGCATTAAATAAGTATTCTTCTCCAATAGCCTTTTGTTGTTGTTGTTTAATTTTTTTTTTAAGTAAAATCTCTACACCCAGCATGGAGCTCAGACTTAAAACCCCAAGATCAGTAGTCACACACTTTACCAGCTGAGCCATCCAGGTGCCCCTCTAATAGTCTTTTGAATAACTAACTACATAGTATTCTACTATATAGCTCTACCATAAGTCTGCATAACAAATTTTTTAATTTGAGGTTATAAATTGTTTGGTTTTTTGTTTTGTACTTTTAATTACTACTTTGTTCAAATACCCCTTGTAGGTATTTTACACACAACTCTGGTTATTTGCTAAGAATTAATTGATTAATTCCTACCTAGAAATCAGATTAGGAACCAAAGCTATGTATACTTTCATAGCTTTCGATATGTAATGCCCAGTTGTCCTGAGAAAGGTTATATTATACTTTTTTAATAATCTTTACCAATCTTAAATGTAATTTAATTCTCATTGTTGGTTCAATTTTTTTTTCATAGTTACTGCTGAGTTTAAGCATTCTACATATATTCCTTAATAATATATGAGTGTGTGACTCTTGATTTTAGGATTGTGAGTTCAAGTCCCACACTGGTCATGGAGCCTACTTAAAAATTAAAAAAAAATTTTAAATTAAAAAATATAGTTGTCTATTTATATCCTTTCCCAGTTATTATCCATTCATTAAAGTATATTTTGAATATACTTTGAATTATATTTTATCACTTAATATTTTCTTTTTTAGAAAAATAAACTTTCATTTTGGAATGAATTTAAATTACAGAGAAGTTAAAGGTAGTACAGAAAGTTCCTGTATACAGTTCACTCAGTGTCCCCCCTAATGTTAGCATTTCATATCACTATGGCACATTTGTCAAAACTAAGAAAAGTAGCATCATATATGTCAATTATATTTCAGTAAGAAAATTAAAATAATAAAATGAAAAGACTAACATTGGTACAGTACCGTTAACTATAGACTTTATTTGGCTTTTGCCAGTTTTCCTACTATTTTTTTCTCTTCAGTACCCAAATGCAGTATATCACATTACATTTAGTATTTTTAATTTTGAGTGAATGTATTATTATTATATTGAAAAATAACACTAATAGAATTGCTGACTTTAATTAAAATGTGCACTTGTCATATTAATTGTACTTTCTTTTCCCTTATTTTTTACCAGTTAATTATGTTTGTGGTTTGGGTTTTTTTTTTTTAGGATTTAATTTATTTGAGAGAGAGAGTGAGTGTACAAGCAGGGAGAGTGGAAAGGGCAGAGGAAGAGGGACAAGCAGACTCTGTGCTGAGCACACAGCCAATGTGGGGCTAGATCCTAGGACCCTGGGATCATGACCTGAGCCAAAGGCAGACACTTTACCAACTGAGCCACTCAGGCACCCCTGTTTGTTTTCCAAACACAGCCACATAAGTGTTCCTCACTATATCCTACTCAATGCCATTATCTTCACCCTGATCCAGATTAATATATATATGATACATCATAGTCTTACTTTATTTTATTATTATTTATTTTAAATTTTTAATTCCAGCATAGTTAACATACGGTGTTATTTTAGTTTCAGGTGTACAGTGTAGTGATTCCTGAGTTCCATATATTACTCAGTGTTCATCAAGATAAGTGTACTCTTGGAGCACCTGGGTGGCTCAGTTGGTTAACCATCTGACTTGATTTCAGCTTAGGTCTTGATCTCAGGATCATGAGTTCCAGCCCTGTGTTTGGGCACCATGCACCACCCCCCTGAAAAAAGATGTGAGTACACATCTTTTTTAATCCCTTTCACCTATTTCACCCATCCGCCCCCTCTCTGATAACCATCTGTTTGTTCTCTATAGTTCAGAGTCTGTTTTTATGGTTTGTCTCTCTTCTCTCTCTCTGTCTCTCTCATAGATTGTATACCCAGTATGGGGCTTGAACTCACGACCCTGAGATCAAGAGTCACAAGTTCTGCTAACTGAGCCAGTGAGGCATTCCTGTCAATTTTCCCTTTGCTCTTTTGTTTCTTAAATTCCACAATTGAGTGAAATTCTTTGACTGCCTTATTTCACTTAGCATTATATGCTCTGGATCCATCCATATTGTTGTAAATAGCAAGATTTCATTCTTTTTTATGGCTGAATATATTCAATTGTATACATACACCAAATCTTTATTTATCGTTGGACACTTGGGTTGCTTCCATAGTTTGGCTTTTACAAATAATACTGCAGTAAATAGGTGCCTATATCCCATTGAATAAATATTTTTTATTCTTTGGGTAAATACCCAGTAGTGCAATAGTTAGATCATAGGGTAGTGTTATTTTTAATTTTTTTGTGGAACCTCATACCATCTTCTACAGTGGCTGCATCAGTTTGCTTTCCCACTGCGAGTGCACAAGGATTCCTTTTTCGCCACATCCTTACCAACACTTGATTTTTGAGTTTTTTATTTTAGCCATTCTGGCAGGTATGAGGTGATAGTAGTTTTGATTTGTATTTCCCTGGTGATGAGTGATATTGAACATCTTTTCATATGTCTGTTGGCCATCTGTAAGTCTTCTTTGGAGAAATGTCTGTTCATGTCTTCTGCCCATTTTTTAACTGGATTGTTTTTCGAGTGTTGAGTTTTATAAGTTCTTTATACATTTTTGGATACTAACCCTTTATTGGATATGTCATTTGCAAACATTTTCTCCCATTCAGTAGGTTGTCTTTTAGTACATTCATTTGTTTTTGATGTACAAATGTTTTGAAATGCCTTACGATTTCATGGTTTTGGTTTATGGGTTCTTGGCACATATGCTTAGAAAAGAATTCTCACTTTGAGATTAGATAAATGTGACATATTTCTTTCTACAGTGTTTGCATCACTAAATATTTAACTTGTTTGGCACTTATTTTGGTCTATATATTAAGAAGGGAATTTAATTTTTTTCATTTGTCTCACACCATTTATTGAATGTTTTTGGTTCATTTATTTCAAATGGTACTTTAAACATACTATATTTTTACAGATGCTTGGATTTACCTGAAGCTTTTTATTTTATTCATTCCCTGCCCTCCCCACCCCACCCCCGCTTCTTTTTGTGGTAGTAACATCCTTTTAAAAAATATTTAGGAGTGCCTGAGTGGCTCAGTTGGCTAAGTGTCTGACTCTTGATTTTGGTGCATTTCATAATCTCAGTTGTCCTGAGATCGAGCCCTGCATCAGGCTCTATAGGATTCTCTCTCTCTCTCTCTCTCTCTCTCTCTCTCTGCCCCTCCCCTCCTATCTCAATCTCTCAAAAAATTAAAAGAAAACAAAAATATTTAATACCTTGGAAGTGTAAGTCACCTGCCCTGTTCCATCATTCTCTTATCTCTGACCCAACATTTTTTTCTAAAAATTTTTTTCCAAATTTTCTAAGCTATTCTTTTTTACAGAGAGAGAGAGAGAGGCAGAGACATGGGCAGAGGGAGAAGCAGAGTCCATGCAGGGATCCCATTGTGGGACTCGATCCGGAACTCCAGGATCACACCCTGAGCTGAAGGCAGACACTCAACCACTGAGCCACCCAGATGACCCTTCTAAGCTATTCTATTTTGTTTAGTCTTCTAGATAAGTTTTTAGACTGACTAAATTTCATTTCTACAAATATTTTCTAAAAAAATTTTTTTTAACATTTTATTTATTAATTTATAGAGACACAGAGAGAGGCAGAGACGCAGAGGGAGAAGCAGGCTCCATGCAGGGAGCCTGATGTGGGACTCGATCCCAGGTCTCCAGGATCAAGCCCCGGGCTGGAGGCGGCACTAAACCCACTGAGCCACCAGGGCTGCCCCTATTTTCTAAAATTTTAATTACAATTACTAGAGTATTAGAGTTTAATTTAGAAAGGGAATTGACATGATTATAACTTATCCTAGTCATCTAAGACATGGATCCTCTCTCCATTTGTACTTTTTTCCTTAAAAAAAGAGTTAGCCTTACTTTGCGTTCTAGCATGAGAGTTTAAAATGTTCTGGTGTATTTTTATGAACCTTCTTTTTGCCTAATTTTTTTTTTTAGGTTCTCTTTGGAAAGGTGAAGAAAATTCAGCCTTCAGTGTGTAAAAACAAAGTTTCTTTGGATCCTTCTCCTAATTTTGATTGCCACATGTCAAGAAGTGTACCTTCTCTGAAAGATACCATTGAGTTACAAGCCTACAATTCAGCAGTATGTTAACTTTTTAGGTCATTTGACTACTTGAAAGTGACATGCTTCACTCTGTATGATACATGACTTAAAACAACTTCTCAGAATATTAAATGAAAATCTCTTAATTTATTCAATATAATAAGAGCATAAATAATTAGTATAAGTTGTATTAATATTTGTGATCTAGGAATGTTAGTAAAAAAGTTTCCAAATTTGCATTTAACTATGTTCAGAATACAGTGACTGCTTTCTTTTTTTTATTTCTTCCATAGATTAATTAATTCCTAACTAGCAAAACATGACAACTTTTTTATAAAAAGCGATTTTGAAATAATGTTATTGATTTTCTCTACTTTGCAATAGGAGAAAGACTTAATGTGTTCATTATGCATGAAACATTAATTTTCTATCATAAATTGCTGAAACACTAGGCCCTTCTTCTTCTATAGAAGATTAAATTATATGTAATAAACATTGAATATCATCATATATATGATTAAATGAAGATAAATTTTCTAGAAGTATATATATGCTCCCACATGTAAAATGTATTGAGCTATTGTTATTTTTCTAATTGACGTTTTCTTCCAACTAAAACATTACAGGTGTTCACAGCATATGCAAAACATTGAACTTTTAATAGAAAAATACTTTTTTGTTCAAAAACAGATCATTTCTGCTGCTGCCCACACTGATACCCTACCAAGGAAAATATGTGTGGTTGGCAGAAAAATTTATAGTTTTAAAAAAACTAGGATTGAAGAATGAGGAGAAGCGGCAGGTATATAGAAGCCAGTGAATAAATATCATGCAGTCACACAGCTTTTAAAATATATGAGCAGGGAATCCCTGGGTGGCTCAGCGGTTTAGCGCCTGCCTTTGGCCCAGGGTGTGATACTGGAGTCCCGGGATCAAGTCCCACATTGGGCTCCCAGCATGGAGCCTGCTTATTCCTCTGCCTGTGTCTCTGCTCCTCTCTCTCTCTCTCTCTCTCTCTCTCTGTCTATAGTAAATAAATCTTTAAAAAATAATAATAATAATAAATAAAAATAAATTAAAAATATGAGCATATCCAATTCTGCTAACACTAATTAGCTTTAAAATGTTCTTTTTTCCCCTTCTTTATCTTTCAGGTATACTTCTATGAATACAATGTTCTTTCAAAGCCAGTAGATAAACCTAGGCAATGTCTTCCATATGCAATAGTAACAGTAAAATTTATTGGCCAAAAAATAGATAATGGGCACCTTATGACATCTTTGAGATTCCTCTCAAGCGGATTTCCTAAGAGGGCTGGTAAGATACATCTATTATTCTGTTTCACTAGCATTTGTGCATGTCTTAGAACTTCTGAGTATTATTTTTGAATACATTATGAATATGTAACCAAAATAGTTGTGCTTTAACCTATTTTTTATTTAATGTATGTAGAATTATAATGCAGATATTTTTTATGACTGCTTTTGCCCAGTATTATGTTTGTGTGGTTCTATGCTGTTAGGTATACTTGTAGTTTTTTCATTCATACATATGTATTCACATGTATTATTCCATTTGTTTGTTGACTATACACTATTTCTCTGGGGATATGTGGATATTTGCCGGTTTTCCTCATATTGCAAACATTGCTGTTTTAAACATTTATGTGTCTCAGTGCATATGTGTATAGAGTATTAAATATCTACATCAGAAATGTGCAACTTAATCCAAAGAGGATATCAACTAGTTTTCAGAAGCAACTGCATCAGGTTACATAATTACTTTATATCCTTGCCAACACATACTTTTTAAAACATTTTTTGTTTCTGCTAGCTTACAGAATGTAATATGTTATCATCATCATCTTAAAAAGAAACTGTGTAAAAAAAAAGAAAAGAACTATGTGCTCTTAGAAAGCTATCTTATCTCTTTCCTCTCAGTCCCTTGCCCTTAAAGCAGTCACTAATATACTTTCTGTCTTTATGTATAGCTGACCCTTGAACATGGAAATTTGAGGTACCAACCCCCTTGCAGTCAAGTCATGTATGACTTTCGACTCTCTGAAAACCTAACTGCTAATAGCCTTGTGTTGTCTGGAAGCCTTACCCAGAACACAAACAGTTGATTAACACATTCTTTGTAGTTATATATTCAATATACTGTGTTCTTACAATAATACCTATTTCTTAATTTTTACTGGCATTTTTAGGCTACCTCGTTCATCTGTGAGTTTTTTTTAAGTTGTGGCAAATATCAAAAAAATTTTCCAATATATTAATTGAAAAAAATCCATGAATGAGTGGACCCACACAGTTCAAACACATATTATTCAAGGATCAACTGTATTTGCCTATTGTGGGCATTTAATATAAAGGAAATCATAAATATGTGAAGTGGCCTTTTGTGACTAGTGACTTTTCACGTAACAGTATTTTCAAGGTTCTTGCATATTGTAATATGAATTAATACCTCATTCTTTTTCATGGAGTAATATTACATTGAATAGATACACTATATTCATCAGTTGAAGGATGTTTGGGTTGTTTTCATCTTTCGGCAATTATGAATAATTCTGCTATGACCATTCTTGTACAAATTTTGGTGTAGACATGTGTTCACATTTCTCTTGGTATATACCTAGGGTTGGAATTGCTAGGTCATATAATGACACTATGTTAACCATTTAAAGAACTGCCAAACTGTTTTCCAGAATGGCTGCACCATTTGCATTCACACCAGCAGTGTATGAGTGTTAGGATTGTCCACTTCCTATGTTATTATCTGACTTTTTCTTAATAGCCAGCCCAGTGAATGTGAAGTAAAGGTTTTCAGGGTGTAAGTTTTATGCTGCTTTTGTTAAATTTACTTCCCCCTTTATTTTCTTCCTTTTTAAAATTTTTCTTTATTTATTTCCCTCCTTTTTTGGCTTTGGGTTTAGTTTGCTCTTTTTTTCTGGTGTCTTAAGGTGGAAGGTTAGGGTATTGCTTTGAGATCTTGCCCCTCTGATAATATATGTATTTACAGCTATAAGTTTCCTTGAAAGTACTGTTCTAGCTGCTTCCCATAAGTTTATGTTGTATCTTCATCTTCATTTTCATTCATCTCAAAATATTTTCCCATTTTCCTTTTATTTGTCCCATTGGTTTTCTTAGAGACATGTTATTCAACTTCCATGTATATGTGAATTTCCCAGTTTTTTCTGTTACTGATTTCTAATTTTTTGTCCACTGTATCTCCTACTCTCAAGAATACATCTTTAGGGGATCCCTGGGTGGCGCAGCGGTTTGGCGCCTGCCTTTGGCCCAGGGCGCGATCCTGGAGACCCGGGATCGAATCCCACGTCGGGCTCCCGGTGCATGGAGCCTGCTTATCCCTCTGCCTGTGTCTCTGCCTCTCTCTCTCTCTCTGTAACTATCATAAATTAAAAAAAAAATTAAAAAAAAAAGAATACATCTTTATTATGGTCATACTTCTACTATAGCTTACTATAATTAAAAAGTATAATTACAAGTGGTTATATAATGTAGAAGTCTTCAACAAAGCTATCTTTCAATATATTGTGATATAGAATCTCATGATACATCCCAATAATATATGATTATAGTTTCACATATGTCATAAATCTCACCATCAATTTCTCAACATTATGAGGGTTTTTTTGGTATTACCTATGAATGCTTTGTGAACGTTTTATTTGGTAAATATGTATTTTTACAAGTTCCTTTGTTATTACATTTAGTTCTTTATGAAATTGTAGGAATGAATTCCTATAAATTAGAAAATATGATTCCATTTTCCAGATTTTTATCTATATATATTATTTGCAGAAATACCTATTTCACTATGGAGCAGGGGTAGTGCTTTTGCTCCTGAGGAGGATTTTATGGACCCTTTTTGCTCTTTTCCCCTGTTTCCCCACCTCATTCCCCTTTTCTGTTTTTCTTCTCTCCTGACAAAGAGAAAAGCAAGGTAACAATAGATGAAGACATTTTTGCCTTATTAATATGAAGATTCTATTATTAGGTATCTGAATATAGGAAATTAATACAAGAAATACCTAGTCTTTGAGGTCTTTGAGCAACATGTTTTTATTCCTTTTTAATTTTTCTCTTTCTTTGTATTTGTCAGAATTCAAAAATTTTTATGGCAAATACTTTTTTTAGTAAGGTCTGTAGGACAGAGTTTCACGTTGCATCATTTCTATTGTATGATTTGTCATTCATCCTCTTCTCTCCTTTTTTCTGATGAGACCTTTCTTAATCATCATTAGGTTATTTAATGAACTTTCAGTTAAAACCACTGTGACATAGTTTACTTACATTAAGAGTTGAATGTAGAAATCCTTTTCCTTCCTGTTTTTTCTTATTTTTTTATCATTTCCACAGAAAGAACATGCTCTCTGAATAACTGTACAGTGGCCAAAAGAATTGGAAAAGGAAAAGATGCTACTGTCATCTTTGAGCATTTCAGGAAACCTGTAGATCCATTTGTTCCGGAAAACTGTTCTTGCAGTGTACTAAATGCAGAGATAAATCCTTCCAATGCAAATATTTCAAATACCTATGGAAATGTGCAAAATGGAAACATTTCTATACATGAAACATACAATGGACAGAAGGAGCACAATTTAGCAGAATGTAGAGACACGTCTCAAGTACATATATGTGATTCAAGTCTTTCATTTATTCCCAGTGGTACCAGAGAAAGTGTTAATGGTGACCTCATGTTAAATTTGACACATTTTACAAATGTTTTAAGTGGTCTTTCTGCTGCTTTTCCCCTTCGTAACAATACTGGCTCAAGCACAGTTATTACTTCAAAACTCATTAAAGACCCAAGACTGATGAGAAGAGAAGAAAGCATAGAAAAACATAATAATATTGCAGGCTTAAATGAGATTTTGCCACTTGAGAAGAGTTTAGATTTTGTTAATTCAGGAATAAACCTATCATCGATGCCAAGTAATTCTGCCTCCTCATCTGAAATTGTGGCTGGTGATCATTCTGTGCTTACTAGTTGTTTGGACACCCCTTGCTTCAAAATTTCTCTTGACAATTCACAGTCACAGGCGCACAACTTGGACTTTCAGAGCTATAATTATACAACTCCCAATAAAATGGCAGGACAGTGTAAGGGCCAAGACAATTTTTCCTCCCCAATGTGTTTGCCAAACATAGTTTCAGAAGTTGAAAACCAAAAACACAGTGAGGGAGAAGTCCAAAGATCCCAACAGAGAAGCAACATCCCACTTTTAATTGAAGAAAAAGATGAACCACATAACTCTTATGAATCAGTGAATACTTGTATAAGAGGGTACAGCACTCACATCTCTCAGAAATCATGGTCTTCTAATTCAGAAACTGTATGTCAGACTGGTCAGCAAATGTCTACAGTTTTTCCTCTCCAAAGGAAGGAAAACATAGATGGGTACATTCAAAACATTGAAAAAATGAGAGACTTCACTGACCCAGAAGATAATTCCAGGCATGGAGAAAAGCAGATTTTATGGAAAGAAACTGAAGCAAAAATCAGTCCAATAGATAATTACATTTCTTTGTACCAAGAATGCAAAGGGGATGAGAGTCATGATTCTTTTGGGAAAAATTCTGATCAAATATTAATTACACAAGAATTAGAAATACCAAAATCTTCCACATCTGCCACAAAGGATAAATATAAGTTAGACCATCTAGCATTGGAATTACAAAGTAATCTTACTCCAAGAACAGAAACCCTTTCACAAAAGCATCCTCAACCTTCTTTGGAGTATGAAGATAACATTCATACAAGTTTTGCAGTTTCTCAAAAACTAATGGAACTAAAATTGGAAAAGCCAAATGAGAACTGTGTTAGCATTATGACTAATGCTTTCCAGGAAGCAAAAGACATCCCCCAGGCCAAAGAACTGCCAATTGATGGGGTTATTTCATCTCATGACGTTAAAACAACTCATGACAACTCAAATTGCAGCGTATCTAGAGAACATATCTATGTCCATAGGAAAAATGAAAATGATCGCATGTCATTGGAGAACATGCAAAGAGACTGCAAAGTAACTTTTCAAATTGCTGATAAAGGTCAAAGTCATACTTTGTCATGTAATGCAGAGTTGCACAATGATATACACCTGAATATTGATTTCAAAGAACAAGGAGATCATGATAAAGAAAATGAAAATGAGACTAAAGAGGAAAACACTGCTTTGTCTACAGAAAACAACAGAGTAGATATATGTGGACATGAGAAGCAGGGTTCTCATACAAACAAAAATTATGCCAATATAGATGAAAGAAAGGAGAATAAAAATTACAATAATGTAGAAATTTTGAGTTCTGAAGAATTTTGTACATTTAATTTGACTGGAGGAGAAAAATGCATATCAACAGAAGCTACATTTTTAGATAGTGAAAATACTGTCACTGCCATAAAACAAAAAGATACTCAAAATACAGGCAGAAGTGTAGAGCACTTGACTTCCATAACATTTCCCCAAATTGCAGAGTCTTCAGTGCATGTAGCCTCAAATGCTGCAGTACAGATAGCTGGTAGTATGGTGCCTACATTAGGCACAAATCATGAAGATCACCAAAGATACCAGATTAAAGAGGCTTGTTCTTCTGAGAGTCTAGATTTTGGTTTATTAGTAAAACATAAGGTTTCTGACTGTGAAATGGATATAGATGACAATCAATTACATGAGTCATTTCATCAATCAATAAGTGACAGCTCAGTTCTTCAAAGTTTTGAAGTGGAAAATAAGATTGAAGTAGGATCAGAACAATGTAATGATGCTTTTCTAATTCAACAAGATCCTCCTAGCCATGGAAATGTTCTGTATGAAGAATTTAGGGCCTCATTTGAAGCTCTAAAGTCTCGTATTGATTGGGAAGGTCTGTTGGGAAGTAATAATGGGGAGAGGGAAGTTTTGAAAAGCTCCAAAAGAAGGGAGAATAATGATCAACGTTACTCTGAGAAAAGTAATTGTCTTTATTCCTCTATACAAAAAAACAAAGCAGAACTCTGCCATCCAATTTTACTTCCAGATTTACAAGTGAGAATCACTAATATATTTCTGCCAGGATTCAGTCCCACTTCTGAATCCCTTGCATTGAAAGATAAGTTTTGCAAAAACATAACTAAAACCACAGAACCAGAAATAAACAAGGAGGGTAAAGTGCCAGGATTTGAAATGTATTCCCAGTGTTCTGGTGAAAATTCAGGTTATTCACTTGAAGATGAATTTGGTAATACAAGACAAGAATCAGGACTGGTGAGTAAATCTGAAATCTCGCATTCTCTTGACGTGAATCATAATACACAAGGGAATCATGCTTCTGAAAAACAAAACAGTGGACCTTTGCTTAGTGAACCCTCTAATGTCACAACATTAAATAATGAAAGCAGATATTCCTTGACAAAGTCAAAAACTAATTGTAATGATACTAGAAGTAAAAAGGACACAGAATCAAAAATTAGCAAAAGAAAGCCACGTGTGCCTTTTAAGGATGAGAATATGGCACATAAGGATTTAAGAAATCATGAAATTTATGGCAAGAGGAGGAGGCTAACCAGTCAAGATTCATTTGAATGTTTTTCTTCATTATCCCAAGGACGAATTAAAACCTTTTCAAAGTCAGAAAAACACATTAAGAGTGTCCTGGATATTCTAAATACTGAAGCATCTTTATGCAAAAGCAAACGTCTTTCCAGAAAACTTGACAGAGCTGTTCTTCACTTAAAAAAAGCTCATAGGAGAGTTCACACATCTTTGCAACTTATAGCTAAAGTAGGAGAAAAAAGAAAAGGCCCATTACCAAAATCATATGCAATAATATGCAATAATTTCTGGGAAAGTTGTGACCTTCAAGGTTATAGCTCTGTGTCTGAAAGAAGATATTATTCTACTAAACATTTTTTGTCAAAAAGAAAATACGACAAGCCAAGAGAGAAAAGGGCTTTGGGATTTGAAATGGATAAATCATTAACTCCTGTATCAAAGCACAAGTCTTACCAAGCAAGTAGAGAGAGAATCACAGAGTGTCTTTCTAACACAAATGTGGCCAGCAGTGTCTCCAGTCACACCACTGTTCATGTAAGAGAATTTTGTGATCAAGAATATCCTGAATCACAGTTAACCCTGTGCTCTACACCCCAAAGTACAAGTTGGTCAACTTATAACAAGAGCAGTATGAGAAGTCTAAGATCATCAGAACTTCAGACATTTTCTGGAAAAACTGGGTGCCTGTTTTCCCCACCCTGCCCAGATGAGAAACTAACTAAAAAAGAAAATCAAATTGGCATAAAGTTTTTATCTAACATCAGTAAATATGAAAAGCCTGGGAGCCATTCAGCAAATCATAAAATTAAGGATACAATGAAAGAAAGCCATTCTGAGACTAATAAGGTAATAAATAAGAGTAATTCAGTATCTTTAAGTAACATAAAAGAAAACAATGTAAGTTTTAGCAGAGACAAAAATTATGATGCAACTTGTATAACACACACAAAGGTAAAAACTGACATAGTTATTTCAGTTTTGGAATCAAATGTGAAGCACTTTTTAAACGTTGGTATCTATAAACCAGATAACCTTATTTTATCTGGTTATAAAGGAAACCTGGAAGTAAATTTTCCTATGGAAGAATGGACAGCTCCTAATCAGAGCTCCAAACCAGGCATTATTACAGAAGACTTCCTTATGGACCCATTAAATCTAACTCTGATAAGCCACAAAAAATACAACAGTGTTCCTCAGTTGTTACCAACTACTCCAGTGACAGACAATGAAGTAGAATCTTCAGAATCTTATTTGGATAAACAGAGAATTTTTGCTAAAGATTCTTTTGCAACATCCACCAATGTACCAAACTGTCAGCCAGAATGTGGTGGAAAAGAGTTTCTAAAGGCAGAACAATGCTCTTCAAGTCATTGCTTCCATATAGATGGGAATGAATCAAATGTTCTTGAGAATCCTAAGTTGGGTCTTAAATCCGTAACTGAAGAAGGTAAAAGTTACAGGAAAAATACAATGAAGAGGCTATTTTTCAATGATAGTTCTTTGCCCTTAAAAGATAATGTAAAGGATTCTTCTTCAAAAAAATGTATGGCAAAGACAGACATTCAGGCCAGAACAATGTGGAAAACTAAACAAGCAGAAAAAGCAAAAGATTCACTTAATAGAAAAAGCTTGACTGAAGGATCCATTGCTAAGACAGAGTACAAAAATCAAAAGAATAAGAACTTAGAAGAATCCTCCTACTTAGGTGAGAAAAGAATTAGAAATAACGTGATTGATTCTCATCTAAGCATTGAAGATATTACTGAGGCAGTAGTCTCTTTGAATAACCCAATTTCTAATCATCTTAGCAAAAGAGAGAAAGAAGGGGGAGTTAAAGTTGGTAATGACTCTCATTCTGACTCTGCGTTGCATTCAGAAATAGCCTGTAATTCCAAACCAGGCATTATAAGAATGAATCATGGGCCTGCTTTACATAGGCACTCTCAAACCTCCCAACCCTCTACTCCTCAGAAGATGGCTACATCAAACATGAACGGATTAAAAGAAAAACATTGCTCAGCTAATCATTCAGCTCTTATAGCTAGGCTAATTCAGATTTTGAGAAGGGCAGATGAAACATCATCTTTGCAGATTCTACAGGAAGAAACTAAGGCTTGTCAAAATATTCTCCCTTTATTTGTTGAAGCTTTTGAAAGAAAACAAGAATGTTCTCTTGAACAAATCCTGATTTCAAGAGAACTATTGGTAGAACAAAACCTGTGGAAAAATTGCAAACACAAATTAAAACCATGTGCTATTGACTCCTTGGTAGAACTCCAAATGATGATGGAAACTATTCAGTTCATTGAAAACAAAAAAAGAGTCTTAGGAGGTGAACCAACATTCCGAAGCTTGCTTTGGTATGATGAAACATTGTACGGTGAACTGCTTGGTAGACCACGTGGATTTCAACAGCAATCCAATTTCTATCCTGCTTTTCAAGGAAGGTTAAAATATAATGCATTCTGTGAGTTGCAAAACTATCATGATCAATTAATTGAATTGTTTGAAGAATCCAAAAGGGAAAACAACTCATACTATGCATTCTTAAAATACAAACGACAGATTAATGAGTGTGAAGCAATAATGAAGCATTGTTCTGATTGCTTTGACTTTTCTCTCTCTGTTCCATTTACCTGTGGAGTTAACTTTGGAGATAGTTTAGGAGACCTAGAAATCTTAAGAAAAAGTACTTTAAATCTGATTGGTATGTATGGGGACTCTCCTAAAGTTGATTCCTGTCCAGGAAAACAAGACCATTTGTGGATTATCATAGAAATGATCTCTTCAAAAGTTAATTTTATTAAGAACAATGAGGCAGTAAATATTAAAATATCTCTTTATGGTCTGGAACATATCTTTTTTGATGCTGCAAAAAGTCTTGTTTGGAAAGAGAGGAGACAGTCTTTCTGCAAAAATTACTCAGGAAATAAAAATAAAGAAATGCTACTCAAAATGAATCAGTATGCTTTTTCTAAGTTGAAAAACATATATGATATGTTGTCTAAAGACTTAAGCAGTGAACAGATTTCCAGTATTGAGCTTGAGAATACAGAGATTACTTCCAGAGCATCAGATGATCTAATAAACAAAGCTACAGTTAACATTGAAAACTGTAGGTTTAACAGTACTTTGCCTTCACACCCAGATTTCTGTTGTATTAGTGAAATATTGGATCAGGCTGAATTTGCAGACTCTAAGAAATTACAGGAACTCACTTTGAGATGTACTGAACACCTAGAAATTTTAAAAAAATATTTTCAGATGGTGCAAGAAGAGAACATAGATAATATTTTTATCACAGAAGAAAATGTTTTGGACATGGTGAAAAACCACAATCATGGGGCTATAATTTTAAAACCTGCAGCCATTGAAACCTATATTGAAATTGTCATGCTTTCAGAAACAGTTCACTTTCTTAAAAACACAATGGCAAAGAATTTAGACAAACAGAGGTTTCGAGGTATGCTTTGGTTTGATTTGTCACTTCTTCCTGAGCTGATTTGCTGCCAAGAAAAAATGACTTGTTTTTCATTTCTTAAAGATAATTCAACAGATTGCCTTTGGAAGGTCATAGAGACTGCTATTTCTGAACTGAAGAAAGATCTGGATATTATTTATAAATATGATGAAGCTGTTAATTGCTCATATGCTCTTCATTTGCTCTCAAGAGAACTTGAAGAGCTTTCAGAAATAAAAAAACTTCTAAAGAAGTCTGAATATTCTGTTTCTACGTATATTGACTTTGTGCCATATATAGCATCCATAAATTATGGAAGCACTATGACAGAGTTAGAATACAATTACAATCAGTTTTCTACACTGCTCAAAAACCTAATGGCTGCCCCTCAGAAAGATTTAGGGAAAATGGCTCATATTATGAAAGTCATGAAAACTATTGAACATATGAAGATAATATGTGCTAAAAATGCTGAGTTAACCATTTCCTTTATTCTGTGCCAAATGCTACATAACAGAAAGAAGACTTTCCCACTGAAGAGAAAAGAAAAAATAAATACGCATGTAAAACCTAGGAAGAGTACCAATAAATCTAGTACTTTTATGAAGGTGCCCTCAATTTCAGAGTGCATAATGAAAAATGTTTCAAATTCCTCTAGAAAACGATCTACTACTGTAGACCAATGTGAAGACTCTCAGGAACAAGAGAAAAACACTACTGTTTTCAACTGTAAAAAACAAAAGGTAACATGTTTTAAAACAAAACCTGTGTAAGTGTTACTTTTGAGAACAAATCTACTCTTCAAACAGGTAGTTTTCTGATTGGTAAAAATAGAGAATGCTTTGACTGTTGCCTTGCAAATGAATTTAAAGAACTGGATTGGGGTGCCTGGCTGGCTTAGTCGATGGAGCATGCAACTCTTGATTTCTGGGTCATGAGCTTAAGCCCCAGAATGGGTGTAGAGCTTATTTTTTTAAAAAAGAAAAGAAAGAATTCCTGATACCTAAAGTGATATGATTCTATATATGAGAAACATCTTGCAGATGTCTACTTTAAACTAAAACTTACTTAATTTAGAAAACATTTCTTAGAAGAATATAAATCTGTATAACTTCTTAAGGGATAATCCAGTGTGAATGTAAGTTAGTAATTTATTAAGTAGCTTCTATATAACAAGGCTACACTTAATGTAGTGAATATTAAAAACTGGCTAGTGGAGCCTGTGTTCTTGACCATTATCATCCACATGGAAAAATAGGACACATATTTTTAAATAGATGATTATGAGGGAATTAAAAGAAGTCCTACCTAAACATTTTATTTAGCAAATCATAGAAAACATTTTCTTTTGTACCTGGCACTGTTCTAATGATTTCACAAAATCTTTGTGATGTAGGTACTATTACTATCTTAAGGTATAAAACAGATCCATAGAAACATTAAGTTACTTTCCCAGGGTCACAGGGTTAGTAAATAGGCAAGCCCAGATGTAAAACTAGGCTCCCGAGCCCATATAACCTAACAACCTACACTCAGAGGCTTCTCTTAAAATTTTTTTAGAATTTCTCAGTTCAGAAGTAAAGAGAAACCTATATGCACACTGAAAAGTAGGAATTCTTTCTCGGGCTATTGTAATTGTATTTGTTAAACTGGTGACCAGGAAACCAGTCATTTATTTCACTGTTTATAGGAAAATGCTTAATAAAAGAACAGTTTGTAAGCATACTTCCAAAACACAATAAATACA
Organism: Canis aureus; assembly: GCF_053574225.1. Lineage (NCBI taxonomy): Eukaryota > Metazoa > Chordata > Mammalia > Carnivora > Canidae > Canis > Canis aureus. The sequence goes on along the minus strand of NC_135625.1, from coordinate 33,254,373 downwards.
AGTTGTGTACTCTACATCAAGAGTAAAATGAGGATAATACTTAAAAAGGTATTTTAAGTATTGAGAAGAAAAGAAAAAAATGGAGGTTTATTTTTTAATTTCAATGAATAGCACACAATGAAGTTTTGCCTTAAATTAGGAAAAAACGGTTATCTGATGAAGGTTAAAATAAAGAAGGGGGTATCTAAGTTATGGAAATAATATGGGCAAAAATACAATGTTTATTGACATCATTTGAGAAGTGAGTTTAAAATTAAGTCTAGAACAAAAATTTAATTTAGTGGACAACAGTAAGCTAAGATAGAGAGGAATGTTGTTTCAGATTATAAAATGTCTTAAATATAGGTCCAAGGAGTTTAAACTTTATTCTGTATTTATTGAAGGTAATGTCCTGTGAAATGTGTTGTAGAAAGAGTGATGTTTTACAGAATAAGAAAAGAAAGTCCATATTTGACAGACAATTACTTAACAATGGGACTTAATGACTGATCTACTAAAAAGAGTATGTTTTTAAAAAGGGCAGTTAAAATTGGACTCCAAGATTTGTTATAAGATATGGGGATAGGGGATCCCTGGGTGGCGCAGCGGTTTGGCGCCTGCCTTTGGCCCAGGGCGCGATCCTGGAGACCCGGGATCGAATCCCACATCGGGCTCCCGGTGCATGGAGCCTGCTTCTCCCTCGGCCTGTGTCTCTGCCTCTCTCTCTCTCTCTCTCTCTCTCTCTCTGGGACTATCATAAATAAATAAAAATTGAAAAAAAAAATACTTTAAGATATGGGGATAAAGGGATCCCTGGGTGGCGCAGCGGTTTGGCGCCTGCCTTTGGCCCAGGGCGCGATCCTGGAGACCGGGGATCGAATCCCACGTCGGGCTCCCGGGGCATGGAGCCTGCTTCTCCCTCTGCCTGTGTCTCTGCGCCTCTCTCTCTCTCTGTGACTATCATAAATAAATAAAAATTAAAAAAAAAAAGATATGGGGATAAAAAGAATGTTGCAGATTGCTTGTTTAGAAAAGTTTCTCCAGACATTTATGACATATGGGAAGTCCAGCAGAGTCACTGGTTTTTAAATGGGGAGGATTAATGAACGTAGCTTATGACAGTGCATTTTAGATGAGGACAGAACAAGCAATTTTAAGTATCTGATGTGAAAATAATATTTATGTTGCATTTTATACCATCACCAATGTAGGTTTTCTTTATAACTTTTTAAAATGTAGATTGACATGAAAGATGTCACAAAAGTCGACAAAGAAAAGACAACATTCAAGCATCCAAGGTAAGAGTTGCCATCAGCCCTATCTGAAGAAAAACTAAACAAAATTAAGCACATATTAAGGAACAATACTAACACATTTATTTATATACTTCTATTGGATCATGCATGTAACTGAGAGGAAAAGAGTAAGGTTAGGAGGGAGAATAAGATTTCAGATTATACAGTGCATTAAGGTTTAAGGAATTTGAACTTCATTCTGTAAGTATTGAAAAGTAATGTCCTGTGAAATGGGTTTTTTTTTCAGTGATTTAAAGGATAAGAAGAGGGATCCCTGGGTGGTGCAGCGGTTTAGCGCCTGCCTTTGGCCCAGGACACGATCCTGGAGACCCGGGATCGAATCCCACATCGGGTTCCCGGTGCATGGAGCCTGCTTCTCCCTCTGCCTATGTCTCGCCTCTCTCTCTCTCTCTGTGTGACTATCATAAAAAAAAAAAAAGGATAAGAAGATTCTGAGTAGAGTTAGAAGTAGTAGTAAGTTAGAAAAGAGTGATGTTTTTAGAATAAGAAAGTACAATTCGTATTTGACAGACATCATTTAAAGAATTCATGGGGATTAGTAACTGGTTTGCTAAAAAGGAGATAATATGACAAGTGATTAGACTGAGTTTTTTTAAACTTGTGGGTATTACTAGGCAGATTTCAAAATTGGTTAAAAAGATAGAAATTGCTGACTTATATTACTAAGTGGGAACTTAGTCATCAACATACATATATTATAAATGTACTACTATTTCATAAAAGGATGTTTAAACATCATAATATAGGAGGAACATGATTTCAAAAATAAAGGCTAGTTCTTTAAACTTAATTATTTTTATGAAAAACTCCCTACATGGTTTATATTTTGACATGAGATGGCACCACTGAATATGTTGACCATCTCTAATTTCATTCAGCTCTCTGCAATTTTCAAATTATCACAGGCTTCATTTATTCACATCTTTTTTCCGTTTTGTGAAGGAGAATGAGTAATACAGAATTAAAAAGATGAGCATTCTCGTTTCTGTCTTACTTGGTTTTGGTTCTTTAAATCTACATTTTATTTATTGCATTTCTAGAATCCTTTTCTAGAATCTTTGGTTGTGTAGTGGCATAAAGATGAAAAGGGATAACATAAACCATTTCTATAATCGTCTTAGCAACTAAATATAGGTGGTATTTGCTACTCAAAGAATCAAACTTTGTCTCACATAGCAAGAAAATGAATCCAAATAGAAGGTTAATACAGGGTGCTTGGGATCCCTGGGTGGCGCAGCGGTTTGGCGCCTGCCTTTGGCCCAGGGCTCGATCCTGGAGACCCAGGATCGAATCCCACATCGGGCTCCCGGTGCATGGAGCCTGCTTCTCCCTCTGCCTATGTCTCTGCCTCTCTCTCTCTCACTGTATGACTATCATAAATAAATAAAAATAAAAAAAATACAGGGTGCTATTTTCATGGGAGAATATTCTCTAAGAGAATGCATAGAAGAGTAACCATACAGGCAGCTGTCAATCTATAGGGTTAAGACATCACTTAAAGATTGGAAATGTGGGCAGCCCGGGTGGCTCAGCGATTTAGTGCTGCCTTCAGTCCAGGGCGTGATCCTGGAGACCTGGTATCGAGTCCCGCATCAGGCTTCCTGCATGGAGCCTGCTTCTCCCTCTGCTTGTGTGTGTCTTTGCCTCTGTGTGTGTGTCTCTCTCATGAATTAATAAATAAAATATTTAAAAAAAAAAAAGATAGGAAATGTGATAAAGCCAAAATTTTACTTTCTGAAAACTGTCAAAGTATTATACAGGATTGGATAAGAATGATGATGTTGTCACTAAAATGCCTTTTAGGGGAGACTGGATTAGGTAAAATAAAATACAGAGCTGTTAGTTTCATGAGTTAGATACACAAACTCCAGGCCCAAGATTAATTTCTTTTGCATGGGAGGAGTGATTATTTTTTTCTTTTCATCATGTTCTTTTCCACATGTAATTCAAAGAATTTGATGAGACACCAAAAAATATAATCATCCTGGGGGACCTAAATTAACTATCTTGCTCTAGACATTTCCATAGTGAATGCTTCCTTCAGCCCGGGTGAGACTTTCTAAATTTAGGTAGGAATGTCAGGGATATTAAATTGGCATCATATTTTGGAGGTCTGTGTTTCCTCTTCTCAACCTTGAACAAACAAAATATCTTAGTAGTTCCTGATAACAGAAGATGATTTTTTGGCAGGGGCAGGGCACAGCTGGTGGTTTTGTCAGTTCTATATAGCCATTTACAAGTAGAGAAGATCAACAAGTTGGAAATATATGAATGCAAAACTACAGTAAAAAAAAAACTGGATGTAATTTCCTACTTCTAAAAGCCGCTTTTAGGAAATGTCCAATGCATAAAATAATTACAATATTGATGCACTGTATATATTTCTAAATGTATTAGAAATACATTTGAAATGTGGAGTATATCACATTCAGCAGGAAAAAATCTGAATTCAAAACAAGGGAGTAAAACTGGGGAAATAAGTTACCCAAATACTGCTGATAGAGAAAATGTAAATCTTAAGAATTCTCCTGAATAAAAACTTCAAATATGTGTTTACATTAAGATTTGGGGACTCCATGTATTTTAAGTTGTTTTTATGTGTGTGTTATACTTAATAGGACTACAAGATCTCATCCCGAAAGTGAAAGTGAAATAGGACCAAGTTCATCTGACAATCTGAAAAGACACCATGTATCTCCAAAAAAGGTTGAGGTGGAAAGATCACTACCTGGCTCAGTTTTACCTTTAAAGAACTTAAAAGACATTTGCACATCAAAGTCAGAGGGCAAAATATATGTAACTAATACTTCACCTGATACTTCAGAAGACTTCACTGGACAACAGGGGAACTTAAATAGCATGAAGAAAAGTAATGTGAATTTTAGTGCTACTGAAACGAGTGATAAGAAAGATTGTTCTTCTTTTGCAATTTGTGAACAAAGAAGTGTAGATGGCAGAATATTTCCAAAAGACTGCAGGATGCCTTCACAGAGATTTCTTACTCCTGCAGAGAAATCTTGTCCCTCAGACATAAAACCAGGAACTGATGCTTCTCCTCTGCCTGATGCATCAGTGCTCTCAAACCCTATTTTCCATTTCATTGGGGACATCCCTGCCAATTTAGGAATGAATGATGACACTGTCTTTGAACTGCAAGATAATGAAATATTAAATTCATCTATTAAAAATTCTGCATGCACCAATGCTACAGAACCCAAACTTACCCAGAACAAATCTCCTATTCTGCATGTAAATAAAACTCAGCCTGCAAAAACTGAGTTAAAAGAAAAATATATGAAGGATACTTTGAGTCCCAGTACTATATCTGTTGAAGCATCTGAGAACTTAACCCTTAATGTAAATCAAACAGCAGAATATTCTTTTTCTGAACAGCAGAATAATGAAAATTCAAAAGTCCTAACTCAGAATGCTGCTGCATATTGGAATGAACTTCCACGGTCTGCATGTACCCCAATATATAATTCTTCTGAGCATTCATTTGGAACTTCATATCCTTACCATGCTTGGTGTGTTTATCATTATAGCAGCAGTGGCAGCAGTTCCCTTACACAGACATATAGTGGAATAACATCGTATGAGGTACAGGCACCTCCTTCTGGGATGTTGACTGCAATTGCAAGTACTGTCCAAAACACACATCCTAATCTTTTGTACTCTCAATATTTTGGTTACTTTGCTGGGGAGCCGCAAGAAAATAACTTTGTGCCAGTGGATGGGTATTTTCAATCTCAAGTGCCTGTTTCTTACAATTTTCAGCAGCCGATTTTTTCACAGTATGCTCCCCATCAGCCATTCCAACAAGCTGTATACCCTTACCCTCCTGATTCAGGTGTGCTTCCAGAAGCTCCTTGGACATATGGTGAGTTTTAGAAGTTTTAGTGCTCTATTGAGTTTTTACTTTTATTTCTTTGTACATTTATGTAAATGAAATTTACAGCAGGTGATGATCTATAGCAGTCATTTTTCTGTGCAGACTTGTAGAATTGTTCAAATCTTAGGCAGAGTTGAATTATGTTGTCAGATGGGAATCCGATCGTCAAAGATTGAAACAAAAAGAATCGGTAATATCACTAGTATGTCCTTCAATAAAACCCAACTTTGGGAAGTAGTTAAGTAAATTATTCTTAATCCATTCCATGAAATACAATGCAACAATCACAGGGTTTATAAAAGTTTTTAATGACAGTTTTTAAAACTTTGTCATATATATTTACCTGGGTAAATAAAGAAATGCCTAGAAATACTGAAATGAAAGACACCAACATTTTGACTTGTCTGCCTCTGGGTGATAAAATTGGGGAATTGTGGAGAGAGTTTTTTATATTTTCTAGATTTCCTACCATGAAAATACATTATTTTGATAAATGGAGACGAAGAGTAAAAAACCAAGTTGGAAAGAAACTTCAGTCAGATAAAGCAACCTTTCTCTTTCTCTTGGTATTCTAATACAGTATATCTGGCCATAAGTGAATGGAACAACTTGGTAATTGCCACTAGAACTTGAAATTTTTTTCTCTTAAGTACAATTCCATTTGTAAAATATCATAATTAAAACATAGATTTTTAAGATTAAATTGAAATATAGATTTACCAGCATAAAACAAAATATAAAAACAATGATTAATCATGCAAAAACTACAGTTATCCATTAACATCCCAATATTCTACCATCAGAAGTAATATATACTGTAAGTAAAGCTTAACCTAATCTTTTATGGTCTTAAACAGAAAAATGCAAGAGAATTTCTTTCAAGTTAAAAGGTTGTTTCCTGGGACACCTGGCTGGCTCAGTCAGAAGAGCATGTGACTCTTGATCTCTACACATTGGGTGTAGAGATTACTAAAAATAAATAAACTTAAAAATAACAATAAAAGGGGAACCCTGGGTGGCTCAGCGGTTTAGCACCTGCCTTCGGCCCAGGGCGTGACCCCGGAGTCCCGGGATCGAGTACCGCATCGGGCTTCCTGCATGGAGCCTGCTTCACCCTCTGCCGGTGTCTCTCCCTCTCTCTCTGTGTGTCTCTCATGAATAAATAAATAAAATCTATAAAAAAAATAATAGCAATAAAATAAAAAGTTGTTTTCCAACTCTAGATTCTTATAAATTAGTAAATAGAAAAAATTAATTGAATTCATTTATTCATTCATTGTCTGAATTGGATAAGAAGCAGCTTGTTAAAATAGTTCTGTTTCTAATTTAAAAATCTGATCACAGTAGCACCTCTACATTGGAGTTGCCACTGACACTCTCTGACCTATAGGATAAAATTCAAATATTTTAGCGTGGAGTGCAGAGTCTTTCACAGTTTATACAGCCTCATCTCCCACCACTTCCACCTTTGTATTCAAGTCACGTTGAACTTCATCCTGTTCTCCCATGTGACATTTCCTCTGGTACTTCATAGTACTTCTTGTGTGTGTTTCTCACATGATAAAGCATGTGAGTATTATATGGTATTGTAATTACCTGTGTATCTTTCCCTTCCTATCCCGGTCCACCAAATGATTTAAACAGGAATGGAAATTGTTCACCTAAAACAGAACCTGAAGAAAAACCTGTAGAGGAAAGGAGAAAGACATAGGAGTGGAAGTGGGGAAGTATATGACGGTGCTTTATCCTTTTTGATTAATTTGATACACTGCTGCTGTAATGTAAACACACCAAACATAGTAGATGCGGCGAGTCTAAACTAGAAATTTTCATTTCTGAAATAGGAAATCTTGAATGTAATTGTTTCATTAACATAAAGGTTTTCAGAGTTTGAGCTTTCTCTTGTTAATAATTAATGTTTGTGATGCTTAAAAAAGATATCTCTGAATCAAATCCAGCTTTGATTCTCAAGAATTTTAATTGTTAACCTACTTGGTTATATTAGTCAAGTGAAAATAAAGGAAAAGAAACAACTATCTACCTATTGTATTATTCAAAAGTAACTCTAAAAATATTACAAGGCAATAAGCCACCTCATTTAGTTTTCCTAAGTGCAAATAATCTGTAGAGTTCACTTCTCATGCTTTCAGGAACTGCATTCTTCTAAAGGTATGAAAATCCCTGTGACCCATTTCTTGATGTTTTGCTCTTGATGCTTATATTCAGCACCATAAATGGAATTAAAGGAAGGGGCTAAATGAGCTCTGTGTGTGAGACACATTACATCCTTAACCCCGTTTATCTCTCGCAGAATACCTGTAGAGACACTATTGTTCTTTTACAGATAAGGAAAGTACTGCTTGGAGAGCCTTATATAACTTTTTAAGATCCCATGGCTATTAAAGGGCAGATGTGCAGTTTGGCTCTAACTTAAGTCAGGTCTTCCACTGTACTATTACATACCATTAGTCGGCATCTTTAACTTATCTCAAATCTTTGTGGCTTTTTTTCTTTCAGTTCCATGCCAACAAGAACCCTTTCAGCCAGGACATTGAAAAAAGCCTTCTGTCTACTGAAATAAAGGGGATTTAACATGTTTTTCCAAGTATTTTTTACTTATTTTTTTTTGTTTTTACATTTTTTATATGTAAATATGGTAAGAAACAGAAACCATATAGCTCTTTATAAAATGTTTAAATCAACAGTATATCATATAATGTAATTGGAAACATGTCGATTTCTGACATCTTAAATACCAAAATTATTTCCATGCAATATTTTAGTGAATGTAGTAGGCCATTTTCAATATCCATCAGAAACATTAACAATATTTTGAAATTTATATTTTGAAATGTTTCCATCACAACTGTTACAGTTATATAGAGATTATTTTGAGATTATTCTAATGGAATAAGAGTAAATGTAACATTTGATATGATTAAAATTAAGCAATAGTAGTAAAATCTTTAAGATTTTTCTGATATTTTTAATACATTTATGCTAGCATTTTGCCTTTTGACTCAGACTAAAGAAGGATTTTTTTTACTTGAATTAGTCAATTAGACCAATTATTTTATAATTATTTTTTTTATTTTATAATTCTTGATACTTCATATAATTTACAATTCTGTGTCTAATGGGAAATTCCTTTCATTTCTATATTTTCTAATTTGTACTTGTAAAATATGTTTTAATAAGGAACTTGGTTTGTATATGTTCAGTGTTTGTTCTTGAGTAGAGATTTTTAAAGTTTCTATGTTTGAAGTAGTTTTATATCATTGTATTGAATTTACAGTATATTTAATTAAAACTTTTCCCATGAGCCCCTTCCACAAGATTTATTTCCTTTGTATTTCACAATTCAAACATTTTTTAAAAGTGATTTTGTAGCAGATAATAAGGAATAATTTCTTATCCTTTTGCCATTAGTTTAGTCAATATTTTAGTAGTTTAAATAATGCACCACAAATAGAAGTTTTTTAATGCTCTGGTCATAGGTTTTTTTTTTCCTTTTCCAATGTTCCACAAAAGCAAAAAATGTCTCAGAGATAATCATCATAGAACAACTGGGATTATAGTATATAAATGTGGTCTTCAGCACCATCTCTGCCCATCAACACCCATTCCTGTTTCCTGTCAGATTCTAGCTATAAAGATCCCACACAACTGGATAGACCTTTCTCAAGCCGCAGTGGGCCCAAAAACATGACAAGAAATTTGCATTGGCTAAATCTAAACAGATAGCTAGCAGAGCCTTAATGTTTTCTCAAACTTTCTATGTTGGCAGACTTTTTATGTTACCTAGTACAAACCTCTAAAAAGAGTTTAATTCAGCCTAATTTATTGTAGAATAATTTTTCAATTTAGAAAAACACTTAGAACCCCCAGGATAAGCCTCTTTACTCACATCCACCAAATAGAATGGAATTTGGAATACTTTAGATTCTTCTCTAACAGATCTTTAAATGAGGAAAGTCAAGCAAAGAGCTGCAGCTGAAAGAACTAAGGAATTTGAAGACTATAGAATTAAAGCAATATCAAAACAACATGGACAGGAGAGGAGGATAGGGAGGTTTGTCCATATAGCTGTTTTATTTGAAAATAGTCTATAACACCTGAACTCCTGAACAGTAATACTGTGACTTAAAAAGTGACTTTGTCTCCATCATTTGGTTTATGTTTAGTTGTGGAAAAATGTTATAGATTTATTATTTAAATGTCTCTATTAGGTAAGCCAGAAGTTAAATGTTAAAAGGATATTTTCTTTAAACAATGTTCAGATTCTGTTAATACTGTTTTGTGATACTTTTATTTCAAGAGTTTTGATTTCTTCCAAAAAAAAGACACCTTATTTAAATATTCAGTTACATTTTAAAATCTACACTTTGAAATATAACATGAAAAACTGAAGCATTTTCTTCCCCAACCCCCCGCTCAAATATGTGTTTTGGTTCTAAAAGTAAAAGTAGAACAAATTAAAATCTGAGCAAACATTATTTTTAAAAACCTGGTTATTTGCAAATATTATTGTTCTGGAATTAAAGAGTTACCTGAATAAACCAAATTCCTTCTAGTTTCAGTGTTTTTTTTCTTTTGTGTTTCTTGACTAATGAACAAAGATACAAATGGTCCTTGGTTTACAAGTACCCATTACATGAGAAACAACCCACAAAGAACTGACTAAATAAACTGCTAGAGACTTCCTCCCTTCCTCCAAACTTCCTTACTGCCTGGAGTTTCGTAGGACAAGCCAGAGTCCTTGCCTTCATGCAGTTCTCATACCATTAAAGAGAGGTAAGTGATACACACATAAGTAATTTCTTTCACATCATGGGAATATGGAAAAAAAACAAAATAATGGAATAGAGAATGATTACATGATTGATATATATGCAAGCTGAGATGTTCAGGGAGGTAATCAAACTAACTTCTATATTCTTTTTTTTGTGATTTTTTTTTATTTGTTTATTCATGAGAGACACAGAGAGAGAGAGGGGCAGAGACACAGCAGAGGGAGAAGTAGGCTGTATGCAGGAAGCCCGATGTGGAACTTGGTCCCAGGACTCCTGGATCACACCCCAAGCCAAAGGCAGATGCTCAACTGCTGAATCACCCAGGAGTCCCTAACTTCTATATTCTTATGTTTTAATTATATCACTCTGCCTTCCACATAGAAGTGCCACTTAAACTTAAGTTCTGAATCTAGCCAAATACAAGGCTGTACCCCCAATTTCACAATGAGAGAATTCCCAAAACCGTTTTTAATGAACTTAAATACATAAACTTTTAGAGACATGGATGTATGCTTAAATATCAATTGTGTTATATAAAACTATCTAAAATTCTTTTAATTAGAGTATCTGGATGGCTCACTTGGTTAAGCATCAGACTCAGTTTCAGCTCTGGTCATGAAATGGAGCCCTGAGTCTAGCTCCTCCACTCTCAGCATGGAGACTGCATGGAATTCTCTCTCTCCCTTTGCCCCCTGCCCCTGCTCACACGTGCTCTCTCTCTCTCTCTCTCTCTCTCTGAATAATTGTTTTAAAGATTTTATTTATTTATTTGAGAGAGAGTACAAGCAGGGGGGAGGGGCAGAGGCAAAGGAACAAACCGACTCCTTAATTCAAGACTCCCTACTCAGGACCCCTGGGATCATGACCTGAGCCAAAGGAAGATGCTTAACCTACTGAGTCACCCAGGAACCCTAAATAAATAAGTCTTTTAAAAAGAAAAATTGGGGGCAGCTCAGGTGGCTCAGCGGTTTTGCGCTGCCTTCAGTCCAGGGCCTGATCCTGAAGACCTGGGATCGAGTCCCATGTCGCACTCCCTGCATGAAGCCCGCTTCTCCCTCTGCCTCTGTGTGTGTGTGTGTGTGTGTGTGTGTGTGTGTGTGTGTGTGTCTCATGAATAAATAAATCCTTTAAAAAAGAAAAAAACTTTTAACTCATTTTGTAGAACAATGTCATTGTATCCTGTCATGCATCTTTGACATCAATGTCTTTGTCATCATTAGAGCCTTTTTGAGTTCTATTACAATGTTCCAAGGCATATCATCCTTACTTATAAGTTTTTTGAGGTATATGCTTTTTAAATCTGTGTACATATCCAAAGTTTCTTTTCCACTGAAGTCATTTCAGGCTAATTTTTCCCTAAAGACATTTTTTAAAGTAATGACTTAAGTTTTCAAAATAGAGGAAGGCTCCATACTTTTTTCGATGGGTATAATTTTAAGAGCAAAAAATAGTATGTTCAGGAATATGTGGTTTCTTAAAAAAATCTTTTATAGACATAGTTTGATTTCAATTTGTACAATATTGATAGTGCTTGAGTACCATGATAAACTCCCAATTGTCCATGCAGTTTGAGATTGTGGAGGAAGAAAATGTAATTATTTTTGTAAGACAAACACTTTAAATTCTGACAAATACAATTGTAAGAGCAGTGACTTCAGATTCCCAGTTAGGTTACGAAAAGAAACAAAGAGGTTGCTTAGTAATGCAATGTGGAAATAAGATTAAAAGAGCCCGGGTGGCTCAGCGGTTTAGCGCCGCCTTCAGCCCAGGGCCCGATCCTGGATACCCAGGATCAAGTCCCACATCGGGCTCCCTGCATGGAGCCTGCTTCTCCCTCTGCCTGTGTCTCTGCCTCTCTCTTTCCCTCTCTCTGTGTCTGTCATGAATAAATAAATAAAATCTTTAAAAAAAAAACTCAAAGATTAAGACAGGAAAATTCTATAAGACTATAAATCCTCATTTCCTGAAGTGTACGCTCTGCTGCCTGCTTTATTGTTAACTTCTTATTTCTGAATCTTGTAACCATTAAAGAATCCCTCTGGCAATTTTAAGAAACCTCCTTTGAAATACTCTTTGGAACCCTTAATCCCATAATACACCGCATTCCAATTTGTTGCCACAGGAAACTGCAAATATCTTGGGATTTGTAACTTCTTTCATTTTTAAAGTCTATTTTCCTTTATTAGGTAAGAATAACTTAGATCTGGGGCACCTGGGTGGCTCAGTCGGTTTTAAGTCTTTGACTCAGGTCATGATCCTGGGGTCCTGGGTTCCAGCCCTGCTTTGGGCTCCCTGCTCAGTGGGGAGTCTGCTTCTCCCTCTGCCTATGCCTACAGCTCTCCTTGCTTGTGTGTTCTCTCCCTCACTGTCAAATTAAATCTTAAAAAAAAAAAAAGAAATTAGGGATCCCTGGGTGGCGCAGCGGTTTGGCGCCTGCCTTTGGCCCAGGGCACGATCCTGGAGACTCGGGATCAAATCCCACATCGGGCTCCCGGTGCATGGAGCCTACTTCTCCCTCTGCCTGTGTCTCTGCCTCTCTCTCTTTCTCTGTGACTATCATAAATAAATTTTAAAAAATTAGATTTATGACATTCATTTTTTTTAATATGAGTATCTTTGTTTTGAGAAAACTAGTCAATTGAGCATATTTGGTTAAAGATTGCATTTACAATGAGGCAGCAACTATTGAACATCAGACTTGTGCTAGAAGTATGCTATTCTATTTGCACGTGCATCAACTAATGTTTATATCAACCCCATAAAGGAAAGCATTATTTGCTTATTTTATAATGCCTTCATTCAGAAGGCCCTGCAAGATCCCTCCAGTCATCTTTGTGTATATCAGTTAATAGTTTCCAGTATCGTTGGTTTGAAAAGAATGTAAGATGTCTTAAGTTTCTCTTCTTTGACATGTCACTTGCTTTTTTAATTCCAGACATCAATTTATGTACCTTATACATAATCCTTTCTTTTAAAATTTGAATTACAGAATATGCAAAAAGCATTACAGTAATTTTACATTTTTGCATGTTTGATTAAAAATTAATTGTTCTATGTGCATACAAGTATTTCTAGTCCTTTGGCTAGGATCATTTTAGTTGTATTGAGAAGTGAATGTATTTTTCATGTTGGGAGTTCTGCTATATCAAGTAACTAATGACTTCTACTCATTCTCAACCAAGGTGTTCTGAAACCTCATCTGAATATTAATGAAAATATTACTGCTAACTGTAAACTTGAAAAATAGGGTGATAAATTTTGTTATGTACATTTCACCATTAAAAAAATAAGAACTCTACCAGGAATACTTGAACCAGGGATATGTTCTATGGGATGTGCCTGTACTTCCTTTTCTTCCTGGGGTAAACTGAGGGTTCAGCCAAGGGATAATGCTATTTCTCTTTGTCAACTTAAATCATTCCATGGGAAATGGGGTGTGATGTGTATCCCTTTTACTTCCCCATAATGCATACACCCACATACATGAGTGGAATACTTTAGGTTATAATCACATGTGTCCCCTCTATCTAAAGACCTCTGAACTTTTCAACATGTATAACTCAAAAAAGGTTGTTCAAGACTCAGGCTAGGGTTGCCTTACTCTTCTAAGTGTTCCAAATTCTAGTAGGATGAATTATATAGTCTTAAGACCTATTAACACCAACAAGAAGCATCTCACATTATTTACCTCACTTTGTTTTAACGGCTGGTTTCCTGCATGTCTCTCCCACTCTTTTTTTTTTTTCTTTTTTTGTCTCTCCCACCCTTAACAAAGACTGTACACTGCTTTCAAGCCAGAGATATCTCATTGATTCTTCAATTCCAAATGTCCATCATACTGCTGAGCTCAGAATATGCTTAATATACATCTGCTGTTTGTAACTTAGAGTAAATACCGAATGGAATGGATTTTCATTTTGTCTTTTCAAAAACAAACTTGTCAATACCATCAGATCTTTTCTGATTTTTTTTTTTACTCTAACCGCCAAGAGGAACACTCAGGATAAAATATTCACTAACAAATTGCTTTTACTTTGCCATTTGATGGGTACTCACAGAGGTTATAGGAGAACTTTTTCATTATTGCAGGTTCCTAGATCAAGAACCCAAAAAGCAGGATGAGAAAATTGTTTTTTAGTCCATCCCCAATATTTTGCCCTGAAAAATTAGTGGAAGATCACAAAAGTAGCATCGCTGGCTGAACAGGCTGTATGTGAGCATTTTCAATAGACGACATATTTGAAACATTACTTTGTTTTATTTGGTATAGTTGACCTGTGGGAAAGGTTTAAAAGGGTGGGTATAAAGCCAAGAAATTATCAGAGAAGTAAATGGTTTGGGGATAATGAGAAAGGAAGAGAGGTAGAGAGCCTGCCTCTCATGAGGGATATGGAGCAGAATAAGCTTCAGAATAGCATTTGAAGAGAATAAGTTTGGGGCGGGGAACAATCAATTTTGAAGAAAGTGCCACCCATCTCCCGAACTTTTACAACTGGCAAAGCCGAAACTAAACCCGTTAAACAACTCCCTCTTTTTCTCTCTTCTCCAGTCCTAGCAACCACTAGTTTGTCTCTGATTTTGACTCCTCAGAAACAGAATCCTACAATATTTGTTCTTTTTTGACATTTCACTTAGCATAATGTCCTCCAGGTCCATCCATGTTGTAGCATGTGTCACAATTTCCTTTTTAAGGCTGAACAGTATTTCCTTGTATGTATATACTCGTTTTGTTTATCCATTCATCCTTTGAACATTTGTGTTGCTTTCATTTTTTGTCGATTATGAATAATAATATGAATGACTGATGCACAAGTATCTCTTCAAGACTGCTTTTCATCAGTGAGGGAGACAGAACACGAGAGACTCCTAACGCTGGGAAACAAACAAGGGGTAGTGGAAGGGGAGGTGGGAGTGGGGGGGGGATGGGGTGACTGGGGGACGGGCACTGAGGGGGGCACTTGACGGGATGAGCACTGGATGTTATGCTATATGTTGTCAAATCGAACTCCAATAAAAGAAATATACCAAAAAAAAACCAAAACTACTTTTCAAGGGCACCTGGGTGGCTCAGATGGTTGGGCTTCTACAGCTCAGATCATGATCTCTGGGTATTGGGATCGAACCCCACATTGGAATCCCTGCTCAATGGGGAGTCTGCTTCTCCCCCCCCCCACCCCTCTCCCCTGCTTGTGCTTTCAAATAAAATCTTTTTAGGGAAGATTGGGTGGCTCAGCAGTTGAGCATCTGCCTTCAGCTCAGGGTGTGATCCCAGTCCGGGGATGCAGTCCCACATCGGGCTCCCTGTTAGGCGTCTGCTTCTTCCTCTGTCTCTGCCTCTCTCTGTGTGTGTCTCATGAATAAATAAAATATTTAAAATAAATATTAAATTAAATAATATTTCCAAAAAAAGACTGCTTTTCATTATTTTGGATGAACCACCCAGGCACCCCATGTTTGTGTTTTTTCATTGTAGTCATCCTAATGGATACGAGGTGATATATCTTTGCAGTGTTGATTTTCATTTCCCCAATGCTGCATTTGGCTTTTAATATACAAAACTCACTATATATTTTTTTCAGCCAGTTTAATATTGGAAAAAATATACCCCCCACATTTGATGAAATGTTTAACAACATGATGTATAGAAAAGTCTTGTGACATTCCAAAGGCAAAGATCTTTTAGAATCCCATTTTTAGAAATGCCCCAAGTGTCAAAAATAGGATACGTATCTTGATATCACAGCCAATACTCAAGATGAACTTTTCTTAGCTATTGCATATTTGTCCTAACGGCTTTTTTCCACATTTATCTTTCATGTGTAGCCCTTGGTATGCCTGGTACCTGTTATGAGTCCCATGCCAGATGAAAGCACATTGAAGAAATTTGTAGATAGAAAAAATAACTAGCATATACAAAGCTACTTTTTATTAAAACCATATTGTTGGGATGCCTGGGTGGCTCAGTCTCAGTGGTTGAATGTCTGCCTTCGGCTCAGATCATGATCCGCGGGTTCTGGGATCGAGTCCTGGATTGGGTTCCCCACCCGGCAGGGTGGGAGGGAGGCCTGCTTCTCCTTCTGCCTGTGTCTCTGCCTCTCTCTCGTGTGTGTCTCTCATGAACAAAATCTTTTTTTAAAAATTTAAAATTAGGGACGCCTGGGTGGCTCAGCAGTTGAGCATCTGCCTTCGGCTCAGGGTGTGATCCCAGAGTTTCGGGATCAAGTCCGGCATCAGGGTCCCTGCGAGAAGCCTGCTTCTCCCTCTGCCTATGTCTCTGCCTCTCTCTATCTGTCTCTCGTGAATAAATAAAATCTTTAAAAAATAGTCAATTTTTTTAATTAAAAATTAAAGAACATTGGTGATCAGAAATCCATGTTTTAAGCATTTTATACTCGAACATGATAGCCTGTTATTTGTATATGGATAATTTATCATGTTTTTGCTACATTTTAGGAAATTGGAAATTTGAGGCTGGCGTGTGCATTATAATTTTTCCCATTTAAAAAATTGGAAAATGGGCTCCTGTTGATGTAAAATGATCTTGTTTTCAGGTAAGGGTTACTGATTTTTACCTCTATTTGTATCTGCAGAATAAAAAAGTTTTTTAAACAGTCACAAACTTACAGAAAAGTTGGAAAAGTTTTTACTCTTGAACTATTTAAGGGTAAGTTACTGACTTGATTCCTCACCACTCCTGAATACTTCAGTGTGTTTTCCTACAAAGAAGAAAATTCTCCTACATAATAGTGCAATCATCAAAATCAAGAAATTAAAACTATTACTTTACTACCATCTATCCTTAGACCCCGTATAATGTTCACCATTTGTCCCAGTGGTGGGCCTTACAGCAAAAGGATCCAGTTGAAAACCACATGTTGTATTTCATGGCCAGGTCTCATTAGACTAGAATGTCTCCTCAGTCTTTTCTTGATTTTTGTACCTTGACACATTTGAAACATAATTTATAAAATGTCCCTCAGTCTGAGTTTATGTGGTGTTTCCCTATCATTACATCTTCATCTGGACCCCTGCTTTTCACAGTGAACAAACATATACTAAGAGTTAAACTAAAATGTAGACCTAAGACTGGGAATGATTTAAGACTCAACAATCCCAAAAAGGAAAATCAAATGGATTTGGCAACAGTTTCTGTTCAAAGAACTTCAGAGAGAGATGACAGACTGAGAAAAGTTACTTGACACAAATAAAACTAGAGACTGACATATAGAACATACTCCCAGAAATCAACAAACAAGAATATTGAGCCTCCTGTGATTTGAATAGGCAAATCACAGAAGATGATGTCCAAATGGCCAACAAATGTATAAAAAGATGTTCAAACTAACTAGTAGAGGAAAAATGCAAATTACAATGAAATACCACTTCATACTCCTCAGAATTTCAAAAAAAATCAGAAAAGTAGGTAATATCATTGGAGAAATTAACTACAGTGGATTCAGACAGTGGAATAGTATACATTAAAAGTTAGAAGCTAAATACTAAATCCAGTAATGGTCACCATTTAGTGAAGTTGGAAATAAATGTATACATGGTACAATACAAATATATTTAAATGCATATGAGACATAATAGTATATATTTTACATGGATAATTCAAGGATATATGTCAAATACATTAAAGAATACTTTTCAAGAGAGAGAAATGAGATTCTGTACCCAGGAAGAAAGAGAAAAGCAAGGATTTTGCACAGACTTGTTGACAAAATGCCTAAAATAATTATACCTATGCATCTGAGAACCAAAAAAAAGTGGGGAGTTAATTTCTACAAAATGATATAAACTATATACGTGAATTTTAAAAATTATGTAACTATGGCAACATTTTTTAAATGTTAAGATGACAATAAGCTAAATATAGTTGTAACCAAGACTGGAAATGTCATAAGTTCACCTGTCAAAAGATGTATTAAGATAAAAACTTTATGTGTTGCACTGTTCTGTCACTAATTCCATGACAGTAAATGGGTGTATTGCAATTCATTTCAATTCTGACACTACATGGTGTTAGAGCCCTCAAGTGATGTACAAAGTCCTTCACAAAACTGTCCCCATTTCAGGACACAGCCACTTCAGCTCAGCCAAAGTTTCAGGTGTACCCCATACAGGCTACAAATTCAGGGGTTCCCATGACCCTTTTAGATTCAATAATTTGCTTGAACAAGTTACAAAATTCACTCAAACATTATAGTTATAATTATAGTTTTATTATAAAGGATAGGTCAGGAAGAGCCAAACTAAGAAATGCGCAGAGCAAGTTTCTTGCCAGTGAATGGGGATGCAGAGCTTCTGTGTCTTCTCTTCTTGTAAAATCCAGGCACCTTACCTCCCAGCACATTGATGTGTTCACCAACTTGGAATATCCACAAGAGTTCTGATGTCAAGAGTTTTCGTTGCGTTCCATTATGTAAGTATGCTTAAGCAAATCATTGATCACGCAATTGAGCTCAATCTCCAGCTCCAGCTCCACATTCAGGCTGGCCCAAATTTGGCTGACCCATCATACGATGTGTCTTTTGAGTGATCAGTCCCCATTCGGAAGCTATTTTGAGGCCGACTGTGAGTCACCTGGTTAGTATAACAAAGACACTCCTGGGGTGCCTGGGTGGCTCAGTCAAGCATGGGACTCTTGATTTTGGCTGAGATCATGAGCTCAAAATTGTGGGATCAAGCCCAGTGTTGGACTAACACTCTAGGCATGGAGCCTGCTTGAGATTCTTTCTCTCCCCCTCTGTTCTCTCTCCCCCTTCTCTCTCTAAAACATCAAACAAAAAAAGAAAAACAAAAGATACTCCTATCACTCAGGAAATTCCAAGGCTTTTGGAAGGTTGGTGTCAGAAACCAGGAACAAAGACCAGATACATTCTTTTTATCTTTTTAACTATTTTTTAAAGTAAGATCTATGCCCAGGGCATCTGCGTGGCTCAGTGGTTGAGTGTCTGCCTTTGGCTCAGGTTGTGTATGGTCTTGCGGTTCTAGAGTTGAGTCCCGCATCAGGCTCCCCATGCCTGCTTCTCCCTCTGCCTATGTCTCTGCCTCTCTCTCTGTGTCTCTCATGAATAAAAAAATAAAATCTTAAAAAAAAAATCTATGCCCAATGTGCAGATTGAACTCATGACTCCAAGATCAAGAGTCCTACTGAGCTAGCCGGGTGCCCCCAGATACATTCCTTATCATACCACTGTTACATATAAAAGGTGTTATAAGTGGAAAGATAAACAATCTTCACAGTTTAATATTGGGTAAAGATTTACCAATTGTCCTGTAGAAAAGAAAATTGGTGATATATTAATAAGCAAACTTAAGATAAAATTTGAGAGTAATAAGTTATAAAGTTAATATCAATACATAATATATGAGTGTATTATACATAATATTGTGTACTTTAAAATTGGAAAAATTTTTAGGAAAAAAATTTTAAGACCCCAGAAATAGACAAATAAGGATTATTATGGGAGATTTTTCACTTTATTGGCCTGTGATATATTTAGTAGATTTAAATAAGGCCATAGAAGAAATGAAAATATAAATAGATAAATAGACTCAGAACAACTTTTGCTGTTCTAGCTTTCAGTGTTATTATCAGTGGCTTTTTGTGCAGTGCAGAAACATGGAACATTTTCAGGTGATTTAATCCCAGTATTCATTGACTCATAGACAGTTGCTGAGTACTCTCAAGTGTTCTCCTGTATTTTATTTCACGTGTATCTCCAAAAACAGCTCTCAGAATGAATCAGTACATCAAGCACTTTGTTAAATGAAATCTTTTGCTTCTGTCAGTATTTAATGTATTTTATTTACTGTATTTCTTATCCACAAGATCTTATTTTGCTATGTTCACTGTTGTAAAACATTATTCCCCATGATACTCTTTTCCAGTTTGATTACTACTTTTCGGTCTTTGTATCCAGTAATTTGGTTTTTAATTACCTGAGGTACCTCCACTTTCCAATTTCCAAACATTCATAGCTTTCAGATCTTGAGTCAGAATCCATCTCAACACTAATTTTTAAATGATTTTGTTATTTTTAAAACGATTAATAACTCATCCAATTCTTGACATTTACTCCCTACCTTGCCTGTTAGCAACAGCACTAATAAATGTACCAGTGTGTTTCTTAATTACTCACTGACTTTTTGCATCTTAATTTCCTTGAAGGCTCATCATGTGAGAAAACATGCATAAATAAATTTTGGATAGATATACCTTCTGTATGTGTGACAGACTGTTCTTTGCCTACTCAACAGCTATCCCTGGTTAGGCATGCATTTCTTTGCTGTTAACCAAACCCCAATTTTGTTCAGATACTGCATGGAGTGTCCTTGAAATAGGCGGAATATACATCCCTGCTCCAGATCTCAGGAATTATTCATAATTAAGCCACTCATAGTAATCTAGTTTGGGAGAAAAATGAAAAATGGACAAATGCAAATTAAAAACACATGAGATACCATTTCTCATCTATCATTTTGGCAAAAGTTTAAAAGCTTGAACATGTACTCTGTTGGAAAAGCTATGGGGAAACAGACACTCATACACTGTGGGAATGTTAAGTTGTACAATTTCAATAACAGCAGAAATTGTCAATATCTAATGAAACTACATATGCCTTTACTCTCTGATCCAGTAACCCTGCTTGCAGGAATTTATTTAGATGATAAATCTCTCATATAAAATGTAAATATATTATTTGTAATTGCAAAATCTTGGCAATTACCTAAATGCCCAAACATTCAGGCATAGTTGAACAATTATGTTACATATACCAAGGGAGAACTATGTAGTTGTAAACAGAATGAGGACAATCTATATGAGCCAACAATGAGTGTTTTCTGTGAAATATTAAATTGAGAAAAGCATAGGAAAGAGGGAAATACATATGCATATTTTTGCATAAAAGAACACTGGAAAACGTAGAAAACAATGAAACTGGTTACTACATAGAAAACTGGGTGAATGGGATAAGGGAAAGAGGGACATTTTTCTGAATTCACCTTTTTGGATAAGTGTTACTTTTGGAAACTTACGTAATGTTCTACATATCAGAAAGAAAAAAAATTTTTTTAAAGCTGATTTATTTATTTTTATTTTTTTATTTTTTATTTATTTATGATAGTCACAGAGAGAGAGAGAGAGGCAGAGTCATAGGCAGAGGGAGAAGCAGGCTCCATGCACCGGGAGCCCGACGTGGGATTCGATCCCGGGTCTCCAGGATCGCGCCAAAGGCAGGCGCCAAACCGCTGCGCCACCCAGGGATCCCTCAGAAAGAAAATTAAATCAGTAAGGATGGAAGTAACTTAAACTATACACACACACATACATCACATGACCACTCTTAGGCATTTTTTTTTTAAGTAGGGCATTTTTTTTCTTTTATTCCAAACAGAATTGTACAGTGGATACTAGCTAGGCTTCCAGCAATCTCTGCTATACAGTGTTGACTAGAATGAAAATTATGGTATCAAAATTGTGATGTGTAAACAGGAAGATACAAGTAAAACGCATAGCATCTAGGAAGGACTCAAAAAAAAAAAAAAAAAGCTAAACTTTTCAGAAGCACCATTTTCACAAATTCATTTCCCTACTCCAACTCTAAGAACATTCTCAACGTTAATTCTGAACACATTTGCTTCTACTTTGAGGACCTCTCTCCCCAACCAGTATCCATAGCTCCCATTTCTCCTCTGGCTTTTTGTTGTTTTGTTTGTTTTGTTTTGTTTTACTGTTCTCAATTCTCTAGGAACTTCAGAAATACCATCCTCATTTGAGTTCTGAGCTCTCCAGGCTTGGCTAGAATTCAGCCTCCTTTAAACCTCTAATGTCCACAGAGACTACAACATCTATTGCAGTTAAACAGGTGCCAGGCTCTTCAGTATTGTTTCATCACCTTTTCATGTTTTGTGCTTCTCTTCCAGCCTTATTTTGCACCATATGACCTATTTCTATTGATTAAAGTAGCTTTCCAGACCATAATATTTCACACGTGTTCTCTACCAAAAAAAAAAAAAAAAATCCTTGCAACTTCTTTCCTCTTCTTCAGACAAATTCAGAGTTTTGCCTGGGAAAAAGGTTCAAAATTCAATTCCAATGCCACCGTCCTAAAGCTTTCTGTAACTGCTGCCCAGGAGGGATAAGGCATGTTGCTCCCCTACTGTACTATTGGATAGGCACTTGTAAAATGTTTCTTCACAACCTGAAAAAGGTAGGCCTTTCTGAGCCCTTTTAATAGATGAGGAATCTGAAGTTGGGAGAGATTTGGTGATTACCCAAGGACACTGCTATGAAGTTGGCAAAGCCAAGATCCCAGCGCTCGCCTCCTGACAGAGGATGTTGCTCTCGCCTGGGTTAGTGGCAGTATGTGTCTTCTGTAGAGTCCGTATGGCTGCTTAGCACCTGCTCTACAAGGGATGTGGCACTTAGCAGGTGCTCAGTAAGTATTTGTTGAATGTCCAAATCATTAGAACTCAGTAAACACTGCAGAAAAAGCAGTGAAGAACGCTGGAGCTGGAAGGGACACAGACTGTTATCACGGAAAAATCATGAAAGGGAGGCTTGGAGAGCCGCCTGGGTGGCTCAGTCGGTTAAGCGGGGGACTTGGGCTGGGGTCGTGATCTCGGGGTCCTGGGATACGGCTGGGGTCAGGCTCCCCCCCTTCCCTCCCTTCCCCCCAGAGGGGGCATCTGCTTGTCCCTCGCCCTCTGCCCCACCCTCCCCTCGCGCTGGCAAGCCGGGGGGCGGGGGGGGCCTAAAAAAAAAAAAAGAAAAGAAAAAGAGGCTTTAAGATGTTAGGGTCCACGGCTAGTTGGCGGCAGGGTTAAGGCTAGAAAGAATCCATTTATAGACCCAATAAACACTGAATGCTTGCTCTGGGAGAGTGCCAGACTCTGGGGGGACAGCGCTGCAGGGGAAAGGCCCAGGTTTCCCAGCTCCTCCCCAGAGGGAAACAGCACTGCAAGAGGCTAAGGTGGGCCTACGTCCCCAGAGAAAAGGATGTGAAGAAAAGGCTTTCACCCAAGTGGGAAAGGAAGAGAGAGGAGGGAGGAGGGAGGGACAGGAGCCCGCCTCGGCGCCATCCCCGGGCCGCTTGTCCGCCGAGCCGCACGGGGGCGCTGCAGCCTTCTTGCGTCCCGAGCCCCGGCGGGCGCCGCCGGCTCCCCGCTCCCGGCGGAAATGCCCGGGCGCTGACGGAAACCCGGAGGGAGGGCAGCGAGGGAGCGAGGGAAGGGGCGAGAGAGCCGGGAGAGGCCGGCGGCGGCGGCGGCGGCGGCGGCGGCTCGGGGTGAGCGTCCGGCGGGTGGTTCGCCGAAGGCCCGCGCCGCGCTCCCGCCCACCTCCCCGCGCCCTTCGCCGGCTGCGGGGCGGGCGAGGGTCCCCGCAGGCCGCGCGCCGGGAGCCGCCCGCTGGCCTTGGGCGGGGCGAGGGGCCCGCAGCCGCGCCGCCCCGCTCCCTCCTCTGCCGCTGGGAGCCGCTGGCGGCGGGAGAGGGGAGCGGCGCGCGGGGCGCGGGAGGGCAGGGGCGGGGTGGGGGGAGGGAGGCAGCGGGCCGCCATGGACGACAAGGCGTTCACCAAGGAGCTGGACCAGTGGGTCGAGCAGCTCAACGAGTGTAAGCAGCTGAACGAGAACCAGGTGCGGACGCTGTGCGAGAAGGTAAGCGAAGCGGCCTGCGGGGGCGGGCGGCCGGCGGGAGCGGGGCGGGGCGGGCGGGGCGGGCCGCTGCTCCCCGGCCCCCGCCCTCCGGAAGCCCCTGCGCCGGCCCGGGGAGCCCACGCCCCGCTTGGGTCGGGGGGATTCCTGACCCTAACGTCTCACGTGCGCGCCAGCGGCGGGGTAATCCAGCGCGAGCTTTTGCTGGAAAATGCACCGAAAGTGAACCTGGATGGTCTTAATTATTAACCGAGCTTGTTAAGAGACGTAGGGCTTTTCTCGGGTGAATGGGGGGGGGGCTGGGGGGCTCAAAAATCAGCAGCTTGCAATGTGCCAGCCCGTTTGTCTCTGGAGGGGTGGGCGTAGTGGCCGACGGATGGGTAAACCGAGGCTGACTTCGATCTCAGCACGCGGCGACTGGTCTTCGCACGGATTCTTGATTGTCCGAAACCAGGCGGTCTGTCTTTTAAATTGGACCACAGGGGCACCTGGGTGGCCCAGTGATCGAGCGTCCGCCTTTAGCCCAGGTCGTGCCCCCGGGGTCCTGGGATCGAGTCCCACGTCGGGCTCCTCCTCGCAGGGAGCCTGCTTCTGCCTCTGCCTGTGTCTCTGCCTCTCACGAATAGATAAATAAAAAGCTTTAAAAAAAAAAAATAGTTTGGCCACAGTGATAACTTGAAATGATAGATGGGCTACGTGTCTTTGATTCAGGGCAGCCCTTTTCAAAAGTTATTTCCGTTTCTGTTATATGTAAAGTGTTTGGGGTTCTTTCTTTTCTTTTCTCTTTTCTTTTTCTTTTTCTTTTTCTTTTTTTTTCTTTTTCTTTTCTTTTTTCTCTTGTCCCAGGGTAATAAAATCTGCAAGTGATAAACTGCTCACAGTCGTCCTTGACTGGGTGATCTTGGACAACTTTCTTGAATTCTGTGTCCATTGTTTTCTTAACCGCTGGAGTTGTTTCACACTCTTCATCTTACCGGATAAGTCTTGGAATTTTTCTCGTTCGGTTTTTATGATTGGACTAGATAACTTTCACACATTTTTATGGAAAAAGTCTGTATGAAAGAGTAACCAAGTTCTTTTTCTTTTTTTAAGATTTTATTTATTTATTCGTGAGAAGACAGGCCGAGGGAGAAACAGGCTCCATGTAGGGAGCCAGACGCAGGCAGGACTCGACCCCAGGACTCTGGGATCACGCCCTGGGCTGAAGGCAGATGCTCCACGGCTGAGCCACACAGGTGTCCCTAACCAAGTTATTCTTAATGCTGTTGGATTTGTTTGTATTCTTAAGGCATAAATCTAAGACTTTTTTTGAGAGTTTGTGTTTGGAAATCGGAATGCCTTAGAAATGCATTGGAGAGGGCATTCCTTTTTTTTTTTTTTTTTTTAAGATTTTATTTATTCATGAGAGACATAAAGAGGCTGACACAGGCAGAGGGAAATCGCCTCGTAGGGAGCCCTATGCGGGACTGAATCCCGGCCTCAGGAATCACGCCCTGAGCTGAAGGCAGACAGACGCTCAACCCGCCGAGCACCCACCTAGGCATCCCCAGTAATAGGGCACTCTTAAAATTATGCAACTTAGGGATGGAGGAATAATAGCTAATGTTAAGTTAGAATAGTTTTTAACAAGTGTAATGTTGCCTAGCACTTTTGTATATTATATAACTCGTTGCGGGACGCCTCCGTGGCTCAGCAGTTGAGCGTCTGCCTTTGGCTCGGGGCGTGATCCTGGGGGTCTTAGGATCGAGTCCCGCATCAGGCTCCCTGCATGGAGCCTGCTTCTCCCTCTGCCTGTGTGTGTCTCTGCCTCTCTGTGTGTGTGTGTCATGAATAAAATCTTTTAAGTAAATCACTTACTCACTCCCTCTTTGTTAACAGGAGAATTTCTGTAAATAGGACTGCCAAGCCAGTGGTATTTTTTTCTTTCTGAAACAAACATTACTTACAGCTTCAAGTAGACATTCTGTGTGCTTGTTTGATAACCTAAAATTTCACGAGTCTTAAATTTTACATTTTAAATTCCTTTCTCAAATTTTACATTTTAAATTGTTCTCTTGGGCAGCCCAGGTGGCTCAGTGGTTTAGCGCTGCCTTCAGCCCAGGGCCTTGTCCTGGGGACCCGGGATCGAGTCTGGCGTCAGGCTCCCTGCGTGGAGCCTGCTTCTCTCTCTGCCTGTGTCTCCCTGCCCCCTTCAAATAAATAAATAAATTTTTCTAAAAAAAAAATAAAAAATAAATTGCTCTCTCAAGGTCTAGTGTCAGCATTCAATCTTAAAATACCTAGTCTTGAAATTAGTTGAGTCAGTTAACCCTGCTATGAACATTAAAGACTTGAAGTTATGAACAAAGCTGATGTTGAATCCCTTTGACTCGCTAATAGTTTTGATATATTCCTAGAGAAGAATTCAATCACACTTAAATCTTTTTGTTTTTGTGGAGTTTTTTAAACTTTTCTTTAATCTCTATACCAAACATGGTTCTCGAACTCACAACCATAAGATCAAGAGTGGGATGCTTATCTGACTGAGCTAGCCAGGTACCCCTCAGTCACAATTTAAGTCTTGAGGAGGCTTTCTGTATTTATCCAGAGATAAATTCTCCAGGCATCCCTGGAGAATGTACTTCAAAAGAGATTTTATATAAAATCTAAAATCTGGGGATCCCTGAGTGGCTCAGTGGTTTGGTGCCTGCCTTCGGACCAGGGCGTGATCCTGGGGTCCTGGGATCGGGTCCTGAGTCGGGCTCTCTACGTGGAGTCTGCTTCTCCCTCTGCCTGTGTCTGTGCCTCTCTGTGTCTATCATGAATAAATAAATAAAATTAAAAAAAAATAAAATCTAAAATCTTAAATTCCCGTTCAGGGCACCTGGGTGGCTCAGTGGTTGAACATCTGCCTTTGGCTCAGGTCGTGATCCCCGGGTTCCTGGGATCAAGTCCCACGTCAGGCTCTCCATAGGGAGCCTGCTTCTCCCTCTGCCTATGTCTCTGCCTCTCTGTGTGTGTGTCTCTCATGAATAAATAAAATCTTTAAAAAAAAAAAAAAAAAGATTGAATTCCTGTTCTAATTCAGGTTGCCTAAAAAACTGAAGGAGTCAGCTGAAATTGAGACTAAAGTGGTACTGATGAAAGCCCTATTTTGAGGTAGTGGCAAAAATAATATCCATCCTAATGCCAAATGGGAAAGAAATACAAGAAGTATGGATATGGATGGTCTGGCCTTCGAAGTTAATTTCTGCACAGAAAAAAAAAAAGTTTGTATAAAATAGTAAGGCATATCTTTTGAAAAGACTAGCTCTTAAATTAGCAGTCCAGCTTTTTTTTTTTTTAGCAGTCCAGCTTTTGAAGCTAATTGCAAATTTGACTTATGTGTATAGAGAAACTGTTTCTGTGATTCATTTCTGCATCAGCAGTGTGTACAGTAATTTTAAAAGATAGTGTGCCTGGAGAGCCAGTCTGGCACTGTTCAGGACATTGTGTGACTAGAACTATATTTAATTCTTGGTAGATCTCAGGAAGAGAAACAGTTTAGTCTCTTTTACCTGATAAACTTTATTTTATACTGAAGAACCTCCCTTGTGGTACTCTGAGTAGATAGGGAAATTTAGTCTATTTGTGTGCTAGCAGAATCTTTATTCTCATGATTATAAAGTGCCTACTTAGAAAAATTTTGAGGCTTTTGTAAGAATATAAATATGTAAATATTATGTAAGACTAATGGATAGGTTTTTGGGTTGTGGCTTCAGCTTTGAAATAAACAGAAATATCATTAGGATATTACTTACCCCATTAATGTGAAGTAGCATGCTTAAATTCCAGAATGTCTGAAACCATCTTAATGAAGATTAGATTCTAGTAAAAATGAATGATTTTTGTGCATAGAGAAAAATCTCTTGGATTACTTTTTTCCTTGATAGATTGTAGCAAAAAATTAGTGGTCTTAACAGCCAGAAAGCATAACTGGTACTTCATTTTAATTTCCCTTGAGCTTTGGTGGTCCATTTGACAGAGTCTAAAATGCTGTGATGCAGAAAGTAGTTCCTTCCTTTCTTAACTATAACAGAATGACCTGATTACAGTGGAATATAAGGTTAAAACCCAATTCTTCTGACTGAACCACTTGTTTCCATTTCTTATCTAAGCCAGCCTCTCATAGCAAACAGGTAAAGAAACTGAGGCAAACTAGACTAGCATGAACTACTAATGACTAGAGCAGACTTTTGAAAATCAATTCATTTCTCTACTTTATATATGATGTGTGAAACAGTATCTGTAGGTAGATGAAATGAAGTCTACATTACATACCTTTTTTTTTTTTCATATGGACTAGTGATTTTGTAGCATATGCATTCTAATTTGAAGACCTGCAGAAATTTTTTCTTCATCTTTTCTTCAGGATAAATACTATGAGGGACTTAGTGAATGAATTTCTTTGGTAAAAGGAAACAACATACCATGCTTTGAAGATAAAAATTAATGCCAAAACAATCACTGTATTTTAGACTTTATAAACTATATTTTCTGAACTTAGTCTTTCTAATGAGAATGCATTAAAATCATAGACATATCTATTGTGTATGAGAATTTAGGTTTACTTTAGATTAAATAGGAATTTTGAATTGTTTTGGACTGATTTCCTTATAATTCTCCTTCGTGTAAATGTATGTTAAGTGTAAACCTAGGGGGCACCTGGGTGGCTCAGCGGTTAAGTGTCTGCCTTTGGCTTAGGTCATGATCCCCAGGTCCTGGGCTTGAGTCCTGCATCGGGTTCCATGCAGGGAGCCTGCTTCTCCTTCTGCCTATGTCTCTACCCCTCTCTCTGTGTCTCTCATGAATAAATAAAATCTTTTTTTTTTTTTTTAATGTAAACCTGATCTTGGTTCTTCAGAATAACTTGTGTAAAGAAATATTTTCTTTCACACTGTTCCTTTATTAATGATTAAGTCTTGTCTGTACTTCCTATATAACATTACTTTTCAAGTCTTTATTTCTTTAATAATATTAAGCTAGGGAATGAGGTCAGTTTATTACAGATTTGGTTTCTTTTCTAGGGAATAAGGGAGCTCAGGCTTAGACTTGGTTTGTTGTCTCTTGTACTCTGAGACAGTTTACTATGCCTTGCAAACTGTCCTTTGAAATAACTTTTTTGAGCAAGATTTGAAATAACTTTTTTGAGCAAGAGAATTATATTATAAACTTGAGGTGCAATCTGAGATAACTGAATTGTACTACAGTAGCACTATGATATAGTACAAGTGTGCAAAATTACATTGAAGATCTAAATAATATTTTATACAAAGATATTTTATTTTGAGAATGGGATGGGAAGGTGAGACTGTCCTTACCAATTCAATTCAGTCTCTTTTTCTTTAAGATTTATTTTTAGAGCATGAACAGGGGGAGGGGCAGAGGGAGGAGAAAATCTCAAGCAGAATCTTCACTGTGGACCCCCCATGTGGGATTTGATCTCACAACCCTGAGATCATGACCTGAGCAAAAACCTAGAGTCAGAGTCACCCTGGTGCCCCTCGCCCATGCAGTTCTACGTGAAACTTTGTTTGAAGTGACTTTTTAGCATTTTTTTTTTTTTATTGTGCCAAGGAAGTGTATAGGCTAGGCTTTAATTTTGCTCTTTCCATGTCATAGAGAGTAAAGTAGTTATAAAGTTTCTTCTACCTGGATAAGGAGAATTGCCTAGGTGCAGTCTTGCCTTTGCTTTAGTAGCAAGAGAGGTACTTGTTCTGTGGGAAATGAGAAGAGTGGCTAAATAAATGCTGTCATTCCATTTTTACATCATAGATTCAACACATTTTAGTTGTACTCCTATGTGCCAGACACTGTTCAAAGTGCTGGAAATTCAGCTGTGAACAGAAGAGGGGACAAATGATAAACAGATTTAATAGAATACCAGATGGATTCCTTGTAGAAAGAAAAAGCAGAGGATAGGGGAGAGTGATGGACTTGAGCTTGGAAGGCTCTTTTAATAGAGTGGTCAGAGAAAGCCTTGCAAATTCTTCATAAGGTAATTTTCTTTCGTGATCTGAATGGGTATTGCAAGAATTAGAGGGCACAGTTCCCAAGACTGCCCTCATGTGTGACACCAATTACGTGTTCAATTGGTCCCAGAACTGCTCTCTCAGGTTCAGTAATTCACAGGAACGCTTTGCAGAACTCATTGAAAGCTGTTATACTTGTGACTACAGGGAAAGTATACAGTTTAAAATCAGCCAAGGGAAGAGACACACAGGGCAGAATTTAGGAAGGCCTGGTATCTTCCATCTCTAGTTCCTTCAGAGGCAGACTGGACAGTGGGTTACCCAAAGCCCTCATTATAAATCAGCTTGTTAGACTGTCCAATGGTCAAAGCCCCCAGGCAAAGACACTCATATGAAGCAGGACATTCTGCAACTGCCCAGCAGTTGCCTCCCAGTAGGCAAGAGCATATGTCAGACCTCTCTCTGAGTAGGGTTCTTAACTACACAGGTCTTTACTGCACAAATTTTAGGTGACAAAAACTTTCATAAATAATCAATGGAAAAATAATGCCAAATACATGAAGAAAACATGGGTACATTTATCAGAATCATACTGTGTAGGATATAAGGTTATTTTCCTGCTAATTGAGATGGTATATTCTTTGTTGTAATTTCATGACATTTTCTTTTGGATTTTGTAAACTCTTTGCAAATGCAGAAAGTTAGCCATTTAATGTTTAAAATATTCTTTCCCTGGGGCATCTGGGTACTTAGTTAACCATCTGTCTTGGGCTCAGGTCATGATCCCAGGGTCCTGGGATGGAGCCCCACATAGGGCTCTCTTGTCAGTGGGGAGCCTGCTTCTCCCTCTGCCTGCCACTACCCCTTCTTGTGTTCTCTCTCTTCTCTCTGTCAAATAAATAACATATTTTAAAAATAAAGTAAAATAAAATATTCTTTACCTTTATAAAAAATTTCTACTGGACGTTTTAGCATTTTTGTGCAGTCAGAATGGTCCAGCTTTTCCTTAAACTTTGTGTGCTTAAGAATCACTTGGAAAGGAAATAAAGAGTTGAGGTTTCTTAATTCCATTCCAGAGACTGATTATGGCTTGGCAATCCAAAAATCTGCATTTTTAAAGACATCGCAAGTCTTATTTCCAGATTGCATTTTGAGAAATGCTACTTTGAGGAATATGCTAAGTAAGATTCTGATTTACCTTTTTTCTTAAGTTTGGATCAGCTTCCAACAGTTTCTTTGTGCTTTCAGAGCTTCTTTACTGAGATTTTTGCCAGTGTCACTTCCTCTGGGATATCTTCTTTCTTTTTGCCACAACCTCTTTCTTCATATATGTCAATAAGTTTCCATGTTTATTTATGTTACTAAGTCTATTTCCTGGCTGCCTATCTAGAGTCTCTCCAAGGGCACCGCATCCTGCAGTCAACCATTTTATATATATTTCTTAGTTGAATTTCATTTCCAGTTTTACCTCTTTTCATTTCTTTGCTCAGTTTTATCGTTGTTGACCAAATCCCTCTTTTAAGTATCCAGTTTTGTAAAATGTCACAAGATAAGGAGGCAATATAGCTATATACTTTGCTGTCTGGATATAAACCTAGTAACAGATGTGCTATGAACCATCCCTAAGAGACTTTAAAAGAAGTGATGTGATTGGTTATTGATCACGATGCCATACCTTCTGTTTATGTAGTGACTTGTATACCAGCAGCAAAATTTTTAATTGCAGTAAATACAGTGTGTTAACTCAAATTTCAACCATGTTGTTAGGGACCTAATTAAACCACAGTGACTGAAATTCGTGCATATGGGAACTAACACAGAGTGAAAACTGGCTATGTAGAGAGAAATGATTGGGTAGGATTCAAAACTACTAAATAATCTTGTTCTAACTCCATTGGGCTACAACAGTATTTCTCACATTTTCATCATCTCGGGAAAGAAACTGTGCCCATTAGCAATCACTCCCTATTCTCCCCTCCTCCATCCCTTGGCAGCCACTAATCTACTTTCTTTATAGATTTGGCTATTTGAGGCATTTTATATAAATGAAATCATGCAATATGTAGTCTTTTGTGTCTGGCTTCTTTTACTTGGCATAAAATTTTCAATACCCTTCCATGTTGTAGCAAATATCAGTGCTTCATTCCTTTTTATGGCTGAATAAAATTCCATTATGTGGATTTAGCTCTGCAATTGTTTTTATGACTAAGTTATTGCCATCTGGAATTTTTTTAAGTTTAAAATTATTTTTTCAGATTTAAAAAGTAATACATACTTTTAAAAATGTAAATACCTTACAAATGTAGGGCAAAGAATGCAAATGCTCTTTACTATTGCACCCACCTTCCCCAGCCACTGCCCTCTTACATCAGGGACAAATGTAGTCTTCCACAGTTTGGTCTTGCTGTGCAAAAATCATGTGTTGGGGAGTAGGGTATTTTTGGTATATTGTTTTTATTAAAATGGGATCATTGGTATAACATCCTAAAACTTTTCCCTGAGCAATCATACTGATACTTGACTATTGCTCAACTGAAAGGAAAGGTTTATTTCCTTGTATTAAAAAAAAAAAAAAGGTCAACTGTCATTTATGGAAGAACCTTGTAACTACATGGCTAAAGTCAAAAACACAAGAAATAGCAAGTGTTGGTAAGGATGTGGAGAAGGAACCATTGTGCACTGTTGGTAGGATGTAAATTGATGATGCAAGCACTGTGGAAAACTGTAGAGTTTCCCCAAAATATTAAAAATAGGATCATCATATGATCCAGTAATTCCACTACTATTTCCAAAGTAAAAAGAAACATTAATTAAATAAAATCTTTGCACCCTTATGTTTATCACAGCATTATTTATTTATAATAGCCAAAAAATGGAAGCAGCTGCAGTGTCCAGTGATAGAAGAATGGATAAAGAAGCTGTATATATGATACTGCTCAGTAAAAAAAGAATGAAATATTGCCATTTGCAACATGAATGGACCTAGAGGGTATAATGCTAAGCGAAATAAGTCAGGGAAAAACAAATACTAGATTATTTCACTCATAGATGGAATTTCAGAAACAAAACAAATGAACAAATAAAAAATGAAACAAAAAGACTCTAAAATAGGGATCCCTGGGTGGCTCAGCAGTTTGGCGCCTGCCTTTGGCCCAAGGCGTGATCCTGGAGACCCGGGATCGAATCCCACATCGGGCTCCCGGTGCATGGAGCCTGCTTCTCCCTCTGCCTGTGTCTCTGCCTCTCTCTCTCTCTCTCTCTGTGAGACTATCATAAATAAATAAATAAATAAATAAATAAATAAATAAGACTCTAAAATACAGCAGACAAACTGGTGATTACCAGAGGGGTGGGATGAGGACACAGGTGAAATGGATAAACGGGATTACCAGTACCTTGAACACAAGAGATGTATGGAATTGTTGAATCATTCTCCTGTACACATGAAAACTAATATAATACAGTATAAACTATACTTGAGGAAAAAAAATAGATCAAATGTCATTTATCAAGAATCTTGTAGGGGGATCCCTGGGTGGCGCAGCGGTTTAGAGCCTGCCTTTGGCCCAGGGC
This sequence comes from Canis aureus, assembly GCF_053574225.1. NCBI lineage: Eukaryota > Metazoa > Chordata > Mammalia > Carnivora > Canidae > Canis > Canis aureus. The sequence continues at coordinate 33,221,165 of NC_135625.1, read as the reverse complement.
GCGATCCTAGAGACCCAGGATCGAATCCCACGTCTGGCTCCCGGTGCATGGAGCCTGCTTCTCCCTCTGCCTATGTCTCTGCCTCTCTCTCTCTCTCTCTCTCTCTCTGACTATCATAAGTAAAAATTAAAAAAAAAAAAAAAAAAAGAATCTTGTAGGGATCCCTGGGTGGCGCAGCGGTTTAGCGCCTGCCTTTGGCCCAGGGCGTGATCCTGGAGACCTGGGATCGAGTCCCACGTCGGGCCCCCTACATGGAGCCTGCTTCTCCCTCTGCCTGTGTCTCTGCCTCTCTCTCTCTCTCTCTCTCTCTCTCTCTCTCTATCATGAATAAATAAATAAAATCTTTAAAAAAAAAAAAAAAGAACCTTGTAACTGTAGGAGGATGGGCACCCTGCTTATTATTAACTTAGCTTTGCAGAACTTTTCATTTAATCTCACCTGTTTCACAGATCAGTCTGTTCTGTGGCTTAAGAGAGGGGTGGTTTTTGTTTTTTGTTTTGTTTTGTTTTGTTTGTTTGTTTTTTCTTTCATGAGAGACATGGGAGCAAGGAGCTGGGAGCCTGACATGGGACTTGCCCTAGGCTGAAGGCAGATGTTCAACCGCTGAGCCACCGGGGCATCCCTGTTTTGTTTTGTTTTGTTTTGTTTTGTTTTGTTTTTTTTAAGATTTTATTTATTCATGAGACACAGAGAGGCAGAGACACAGGCAGAGGGAGAAGCAGTCTCCTCGCAGGAAGCCTGATGCAGGGAACTTCATCCCTGGACCAGGATCACACCCTGAACCGAAGGCAGATGCTCAACAGCTGAGCCACCCAGGCATCCCTGTTCTGTGGCTTTCTTCAGATGAATTTACTTATAATGTTTTAGAACTGATAATTTATGTGTAAATAGAGGGGACAGAAAATCTGCATACTGACTCTGCCAAAACTAGATTCAGTGGTTTCTCATTAATGTGGCTCTGGTAATGGGCACCAGCACAAAAATAGAATGTCACCTTTTGGGCAGAGGAGATTTTAGCACGTTTTCATATTCTGTGTTCCTAAAACATGGGTAGAAGGGAAAACGTTTCATTTCATCCTATTTTATTTGAACATTATTCACAAATTTTTGTTTTCTCAGTTCTCTTCCTAAATAGATTTGGTTCATAGCAGCAAAAAAGAATATGTCTTTAAATAGGTGAGAAAGGAAACAAGTTTGAATGGCTAGGTATACAGCATTGGGTGCAACAGTAACAGCTTCCTGCCAAGTGGCATCCCACAGCCATTCACATTACAGGTTTAAAATTAGTCTTATAGGTGTCCTAGACATATTTAAAAATTTGGGTGCTAAGTAACATTAAAAATCATTCATGACTTTTACATATAGAATCACAAGTTGTAAAGAAGAAAGTTGACCTAGTGGTCCTGAAAATCTGTAGAAAGGCCTCGTTTTAATGTCTGGGAATTTTAATTTGGGGGAGAGTTCCCACCATCCCCGTTAAGAATGACTCACGGTGCCTAAACTGTTACACAGACGGTGTGATGCTGAGCACATGCTTTCCTCACTTTGGTAAATGCTAGGCAGGGGTACCTATGTTACCAGGTCCCAATTAGAGATCCTGGGCACTAAGTCTCTAGTGAGCTTCCCTGGTAGTCAGCATTTCACACATGTCATAACTCATTGCTGCAAGCATCCTGTGCACTCTGAGGCTTCCCGGGAAGAGGACTTGGAAGCTTGCACCTGACTTACTCTAGACTTTGCTTCCCTGTGCCTTTTCTCTTTGCTGATTTTAGTTTGTATCCTAATGTTGTAATAAATCATCAGTATGACTCTATACTGAGTTCTGTTGGTCTTTGTGAATCACTATCAAACCTGGGGATGTTTTGGGGGGCCCCTGACACACAAAAGTTTTTACATTAAGAATTTTAAATATTAGCTGAACTGTATACTTCTACCAGTACGACACAATTTCCCTGAAGGCAAGCCAAAGTGATCTTACAATAATATGATCGCTCGGTGAGCCAGGTATCTGAAGAAAAGGTAGAAGTTAAAAATCCAATGTTTAAAAAACATCAGAGGATCTATACAATGGAGATAAAAATTGGGGGAGTGGGGTGGTTATCACACTGGCCTGAGAAGTACTGTCTTCACTACTATGTAGTTAGAAGCTCAGGGAGTATAACTGAAACATACACACATTCTGTATCCAATCTTATTAACGCATCCTTGTAGATTTGTAAAATCTGCTGGTTTAAGATAACCATATATTCTTAAAAGAAAAATTGAGCTTTGTGCAGTGGCAGTATCATAGCCAATGAGGTTTATCCGAGGTGCAAAATTCACTAATTGAAAACTTAAAAGAACAATTGCATTGGATAATATTCGCATTTTGGTGCTTTTTATGTTTATATTTAAAGTAAGACAGTAAATGATAGAGATAACATATCAAGCAGATTTGCTTTTCAGAGTTGGAACTGATTGGTTGAGATAGATAGATAGAGAGAGAGAGAGAGAGAGAGACACAGACAGACACCTGGGTGGCTCATCGGCTGAACATCTGCCTTCAGCTCAGGGCCTGCGGGATTGAGTCTCGCGTCGGGCTTCCTGCATGGAGCCTGCTTCTCTCTCTGCCTGTGTCTTTGCCTCTCTGTCTCTCTTTCTCTCTCTCTCTGTCTTTCATGAATAAAATCTTTTTTAAAAATGAAAAAAAAATAGATGACATCAGCTCCAGTTGAACTTTCTACTGATTTTTGCTATTCAGTAGATTTGTTTTCTCCTCAACAAAATTGGGAAGCTCTCATATGGAGTAAACTTGGTAAAAAATTGTTTCATTTGTGATTTTTAGACACTTTTGAACTATTTGTCAGACCCTGTGTTAGAGGACTGATAATTTAAAATTTCCTTGAGGGCGTCTGGGTGGCTGTGATTGAGCATCTGCCTTTGGCTCAGGTCGTGAACCCAGGGTCCTGGGATTGAGTCCCTCATCGGGCTCCCCGTGGGGATCCTGCTTTCCCCTCTGCCTGTGTTTCTGCCTCTGTGTGTGTGTGTCTCTCATGAATAAATCTTAGAAAAAATTTCCTTCAGTTGTAATTGGAATTACACGTTGCAGCAACTCTACCTTACTCTAGTTGCATGCCAGTGATACATTGGAGCAGCAGGGAGCTTGTCTCAGCTGGCTAGTAAGAGGTAACAGGAATGGCTGAGTGAGACTTCTGGGAAAGTTTTGTAAGATGGATAAACTAGGCTAGCATGTACTCTCTGGTCCTTTGTCCTTTCTGCCTTCTTGCTGAAATAGGGTACCAGATACAGTGACTAGAGATGCACCACCATCTTGTGACCACAAGTTGGCAGTTTGGTGTACTGAGGGTCACAAAGAAGGTGGGTGTAAAGAGTCCTGCGGTGATGGCCCTTAAGGGCCACAAATCCAGGGACACCTACCTCCAGGCTTCTCATTAATGTGAGAAAAATAAGCCCACAGCTTGTCTTCTCTGCCCCTCCAAACAGAAAAGGATAATTTCAGTAATATAATAAAATAATGCATTTACCAAACAGCTAAAAAATCAACGCTTAAAGAATTTCGGTTTGGAAAAGAAGAGCTATTCCCAGATTCTACATGCGGAAGTAAGACTGCATATCTTTTTTATTTCAGTGATTTCTACACCCACCATTGGGCTCAAATTCATAACCCTCAAGATCATATTTTAGAATTACAGACCAATAGATACCTTTTCTAAATGAAGAAAGTGAAAAGTAAATAATTCTTAAGGTTACACAGTTAGATTTGAATCAGGAGGAGAGTCTCTATTTCCTGGAAGATTTCTATACACATATCTCATTCTAACCAACCACAGGCAAAGAGAAGAAAAAATATGGGCTACATTGTTCATAACTCTTAGGAAAGTCTACCAGGCTAACTTAAGCAGAAATGGAAAAATGTATAGTAGCCTAGAATCAAAAGGAAAGCTGGAGAACCCAGAAGGAAATTTTACAGGAATTAAGAGCTAATGGAGCCCACAGTCAAAATCATACCTTAGAAATGTTTTAGAACGCTGGAGAGGACAGCTCTTGGAATAGAACTTGCCATTGTCCCTACTGCTTAGGGTCACTTCAAATTAAAAGTCAGGGCTAGGTGCACCCAGTTGACCTAGATGAATCCAGAAATAGACTTTGTGATTCCTACAACATAAATGCAGACTTTCCTTGTGATTTGTTTTACATATTCTAACTTTAGTACTTTGGATTAGAGTAATAGGACACCAACAGTCACTGAAAACAAGTTGCTGTGAACAAGATACACGTCTTTGTAGAAATATGAATCTGCTTACCTTTTATATGATCTCTCACATTACATGTTGGTCAACAGAACAGGCATTAATTAGCATAGAAATTTTGAAGCTTCTTAGGCTCCTGACCCCTTTATACTCTTAGCATTTAAGGATTGAAAAGAGCTTTTCCTTATGTAGGTTGTATTACTGATATTTTATTGGCAAATAAAACAAATTTCAAAAAATAAAGTTTTTTCAACAGTCTCAATATTACAAATCTTAGAACTATTAAAACCATCAATATTACAAAATCTCCTCACCTAGGCCTAAAATAAGTTTATGATGTTACAATACAGGAAAATATAACTTTAAATTATAGTTTAAGTCCATTAGTATAAAAAGAGTTACAAGCCCTCTCCCATTTAACAATTGAAACAGAGATGGCTAATTCAGAGCTTTATATTTCCAAATACTCATACAGTTTCTTAGGATTTCCCAAAAATGTGACTGCCAGTCAATGATTTTTTAAGACATATTATAGTTTATTCTACAAATATCTCTAGATGATAGAGGTCAGTATGTTTCTATTCTCTTGTGTGCTATAAATATTTTCCCAGGCTTCTCCTTTATCTCTAACTGTATACAGAAAGTTTTATTTTGTTTAGTTGAGCCCATCTAAGCCAGCCTGTTGATGCTAGAGAGTTTCCCTGTTCCTCTCTTTATCTCTAGTGCCTGGCCTACAACAGATACTTTACAAATAAATGTTTGTTGCAGGAACACATAAACGTTACATTCAGGAATATTTTGATGTGTCGGGTGAATGCTATGTATGGTGTACATCAAAGTGAATGGTTTATCAGCCTAATGAATGTTGTCCCATACAATTACTATCTGTTAAGTAACTTTTTCTCTGTTTTTGATGTTTCCTTTAGTGGATTTTTACATGTGATTAGCTGGCTAAATTCTTAATATTCTGATTTGAGGATTCTATTTAACTGCAAAATTTCGGTTACTCCTATTTAACTTGAAAAACAAATTACTTGTTGCTTGCTAAGTAAATGACAATTTTAAGCTTTCTCATTTTAAGCTTGTTGCCATTGGCTTTTTTTTTCCCGTTGATAGTTCCATTGCAGGAGGTTATGTTGCTTTTGAAAAACCTCTGCTAATTGTTTTCTCAGTCTTCAGCTATTTTACCAGGATCCTATTGACTTTAGGATTTGGATTTTATAAACTCCTTAAAAACTTTCTTCTTTACCCCCTGATGTATCAGTGGTTTCACTGGACTTGGCTGACTTTGCTATAAGTATTTTGCCCCTATGAGCTAAACCAGCTACTTAACATATTTAAAAATTAGTAGAGCAGCTTCTTAGAGTGGAGCTCCTAGACAGTTTTCCTTACTTAACAGATGAGCATGTAGTAGTTTTATGACTTGCCTTTTTCATTTTTATATCAAATACTGTTTATATCCAATATCAGCATTAGGTTTCACATATGTAACAGAAAACCCAAAGTAAAGGCTTAACTAAAGTAGCAATTTTTGTACTTTTCTTATGTATAAGCAAATACATAGATAAGCACTCCTGGGATGATACGGTAGCTCTACAAAGTTGCTAGGAAACCAGGCACTTGCTGTATTACTTTTCTGTGGTTACTGTAACAAATTATTACAAACTGCCTGGCTTAAAAGACCAGAAATATATTTTCTCACAGCTCTGGAGGCCGGAAGTCCAAGATCAAGGTGTCAGTAGGGCCATACGCCCTCTGGAAGCTCTGGGACAATCTGTCCCTTGCCTCTTACAGGCTTCTGGTGGCTGCTGGCATTCCTTGGCCACAGCACTTCATTCTGTCTGTCTTCTGGGGATGTGTGTATCTGTCTGTCTCTGTCTCTCTCAAAACTCATTTAGGATCTGTCAGGATAATCTAGGATAAGCTCCTCCTGTCAAAATCCTTAATCGCATGTTTTTCACGTGAGATAATATTCACGGGTTTTGATGATCAGGAAGTGACTGTATCTTTGTGGGTGTTTTTTCAGCCTGCCACATCTTCCAGCACTCTGCTCTGCTGTTATGAGGGAGCAGCTCTTGTCCTTGTGGTCTGACATGGCCTCTGGAGTTCCAGCCATTGTTACATAAACATTCCAGGAAACAAGATGGAGAGTGTTGAAGGGCATGCCCCCTCCTTAAGGAAACTTTCTGATCCCCATGTAACAGTTCTTATATCTCACTAACCCGAACTTAGTCTTATGGCCCTTTTTAGCTGCACAAGAGGCTGGTACTATGGATTGAGTATTTGTGTCCTCCCAAAATTTATATATGAAGGCTAATTACCAATGTGATGGTATTTGGAGGTGAGGTCTTTGAGAGATAGGTTATGAATATAAAGCTCCCATGAGTGGGATTAGTGCCATTATCAGAAGAGACACTAGAGAGATGATTTTTCTCACTACAATGTAAGCATGCCTCTACAAAACAGGATGAGGGTCCTCACCAGGAATCAAGTCAGCTGGCACCTTGATATTGGAATTTCCAACCTTCAGAACTGTGAGAAAGCAGTTTCTGCTGTTGAAGCCACCTCGTCTATTGTGTTTGTCATAGCAGCCTGAACAAGGCAGCTGGAAAGTAGTCTTTGAGCTGGGAATATGGCTACCTTGACTACAATTATATTAATTATGGAGAAGGAAGGAGAGAGTAGACATTGAGGTTAGGCAGTCTTTGCCTCAGATCACCTTACATTTTGTTAGCTACTGTCAGTTACTTTCCAAAGAAGATGTATAAATGTACATTTTCACCAATAGGGTATGAGAACAGCATTGCTAAAAAAAAAAAAGAAAGAAAAAAAGAAGAAGAGCCTTGCTAACAGTGGGTAAATGTCATTTATACCAATCTCATGGATGGAAAAGAAGCATATGTTTGTAGCCACTGCCCCTTTGTTTACCACCTAATGCATCGGGTTACTCCAGATGTGGTCTGGCCAAGAGCAATGAAAATAATTACCTGCTGTTTTTCTGACTACTAAAAATGATGTGAACAACCAACAGGAAAAAAGTTAAAGGACAGGAAATAATCAGTAACTGAAAAGAGACATAGCCCCGGGCTGTGATCACGGAGTGACACAATGAGGTACCACTCCTTACTATACCCTGCCACTCCAAACTATGTGCATGAGCCAGCAAAACCCAAAGGATTCTCATTGATATCCCAGTATCTCTGAAAAGAGACAGTTAAGTGGGATCTTGAGCTCACTCCTCTTTTATCTGAGAAATAGTGGAAATGGGTATTGGAAAGAAATGGGGAATGACAGGGACAGAATTGAATGCATCAAGACTGCTCAAACTAAGACAACACATTGGCTGGGGAACATGTCCAAAGCCTGAGAGTATTTTCCTGTGGGAATGGAGTGGCCCCTAAAAACCCTCAGTTTGTAGGCATTCTAGATCCCACATTCCCCCTTGTGAGCCCTCTCACCTTTCTTGGCTACAAAAAGAATTTCAGTTCTTTTGCACCTTGACTTTAAACCTGTGGTTCATTGGGGGAGTACAAATCAACTCCACATGTTGGTAGAGTGGGAGTTAATAAATGTCACACAATATGTTGGAGTAAATAGAAAGTTTAGACTGATAGCTCAGTGACAAAGGGAGAACAGCATGGCAAGCAAATAACTGCCAGCAAGGAAGGAATATATAGCTTGGGAAATACACTATACAAAGAACCCAATATAAAAAAGCAAACTTCATCCTAAGGAACAGGAAGAAACAGTGTGATACATGACGATGTTGCCTTGGGAGGTAGGGCTTCTGCCATTCGAATCCAGACAAATGCTCCCTCAGAGGAGTCCACGAAAGGAAAAAACAGGATGGCAGTTTATTTTCCTGTTCCTTCTTTCTCTTTTCCACTGGTCAAGATGCACACAATGAAATGACTCCCACCTATTTCCAGATTGTGCATCCCACTTTCAGCCCCTAACCATGTGGCATTCCATCCATGTCTGGAAATAGAGGAGCAGCTCGGCAGAGTCCAGGCCCAGCGTGAGGACCACGTCCACAACTTCAGCCTAGATTCTAGCCAGCTCAGGGCACCATCAGTGATGACAGCAGTACAGTTCAAAAGACTGCTTCTTCAGGAAAATCTGAGAGAGTATAGATAGAGGTTGTTTCCAGTACAAATAAGAAATCAGGAAACAGAGTATGGGTCTTTACAAAAGGATGGCACTATATAAATAATGCTGGACTAGCTGATTAGCCGATAGGAAAAATAAAGAAAGAATGAATCACAGGGTTCCTGCCTGGCTCAGTCACAAGAGCATGCGACTCTTGATCTTGGGAGTTTGTAAATTCGAGCCCCGCATTGGGTGTAGAGATTACTTAAAATCTTTTAAAAGAAAAAAAATCCCTACATTATATCATATAACAATTTCCAGCTGAATTAAATACCTGTTAAACATGAAAAACAAAACTAGGATAAAAAATGCAGGAGTGCCTTTTTTTACCATCTTCATGGAGAACAGGGTTTTTTGTTTTTGTTTTAAGCTTTTATTTGTTTAAGTGCGCACAAGGGGTTGGGGGAATGAGGTACAGAGGGAGCAGGAGAAGCAGACTCTTTGCTAAGCAGGGAGCATGGCACAGAGCTCCATCCCAGAACCCTGAGATCATGACCTGAGCCGAAGGCAGGTACTTAACTGAGCTACCCAGGAGCCAGCCCCTGGAGAACAATTTCTAAAAGAAGACCCAAGCAGCACAGATCATAAAGAGGGAAAACTAGTACAACTCTATAGGGAAAATATAAACCAAATAGAAAAATTAGCCTAATTTTGAGTTAAGCATTTCACCAAAAAAAAAAAAAAAAAAAAAAGACCAATAAACATTAAAAAGCCACTTAAGGGCAGCCCGCGTGGCTCAGCGGTTTAGCGCCACCTTCAGCCCAGGGTGTGATCCTGGAGACCCGGGATCGAGTCCCACGTCGGGCTCCCTGTGTGGAGCCTGCTTCTCCCTCTGCCTGTGTCTCTGCCTCCCTCTCTCTTTCTCTCTCTCTCTCTCTGTGCCTCTCATGAATAAATAAATAAAATCTTTTAAAAAAAAAAGCCATTTAAAAAAAATTTACCTGTCAGAGGTGCAAAATAAAATACTATTTCACACCCATTGGCAAGAATGTTAAGATCGGTTAACACAGATGCAGAATGATAGGAACTCAAAATTCATGCTTTTAATGCTCTTTAGATGATCATATCTGGCAAGGCAGATATCTGTCGCTAAAATTCTACTCTCCTACAGCCTCCACTTTTCTGTGCTGGGTCCTACCTTAAGTTTCATCCTTAGTGTTTGAATTCTGTTGCCATGTCATTTTCTCTGCCATCACCCTCACATATTGGGTTGTTTCTTACTCTTAGTTTGTATGTCTACAATGGGCCCAGTTCTTACCTCTTGTTCTTCTTGGTTTTCTGTTCCTAATCTGCCACAGATCTGGAAACTCCATAAATAGCTTATTAGAATTTTGCACATAACAATAGGGCCAGAAAAAGCCCTAACAGACTCTTCTGGCAGGTTAGTGGGGAGGTACATCTACTTTAATCATAATCTGCTTTATACTTCAGAGGCCTTTTTAATTTGCTCTGATTCTGGGCTCTTTCTATTAGAGTTGCTGGGTAGATGAGGTATAATGTTAGAAGGTGTTTACCAAAAAATTAGAATAACTGATTTGTAACTTTATTAACCTTTTTAAAAATGCAGATAAGGGCCATCCGGATGGCTCAGTCATCTCTCTGCCTTCCTCTTAGGTTGTGATCTCAGGGTCTTGGGATCGAGCCCTACATCAGATTCTCTGCTCAGTGAGGCATCTACTTCACCCTCTCCGTCTCCCCCTCCGTCCTGTTTGTGTTTGAGTATGCTCTCTCTGTCTCAAATAAGTAAAATCTTAAAAAATAAAAATGCAAATAAGATTATTTGTTGAGAGGGAAGAAAGGGGGGGGCTTTTTGTTTTGTTTTTAAATAGGCTCCATGCCCAGCATGGAGCCCAGGGCAGGGCTTGAACTCACAACCCTGAAATCGAAACCTGAGCTGAGATCAAGAGTTTGACGCTTAACTGACTGAACCACCAGGTGCCCTCCAAAAAAACAGGGTTTTTTTCCACTTTCCTGAACTTTATTAAAGAAAAAAACTATGGGGATCCCTGGGTGGCGCAGCGGTTTGGCGCCTGCCTTTGGCCCAGGGCACGATCCTGGAGACCCGGGATCGAATCCCACGTCGGGCTCCCGGTGCACGGAGCCTGCTTCTCCCTTTCCCTCTGCCTGTGTCTCTGCCTCTCTCTCTCTATGTGTGTGACTGTCATAAATAAATAAAAAATTTTTTAAAAAAAGAAAAGAAAAAAACGATGGTAAATCTTGAGAACATAATCAATTTTCTAGGATTCTTCCCTTGAAAATGTGACATTTGATTTCCAAACACATGCCAGAGCGTACATGGTTCCCAATTGTACTAATCAGATGAGAAGCTGAAATCCTAAAACGTTCATCTTCCAACTTTACCCAGTCTGTGGTCTGTCTTTGGATCAGCAATAATTGCCTGAACAGCTACTATGGCTTCGTTAATTTTTGTCTGTAGCTCTCTGAGCTCTTCTATATGCAGTAATCGCAGAATTTGAGCAGCTTCATTAAGAACTGCATCTCCTGTGTCAAAACCAAGAACGTGTTTATCTAATGCTACAGGCAAGCCCTCTTTTGTTTGGTTTGCTTTGGCAACTGCATCTTATGTCAGGCACTCCCGTACCAAAATGCGAATTGCCTTAAGCATTACCAGGTAATCATCATGATGCTGAATCTGAGGAAGGTTAGCCAAAGCCATTAAACCAGTCTTAAAATCAGGATTATTTACATCCAAATTGATCAACGGCTCGGGGCTCGGCATTTTAAGCTGCGTTGTCAGCAATCTTTGTATTTATAGGGTACCAAGTCCTTGTATTTTTCAGCATTATCTCTATATTGAAGTCTAACAGCTAAACCAAGAAGCCAGTCAATTGCTTCTTGTCGATCTTGAATCTTGAAAGGACAGTTAACATCTCTGAGATACTTTTCAAAGAACTTGGGCCAGTCACTGCTGTGGATGTTTCTTAAATTACCTCTGTCTACAATCTTGTAGTGTCTGATTTTCTGGTCTTCAAGCCAAACAATAAAGTTTCTAAATTCTGTTTCGTCTTTGCAGTTGAAGCCAGCCAGGTTGTGGTGGTAGAGGGCCATCAGCTTGCGTCAGAACATGGTCCTCGTGTCTCCCAAAAAACGGTTTTTGAGATAGAATTCCCATTGACATCTTTCTCATGAATATAGTGCATTCATTTAGAGTATACAGCTCACTGCCTTTTAGTATAGTACAGATATGTACATCACCACAGTATTAGAACATTTTCATTACCCACCAAAGGAACCTCTTGTACGCTTTTATCCCTTACTCCTCTCAGCCCTAGGCAGCCTTTAAATCTTTCTGTCTCTGTTGATTTGCCTCTTCTGGATGTATCATGTAATTTGAGTCATAATACATATGGCCATTTGTGACTGCCTTCTTGCATTTAACAGTGTTTTCAGAGTTGTGGCATGTATCAGTACTTTTTACTGCTGAATAATACTCCACTGAATGAGCAATATCACATTTTATTTATCGCCTCATCACTTATTGGACATTTGGGTAGTTTCTACTTTTTGGCTATTATGAATAAAGCTGCCATGAACATGTGTAAACTTAAGTTTTTATTTCTCTTAAGCATATACCTAAGAACAGAATTGCTGGATCACATGATAATTCTGTTTAACATTTTGAGGAACTAAAAAAAAAAAAAAAAAAAAAAAAACATTTTGAGGAACTGCCAGACTGTTTTCCATGGCAGCTGTACCACTTTACATTCCCACCAACAGTATTTAAGAGTTCCAATGTCTCCATATCCTCAGAAACATTTGTTACCTTTTAAATTTAGCTATCCTGGTAGATGTAAATTGGTATCTCATTGTGGTTTAAGTTTTATGATTTTCTAAGACTAATTTCAGATGTCTTTTTTCCCAGTATTTTAATATGCAAAAAAATGACGTTTTTAATGATTTCATTCCTTTTTTTTTTTTTTTTAACAGGCTAAGGAAATTTTAACAAAAGAATCAAATGTGCAAGAGGTTCGTTGTCCTGTAACCGTATGCGGAGATGTGCATGGTCAATTTCATGATCTTATGGAACTCTTTCGAATTGGTGGAAAATCACCAGATACAAACTATCTGTTCATGGGTGACTACGTAGACAGAGGCTATTACTCAGTGGAGACTGTGACTCTTCTTGTGGCATTAAAGGTATGATGAATGAAATCCAATTTTTTTTCCAAACTTAAATGCGAGGGTGGCTATATTGCATGTCATCTGTTCTATTTTATGATCTATTCAGTTTATAGCCCCTTAAAATATAATAGTTGGTTTTACACCTTGTAAAAGAGAGAGAATGAAAATGATGCATTGAACTTGCCCTGCCTACTTCTGTACCATTCCCTTAGGTAATTCACAGCTGAAGTCTTGGAACCATTTTTTACTTAGGCAGGTATCCCTCATATACAGTCAATTAGCAAGTCTTTTTTTAATTCTTGCCTTGAGAAGTCTGTTATTCCGGTTTCTATTTTTGGCACCCAATCCATACCTTCATCACTTCACAGCTTCAGTTAGTGTAAGAGTATGGGAACTAATGTTTCTGACCCCTCCAAATTTGCCTTACATGTGTTTTAAGATTAAATCTCCGTTATTTAACACTTTCCTGTTGTTACTTTTCTGCTCCCAAACTCTTCAGAGATTCCATGTTACCTATAGAATCAAGCTCAGACTCCTTGGCTGGCCCTTTGTAGTGTAGCCAGAATTTGTCTGCCAGTAGTTGGTAGCATAAATTCTGAGTCTCCAGTCAAAGAGTTTCAGTGCTCTGCCTGTCTTCATTATTTCTTTCTCTGATTTCCCCATAAGGTCACCCTGATTTCTTAAGTCTTCTGCCAAGACTCAGTTACATCTTCCTTGAAGCCTTCACCCATTTTAGCCTTACTCCTTCTACACTCAATTACTGGGAAACTTACTTTCCCACCCCTTATTTATATTGCATAGTGTTTTGTTTTGTTTTTTTACATCTTTTATTTTTATTTTACTTTTTTGTTTATTGATTGTCTCTGCTGACTGAAATGTGCATCAAGAGGAGCACACTATGAATTTGTGTTGTTTTCTATCTCATCCCCCAAAGAACAGTGCCTGACTCATAGTGGGTGCTCAGTAGACGTTTGTGGAATGACTGAATGAATACATGTCAAACACGGAATTTGGAGAAAATATGACTTGTGATCCAACTCTTCTTTAACTTATTAGCTCTTGACCTCAGGAGTAACTTTTTCTGAGTCTCAGCCTCATTTAACTCATCTGTAGCAAATCGTCCATGGACCAGTCTCCTTGTTCGTGAAACTCGAATCCAGTCTTTTTATTTAGGCTCCAGAGTAGTTTCAGGATGTTTCCCTACTGTTAATCTGCATGGGTTAGCTCTGTTCTTGCAGCAACTGCACTATCAGTTATGAAAGATGCCAGACACCATGCCAGTCCCTTCAACTCTTTCCTCTGCTGAAGCGATTGAAGGAGCTCTGAAGGAAACACTTTAGCTCCTCACTGCGCAGTTTGAATGTATTATTTACATCTCATACCTCGTAAGTGAGATGAGTCTCTAAACAGAAGTCATCTATTAATGTTTATGTGGATCTGGCACCTAGCTTTAAACAGTGAGCTTAATTTTGGACACATAATGGTAGTTTATATGTATAAATTGAAATACAATTTGTGCTTTTAGGTTAATTTGATTTACAGAATCTGTTGCTTTTTCATACTTATCAGACACATTCCTAACTAAATAGTATGCTATAAGGTATGTCTCCGTGTTTTGTTATGAAAAGGAGACTTTAAATACATTTGAAATCTTGTCCAGATTTGGCAAGGGCCTGTTTTTGTTAGCAAATAGTCTTTCTGTGGGAAATAAAAATTGAAAGTGGAGAAAGAAATTAATATATAAAGGAGTTTATCTCAGGTACAAATCTGTAACCTTCTGTATTCATTCAGCAATAAGACATCATAGTGTTGTGGAAAGACCTAGAAGACTAGTGATCATATGAGGATGAAGAAGATATTAAAGACCAAGAATCAGGGATCCCTGGGTGGCGCAGCGGTTTGGCGCCTGCCTTTGGCGCAGGGCGCGATCCTGGAGACCCGGGATCGAATCCCATGTCGGGCTCCCGGTGCATGGAGCCTGCTTCTCCCTCTGCCTATGTCTCTGCCCCTCTCTCTCTCTCTCTGTGACTATCATAAATAAATAAAAATTAAAAAAAAAAAAGACCAAGAATCAGATACAATTTTATTATAATAGCAGGTATCAGTTAGTAAGGGTTCCAGTGAGGGTGGTATAAATAGAAATGAAGAAGGACTATAAATATTTTGAAGGTCAGTCAATAATGAGAAAATTTTTAATTTTGAAACAGAATTAACATTTAATGTAACAGCACACAAAATAAACATTTAAAGAATTGGGTCAGAAAAAAAAAAATAAAGAATTGGGTCAGAAGTTAATGTGCTTAAAAAAAAAAAAGTTGTTAATGTGCTTAATGTAATTCTAGTAAAAATATGTTTTATACCATGAATTTCTTTTGCTCTTCATGCAGGTGCGTTATCCAGAACGCATTACAATATTGAGAGGAAACCATGAAAGCCGACAAATTACCCAAGTATATGGCTTTTACGATGAATGTCTACGAAAGTATGGAAATGCCAATGTTTGGAAATATTTCACAGATCTATTTGATTATCTTCCACTTACAGCTTTAGTAGATGGACAGGTGTGTATCCGCTTGTTTGGTGGGTGGGGGAGGAATGAAAGAAAAGATTTTCGATTAGTAATTTAGGGTTTAGATTTACATGACATGATTTCTGCATCTCCTTGGCTTTTTCTGCCTCTTTTCCTTCTAATTAAAATCTCAGAATAGTGAATTAGGATAAGTTTTATGTACATTGTGACCGGCAGAGTTCCCTTTTGTCTCAGATATGTGTGTAAATGTTTCGGCCAAAGAATTTGTCAATATGATTTTTCTGTTACAGATAAATATCATAAATAAATAAATAAATACTTAAGATCCTGAAGTACAGTATTAATAAAGCAAAGCTGTTTTTTAAAACTATCTCCAGGGCAGCCCTGGTGACGCAGCGGTTTAGCACCGCCTGCAGCCCGGGGTCTGATCCTGGAGACCTGGGATCAAGTCCCGTGTCAGGCTCCCTGTATGGAGCCTGCTTCTCCCTCTGCCTGTGTCTCTGCCTCTCTCTCTCTGTCTCTATGAATAAATAAATAAAATATTTTAAAAATAATACATAAATAAATAAACTAGTTCCATACATATACAGTGTTTGCTGGTTACCATTAATAACTTTTTATTCCTGTTTTCATGGTAATTGCAAGCAGTAATATTGTATATTACATCTCTATTAAGAAGTACATGCTTTGTTTCCACCTGTAATGAGTATTATAGACATACTGTAAAACATTCAGAAATATAAGAAAATTGTGCAAGTTTCTATTATCCCAGTTTCTAACATAATCACTGTGAACATGAACTGATTTAACTTTTTTTTTTTAATTTAACTTTAAATATAAAACATGTGGTACCAAAAAATAAATATATAACCTATGGTACAACTGTACAGTTCCTAAACTGCATAAAAGCCCAGAATTGTCATAGGCATAATAGATCCATTCAGAATTTGATTATAACCTTTTCTGTGTGTCCTAACCTGCCCCTTCCCCTACTCCCTCAAATAAATAAATCTTAAAAAAAAAAATGGCCACCAAAAACCACTAAGAATGAGAAATAAGACATTACTATCAGAGGATGGGTCTGGGGATAGATATTTTACCCAAAACATACAAAACAATGTATTTTTCAGTTTTGTCTTAGAAATTCTTGCTAGTGCACTGAGCAATAAAAATAATTAAAATGGGGCAGCGTGGGTGGCTCAGTGGTTTAGCGCCACCTTCAGCCCAGGGCATGATCCTGGAGACCCGGGATCGAGTCCCATGTCGGGCTCCCTGCATGGAGCCTACTTCTCCCTCTGCCTGTGTCTCTGCGTCTCTCATGAATAAATAAATAAAATCTTTAAAAAATAATAATTAAAATGTATAAACATTGAGAAGAAATTAAGAAATATTTTGCTAACAACATGATTATGTACTCAGAACTCTAAGAAAGCTGAAAAGCTACTGGAGCCAATAACAGGAATTGGTAGTGTCTTTGCTGTAAGAGAAGCAACAAAACTTACGTGTTAGCAGGAAATGTAATGGTGAATCCCAAGAATAAAGATCCTATTCACTAGAGAAGGGGGAAGAAACACTACAAAATATTTTAGAAATTTTCCACAGAGGGGATCCCTGGGTGGCGCAGCAGTTTAGCGCCTGCCTTTGGCCCAGGGCGCGATCCTGGAGACCTGGGATCGAATCCCACGTCAGGCTTCCAGTGCATGGAGCCTGCTTCTCCCTCTCCCTGTGTCTCTGCCTCTCTCTCTCTCTCTCTCTCTCTCTCTCTGTGTGTGTGTGTGACTATCATAAATAAATAAAAATTTAAAAAAAGAGAAATTTTCCACAGTGAATATTATTAAACTCTATTTTGAAAAGAAGAGCTATCAAGATTTACATTTTTAGGGGCAGCCAGGGTGGCTCAGTGGTTTAGCGCCACCTTCAGCCCGGGGTCTGATCCTGGAAACCGGGGATTGAGTTCCCACATCAGGCTCCCTACATGGAGCCTGCTTCTCCCTCTGCCCGTGTTGCTCACTCACTCTCTCTCTCTCTCTCTCTCTCTCATATGAGTAAATAAAATCTTAAAAAAAGATTTACAGGGATCCCTGGGTAGCTTAGCGGTTTGGCGCCTGCCTTTGGCCCAGGGCACGATCCTGGAGTCCCGGGATCAAGTCCCGTGTCAGGCTCCGGACATGGAGCCTGCTTCTCCCTTCTGCCTGTGTCTCTGCCTCTATCTATCTATCTATCATGAATAAATAACTAAAATCTTTAAAAAAAAAAAAAAAAGATTTACAATTTTTTAAAGATTTATATTTTGTAACCATTTATTTTACTCTGAATTAACTTTCAGCATTTAAAACTTTTTTTTTTTTATTCACAAACAGATATTCTGCCTCCACGGTGGCCTCTCTCCATCCATAGATACACTGGATCATATCAGAGCTTTGGATCGTTTACAAGAAGTTCCACATGAGGTAAACTTAGTTTTAATTTTGAAAGGAAAGAAATATAACCACATTGTGGTAAAGCTAAATTGGTTAAACTTGACTGTTAAATTTTTTTTTTTTTTTTGACTGTTAAAAATGTCTAACATGTACTTAATTTTCTTGGCCAGGGCCCAATGTGTGATCTGTTGTGGTCAGATCCAGATGATCGTGGTGGGTGGGGTATTTCACCTCGTGGTGCTGGCTACACATTTGGACAAGACATTTCTGAAACATTTAACCACGCCAATGGTCTCACACTGGTTTCTCGAGCTCACCAACTTGTAATGGAGGTATGATGATGATTTTTATTTCAAATAGATCTATGTCTCTGTAATAAGGCTTCATGAAACATTCCTCCCTATTAACTAAACAAAAGGAGAAAAAAATTGAGCTGGTTTTAGCAAATAGGGGAAAGTCCTAGTCAATTGCAATTTGAATGTCAATTGCAGACATGGTTCTTTACCTCCAAGTTTCCATGTGTATTTTGCAAACATAAAGATATTCTCAAGTTACTACAGTATAATTACCACAGTCTAGAAGTTTGCGTTCATATAATACTATGATCTAAACACTTCATTTGAATTTTTTTAGTATCTCACTAACATTATTGTTTGGAAAAAACGTAATCGTGTGTATGCTTGTGTAATCTAATCCAGGATCTGACTGAATGCTACATTCAGTCTCTTTTGATATGGAAATAATTCCTTGGATTTTCTCTGTTCGGTGAACAGTTCTTTGATTTTATTTTGTAGAAATATCCTCCATTTATGGTTTGACTGATGTTTCCTTAAGATTCGGGGTATGCATTTTGGGCAGGCACACCACAGCATGATGTGATATTCTCCCCAGTGCATCATATTAGGGTCAGCTTAGTATTTTTTAAATACTAAAGGAATATAAATAGAATTTTTATTCTTTTAAATCAGAGAATAGCTTCAAAATGTTAGAGAAAACTTCAACCCAATTGTGGCATGAGGAGTTAATAATGGAATATATGGTTAATAAGGAATATAAATTCATATGGTAAAGGTAAACATAATCATATCAGTAATCCTAAGAAATGTGAATGGATGAAAATGTTTACTTCCTTAAAAATACTGAGACTCTGAATTAGATAATAAAAATTCAGCTGTTACTTGGGATGAATCTAAAACATAATGAAAAACATAAATAAAAATTAAAACTTAATGACACTACAGACTATAAGTAGAGGGGAAATGGTATATTGGAATATCAATTAGGTAACTTTCCAAAATACAGCTAATAGTGTTCATCAGAATACCTCTAAGATAAAGAGTATATATAGAAAGAGGTCATTACTGATGAAAATTGGTCCAGTTCTCTAGGGAAGAAATAATTCTGAGTTTGTGTTTACTTAGTAATAAATAGGTTGAAAATATATAAAGCAAAAACTGATAAAAGGAAAAATTAAATCTTCCATCATGGTGGGAGAAATTTTAATACATATTCTAGCCAAGACCTGAAGCATAGATTTAAATAAAACAACACTATTACTGAGCTCCATGTCGCAGTACCCTGTGCTCAGCAGTTAATATTCAACTGGAGGTTCATTGGAGGTGTGTAGTGTGTGTGTGTTTTTTTTGTTTTGTTTTTTTTTTTTTTTTTTTTGAGGTGTGTAGTGTTAAGGATGAACGCCATTTAAGGCAGCATAGAAGACTACATTTCCACCAAGAATATTTGTGATTTCTGAATTTAGTTTTCTAAATTTACCCATGTCAGGAGTCTGATTTTATAGTGAAATGTTGGTGTTTTTCTTAATGCTGCAGGGATACAATTGGTGTCATGATCGGAATGTGGTTACCATTTTCAGTGCACCCAATTACTGTTATCGTTGTGGGAACCAGGCTGCTATCATGGAATTAGATGACACTTTAAAATATTCCTTGTAAGTAACAGAAAAAAAATGTAATTGTATATAATTGCTTTTAGAAGGAAAAAGTTAAATGTACATTATTAAAATTAGAGGATTTCTGCTTCTTCTGCTTCTGTAATAGTGGCGTGAGGAACGTGCCAAACCCTCTCCCCAACAGAAACAATCACTTAACTGGAAAAAGTTATTTTAAACAATTATTGTAGGTTTCTGAATGTTGTCCTAAATGCATACAGCCCATAGAGAAACACTTATTTTAGAAAATCTAAATATCAGTAGTAGGGACACCTGGGTGGCTCAGCAGTTGAGCATCTGCCTTTGGCTCAGGGTGTGATCCCGGAGTCTTGGGATCAAGTCCCACATCAGGCTCCCTGCGTGGAGCCTGCTTCTCCCTCTGCCTGTGTCTCTGCCTCCCTGTGTCTCTCATAAACAAATAAATAAAATATTTTAAAAATAATGATAATAAATTTCAGTAGTAACAGCCAGCATCTGTGGAATTTGAGCCACCACCTGTTCCCTTCCCATCTTTCCAGATCCCTTGTATAGAAGCTACTCCAGAGTCAGTCTGCTCTGGGCCCTGCTCAGATTTTTCTCTGGTTTTAATCTGTAAGCTTCTGTTAACTAAACAGTTATTTAGAGGTTCCCTCTGGGTGGCACAAGCCACTTTTTGGTCAGAGGTTGTGCTCAAGCTTCTTTGGTCATTAAAATTTTAGGGCTCAGGACTCCTGGATGGCTCAGCGGTTGGGCATTCAGCTCTGGGCATGGTCCTGGAGTCCTGGGATTGAGTCTCCCATCAGGCTCCCTGCATGGAGCCTGCTTCTTCCTCTGCCTATGTCTCTGCCTCTCTCTCTCTGTCTCTCATGAATAAATAAAATCTTTAAAAAAAATAATAAGGGCTCCCCCTAATCTAGTGAGACCACTAAGAATGTATATGGCTAAGAAGTTGCCATCAAAGTTGAAGAAATTCACATTTTGGTTCACAATTCAACCAAGCACTAGTACCTTGAATTCTCCTCGCTTGATTAATTCTGAGAGGGTTCAACTTTAAGGATGCACATAGTGTCCTTTTCCAGACTGTCGGAGATGTATGTAATTGGGATTTTAAGCCTGACTTCCTAGGATTTGCTCCTGGGTCAGAGTAACTTCTTCAGACAGTATTTGATTAGAGATTGTGTTTTAGCCCCTAGTATCATTGAGGATTATACCCTTTTGTTGATTAATCTATGTATTAGTTTCCTAGGGCTGCTGTAACACATTACCACAAAGTGGGTGTGTTAAATGGAATTAATTCTCACATTCGTGGAGGCTAGAAGTTTGAAATCAGGGTGTTGGCAGGGTGATGTTTCTAGGGGAGAATCCTTTCTTCCCTCCCCCTAGCTTCTGGTGTCTCCTACAATCCTTGTTTTATATAGATGCATCACTCCAGTTTCTGTCCTCAAATGGCACTCTCCCCTGTGTATCTATGTTTCTTCTTGTAAAGATGTAAAGATACCATCAGAATGATGGGGCACCTGGGTGGCTCAGTTGGCTAAGCCACTGACTTGATTTTGGCTTAGGTCATGATTAGGGTCATGAGATAGAGCCCCATGTTGGGCTCCATGCTGAGCGTGAAACCTGCTTGAGATTCTCCCTCTGCCCCTCCCCCATTCACCCTCCTCTCTTTAAAAAAAAGGGGGGGAGGGGGATGATGATACTACCAGATTGAATTTAAGGCTCAGCCTAATCCAGTATGACCTCACTTTAATAACATCTGCAAAGACCTTATTTCCAAATAGTGTCACATTCTGAGATTCTGAACAGACATGAATTTGGAGGGTAAACTATTTGACGCAGCATAGTCTGTATGTGACTTGGAAATGTTTTCAAGAATACCCTAAATGCAGGGTGCCTGGGTGGCTTGGCGGTTGAGCATCTGCCTTTGGCTAAGGGTGTGATTCTGGGATCGAATCCTGCATCGTGCTCCTTGTGGGGAGCCTGCTTCTCTGCCCCCCTCTCTCTCTCTTATGAATGAATGAATGAATGAATATCAATCTTCTTAAAGAAGAATACCCTGGGGATCCCTGGGTGGCTTAGCGGTTTGGCACCTGCCTTTGGCCCTGGGTGCGATCCTGGAGTCCTGGGATCGAGTCCCACGTTGGGCTCCCGGCATGGAGCCTGCTTCTCCCTCTGCCTGTGTCTGTGTCTCTCTCTCTGTCTCTCTATCATGAATAAATAAATAAATCTTAAAAGAAAAAAATAAGAATACCCTAAATGCTACTCTAATTGTTCCTGTGTGGGTATAGCTAAAATATGTGCACAGTCATGTTGATGTGATCCCAGGAAGGCTTTTCTTGACTCTTCTTTTGTGTACTCTGTTTCTTAGAAATTCAGCTGTATTACAAATGTGTGCATATTGTTTTTGCACCCATATGCCCCTGGTTTTTAAATCCGTTAGGAAAATGCAATTATACTGTCATTTATAATTACTGTTGTTTCTTAACTGGTAAGTTGAATCCAAAAGAAGAATATGAATAAAAATGAGAAGGTTAATATAACAAAATATTTGAATACACATGCTCTCCTTTCTCAACTTCTGTAAGGGCATGAGGTTGTATGAAATAGTAATTCTAACTGCCTTTTGGGGGTTATAACATAACATCAGATACTATATAGGAACAAATTTCTCTTTAATTCACTAGAATTTATAAATCTGCAGTAGTATTCCGTAAGTTAAGTTCTTGCGCAACTAGTAATACAATAATTTAGGAAAAATAACTGAAGTTATTAAATTAAAATGGCACACTAGAAAATATCCTTTTAATAAAAAGAAAGAAAGCAGTTAAAGTGGGAATCAAGAAACAGGAAAAGAAAATGGCAGGTATAAATCTAGTCATATCAATATTAAATGTGAGTGGTTTAAGTAATGCAGTCAAAAGGCAAAGATCAGATTGTTTTGTTTTTTAAGATCCAGCTTTTGATAGCTACGGAAAACATAATTTAGATTAAAAACAAATGGTTTAAAAGTAAATTAGGTGAAAAAAGATATACCATGCTAATAGCAACCACATGACTGCCGAACTGGTTATACTAATAATTAAACAAAATAGATTTCAAAGTAAAAATTGTTACTAGACATAAAGACATTTCACAATGATGAGTCATACGTTGAGAATTACCAGTTGTAAACATATGCACTTAACTATGGAGCGAAAATGAACAGAATTGAAGAGAGAAGTAGACTTTTATTCCACTTTATTGGAGTTGGAGACTTTATTGCACTTTCAGTCAGATCACCAGTGACATAGAAGATTTGAGAAGTACTATAAACATTTATGAACACTGCACCCAACAGTACCAGAATATGATTTTGTCACATGCACATGGAACATTCTCTGAGATTGACTATATGCTGGGCTATCAACCAAGCCTCAGTAAATTTAGAAATATTGAGGGATGTGTGGGTAGCTCAGTCCGTTGAGCAGCCAGCTCTTAATTTTGGCTCAGGTCACCTCAAGGTCATGAGATCAAGCCCCACCTTAGGCTCCACACTGGGCATGGAGCTTCCTCAAGATTCTCTTTCTCTCCCTCTGCCCCTCAAATATTGAAGTCATACAAAATATGTTCTCCAAACACAAAGGAATAAAACTAGAAAACTGGAACATGTATTAATACGTGAATTTTTTTTTAAGATTTTATTTATCTGAAAGTGAGTGAGCTCACAAGCATGGGTCGGGGCTGAGGAAGAGGGAGAAGCCGACTCTGCACCAACCAGGGAGGCTGACACCAGGCACCCCTAATCATTCTTAATCATGAGAGACTAAATGCTTTCTGTCTGAAGTCTAGAAAACAGACATGGCTATTTTCACAACTTTTATTCAACTGATAATTATATTGCAAATCTTTTATGCCAGGCACTGAACCAGACATTTTATCTGTTTCAGTTAAAACAGATAAAAGAGGTTCATCATTGAATCTTTGGGAGATAGTTTTATGGAAGAACACACCTGCAGCGACTGGCCCAGGGTCATTCCAGTCATAAACATGATAAAAGTGGAAATCAGTACTGCTCTTTATACTACAGTGTCTTATTCTTTGATTGCTTGCAAATTCAAGTCCTTTAACTATTTGCTTTCTTTTTTCCTATTTATAGCCTTCAGTTTGACCCAGCACCTCGTCGTGGAGAGCCTCATGTTACCCGGCGCACCCCAGACTACTTCCTGTAAATTTCTCCTGGGAAAAACTTGCCTTTGTATGTGGAAGTATACCTGGCTTTTTAAAATATATATATTTAAAAACAAAACAAAAAAAGCAACAGTAATGTATGTGTTTCTGTAACAAATTGGGATCTGTCTTGGCATTAAACCATATCATGGACCAAAATGTGCCATACTAATGATGAGCATTTAGCACAATTTGAGACTGAAATTTAGTACACTATGTTCTAGATCGGTCAGTCTTAACAGTTTGCCTGCTGTATTTGTAGTAACCATTTTCCTCTGGACTGTTCAAGCAAAAAAGGTAACTAACTCCTTCATCTTCTTTTGCACTTATTTGGAAATTTTAGTTATAGTGTTTAACTGGCATGGATTGATAGAGTTGGAGTTTTATTTTTAAGAAAAATTCACAAGCTAACTTCCATTTAATCCATTACCCTTTATTTTATTGAAATGTATAGTTAAATTAACTGAAGAAAAGATTCTTGGGAGTATGTTGTCATAACATTTTAAAAGGTTTCCCTTCATTTAAACTAAATTACTGTTTTATGTTGATCTGCATATTTCTGTATATTTGTCATGACAGTGCTTGCATCCTATTTGGTGTACTGAGCAAATAAACTTTCCATTTTAAACAAAAACAGATTGGTTTACTGTGGTACACTTTAAATGAAAAGTTCTGCTATTTTGACACTTGATAAAAAAAAATAAAACCTTTTAACCTGTGATAAACAGTTGTGTTGAGATAATTTAAGTATAATAATATTCTTTGTATAAGGCTTATATTCAGAAGAAAACTTCAAATAGTAGGATCGTAACTTATAGACCATAAAAACAATTTTTATTTCTAAACATCATTTCAATAGGTAGTTTGTGGGCCACCTGGAGTGGCTCAGTCGGTTTAGCATCTGCCTTCAGCTCAGCCTGGGATCCTGGGATGGAGTCTGCTTCTCCCTCTCCCTTAGCAGCTCCCCCTGCTTTGTGCTCTCTCTCTCAAATAAATAAAAATCTTTTTTAAAAAAAATTAGGTAATTTGTGTTAATATATTCAAGTATGGAGTATATACTAAAACTGTAGAATGTTCTGTAGCTTAGAAGACTCTTAAAAGCCAAAGTATATTTTTATCCATTGGCTTAGAAAGAAGAGGAAATTAATCTCCAAAAGAAAATTTAGTAGAAGTAGTATACTAATAGCACCATTACTAGCGTATAATATAAATTCCAAGTAGGAGGAGGAAATGTTGAGGGTGAGTGGGAGGGTGGAAGACACAACTAAATTTAAGTCTATAGAAGAAAACAAGATGATAGAGTAACAACAATGGACAGAGTTCTCTAGTTAAAAGAGGGCCAAATTTGATTTTTTAAAATCCAACTATAGGGCTGCCCTCAACTCTATTATTAAGTCAAAGATGTAGGTATTTTTAATAAGATTGTTATAATAGAGGGGCAACTGGGTGGCTCAATTAAGCTTCTGACTTGATTTCAGCTCAGAATCATGAGATCGAGCCCCACATCAGGCTCCACTCTCTCTTCCTCTCCCTCTGCCCCTCCCCATCCTTGGCAGCAACCTCTTTGACATCAGCTGTAGCAACTTCTTACTAGGTACATCTCCAGAGGCAAGGGAAACAAAAGCAAAAATGGAATATTACGACTTCATCAAGATAAAAAAGCTGCACAGCGGGCAGCCCGGATGGCTCAGCGGTTTAACGCCTGCCTTTGGCCCAGGGCATGATCCTGGAGACCCGGGATTGAGTCCCACGTCGGGCTCCCTGCATGGAGCCTGCTTCTCCCTCTGCCTGTGTCTCTGCCTCTCTCTCTCTCTCTCTCTCTCTCCCTCTCTCTCTCCTGTGTCTCCCATGAATAAATAAATAAAATATTAAAAAAAAAAAAAGCTGCACAGCAAAAGAAACAACAAAACTAAAAGGCAACCTACAGAATGGGAGGAGATATTTGCAGATGACGTATCTGATAGAGGGTTAGTATCCAAAATCTATAAAGAATTTACACACTCAACACCCAAAAAAACAAATTATCCCCAGTTAAGAAAAGAGCAAAAGTCACATTTTTCCTTTAAAAAAAAAAAAAAAATTTTATTTAGGGATGCCTGGGTGGCTCAATGGTTGAGCGTCTGCCTTTGGCTCAGGGAGTGATCCTGGGGTCTGGGATCGAGTCCCACATCGGGCTCCTTGTGGGGAGCCTGCTTCTCCCTCTGTGCTGCTGCCTCTCTCTGTGTGTCTCTCATGAATGAATAAATAAAATATTTTAAAAAATAAAAGATTTTATTTATTCATGAGAGTGTGTACACAGAAAGAGAGGCAGAGACACAGGCAGAGGGAGAAGCAGGCTCCTCACAGGGAGCCCAATGTGGGAGTCGATCCCAGGTCTCCAGGGTCACACCCTGGGCCAAAGGCAGGCCCTAAACCGCTGAGCCACCCGGGCTGCCCCACAAACATTTTTCCAAAGAAGATGTGCACATGGCCAACAGACACATGAAAAGATACTCAACGTTAGGGGACTACGAATCAAAACTGAGATACCACCTCATACCTGTCAGGATGGCTAAAATCACAACATGGGAAACAACATGTTGGCAAAGATGTGGAGATAGGGAAACCCTTACACTGTTGGTAGGAATGCAAACTGGTACAGCCACTCTGGAAAACAATATGGAGGTCCCTCAAAAAGTTAAAATTAGAACTACCCTATGACCCAGCAATTGCATTGCTAGGTATTTTCCCAAAGGATACAAAAATACTGATTTGAAAGGATACATGCACCCCGATGTTTGTAGCAGCATTATCAACAATAGCCAAATTATGGAAAGAGCCCACATGTCCACTGACTGATGAATAGATAAAGAAGAAATGGTATATGGGGCATCTGAGTGGCTCAGTTGGTTAATCATCCAACTCATAATCTCAGCTCAGGTGTTGATCTCAGACCCAGGGTGGAGCTTACTTAAAAGAATAAAAAGGGATGCCTGGGTGGCTCAGCAGTTGAACGCCTGCCTTCGGCCCAGGGCATGATCCTGGAGTCCCAGGGGTCGAGTCCCACATCAGTGTCCCTGCATGGAGCCTGCTTCTCTCTCTGCCTATGTCTCTGCCTCTCTCTCGCTGTGTCTCTCATGAATAAAAAAATAAAATAAAAGGGTTTTATATATATTTATATATATAAAATAATATTCCATTATCTCTCTCTACCGATAGAGATTAACCAACTTAGCCACTCAGATGCCCCATATACCACCTCTTCTTTATATAGATATCTATATATACCTAGAGATAGATAGTGGAATATTATTCAGCCATAAAAAGAATGAAATCGGATCCCTGGGTGGCGCAGCGGTTTAGTCCCTGCCTTTGACCCAGGGCGCGATCCTGGAGACCCGGGATTGAATCCCACATCGGGCTCCCTGCATGGAGCCTGCTTCTCCCTCTGCCTATGTCTCTGCCTCTCTCTCTCTCTCTCTCTCTCTCTCTCTCTCTCTCTCTCTGTGTGACTATCATAAATAAATGAAAATTAAAAAAAAAAAAAAGAATGAAATCTTGCCATTTGCAATGACACAGATGGAGCTAGAGAGTATAATGCTAAGCAAATAAGTCAGAGAAAGACCAGTACCACATGATTTCACTCCTATGCGTAATTTAAGAAACAAAACAGATAAACATGAAAGAATAAAAGAGATGAAAACCAGAAAACATACTCTTAACTGCAGAGAACAGAGGGTTACTGGTGAGTTGCTTCTAATTTGAGCTGAGGAGGGCGCCTGGGAGGCTCAGTGGTTGAGTGTCTGCCTTTGGCTCAGGGCATGATCCCGGGGTCCTGGCGAGTCCCACACGGGGCTCTCTGCAGGGAGCCTGCTTCTCCCTGTACTTATGTCTCTGCCTCTCTCTGTGTGTCTTTCATGAATACATAAATAGTTTTAAAAAAATTACAAAAACAATCTTGAAACAAGTAACATTGTGAAAACACAATGGTCCAAAATTTTTGGGATGCAGCAAAGAAGTTCTAAGAGGGAAATTTACAGCAGTATGTGCCTACCTTCCCGACAAGAAAAATCGGGAACCCTGGGTGGCACAGCGGTTTGGCGCCCGCATTTGGCCCAGGGCGCGATCCTGGAGACCCGGGATCGAATCCCACATCGGGCTCCCGGTGCACGGAGCCTGCTTCTCCCTCTGCCTATGTCTCTGCCTCTCTCTGTCTCTCTCTCTCTGTGTGACTATCATAAATAAATAAAAATTAAAAAAAAAAAAGAAACAAAAATCTTAAGTAAACACAACTTAACCTTACCCCTAAAGCAGCTAGAAAAAAAACAAAGCCAGTGGAAGGATAAATATAATAAAAATTAGAGCAGAAATAAATGAAATAGAAACTAAAAACACAATAGAACAGATCAATAAAACTGGGAGCTGGTTCTTTGAAAAGATCAACAAAATTGATAAACCTTTAGTGAGACTCATTAAAAAAAAAAAAAGTGAGAGAACTCAAATAAAATCAGAAATGAAACCCTGGGTACCTCAGCGGTTGAGTGTCTGCCTTTGGTTTGGGGCATAATCCTGGGTCCAGGGATCAAGTCCCACATTGGACTCCCTGTGAAGAGCCTGATTCTCCCTCTGTCTCTGTCTTTGCCTCTCTCTCTCTCTTTTATTCATGAGTAAATAAAATCTTTTATAAAAGAAGTGAAAGACGAGAAATAACAATTGACACCACAGAGATACAAAGGATTATAAGAATATTATGAAAAACTATATGCCAACAAATTGGACAAACTAGAGGAAATGAATAAATTTCCTTCCAAAACTGAATCAGGAAGAAATAGAAAATTTGAACAGATAGGTTACTAAGCAATGAAGTTGACTCAGCAATCAAAAAACTCCCAAAAAACAGAAGTCCAGGACCAGATGGTTTCACAGGTGAATTCTACTAACAATTAAATATGACTTAATACTTCTCAAACTATTCCAAAAAAACACAAGAGGAAGGAAAGATTCCAAATTCTGAGGCTGGAATTACTTAGATACCAAAACTAGATAAAGTCCTAACAAAAAAAAAAAAAAAGAGAGAGAGAGAGAGAGAGAGAACTACAGGCCAGTATCTCTCATGAGCATAGATGCAAAAATCCTCAACAAAATGTTAGTGAACTGAATCCAACAAAATATTTAAAAATCATTCACCACAATCAAGTGGGAATTATTTATTACAGGGATTTATTTATTACAAGGGTGGGCTCAATATTCACAAATCAATCAACATGATATATCTGATATATCAACAAAAGAAAGGATAAAAAACATATGAACATTTTAATAAATGCAGAAAAAATTTCAACAAAGTACATCTATTCATGATAAAAACTCTCAACAAAATAGGTTTAAAGGAAATATACCTCAACATAATAAAGGCCATATATGAAAATCCCACAGCTAACATTGTATTCAATGGGGAAAAATAGATTTTCCTCTAAGATCAGGAACAAGAAAGGATGCCCACTCTCATCACTTTTATTCGACATAGTACTGGAAGTCCTAGCCCAGCAATCAGATGAGAAATATAAGGCATCCAAATTGGTAAGGAGGAAATAAAACTTTCACTATTTGCAAATAATATGATGCTATATATAGAAAACCCTAAAGACTTCACCAAAAAACTACTAGAACTCATAAGTGAAATCAGTAATGTTGCAAGATAGAGTGTTAATATACAGAAATCCACAGCAGGGGTGCCTGGGTGGCTCAGTTGGTTAAGCATCTGACTCTTTACCTTACCTCAGGTCTTAGTTCAGGGTTGGGAGCTCAAGCTCATGCTAAGGCACAGAGCCTACTTAAAAAGAAAGAAAGATGGGACACCTGGGTGGCTCAGCAGTTGAGCATCTGCCTTCAGCTCAGGGCTTGATCCTGGGGCCCGGGATCAAGTCCCACATTGGGGTCCCTGTGTGGAGCCTGCTTCTCCCTCTGCCTGTGTCTCTGCCTCTCTCTCTCTTTCTCTGTCTTTCATGAATAAATAAATAAAATCCTTAAAAAGAAAGAAAAAAGAAATCCACTGTCTTCCTATACACTAATAATGAAGTAGCAGAAACAGAAACTAAGAAAAAAAAAACATTTACAAGTGCATCAAAAAGAATAAAATACTTAATAAACTTAACCTAGGAGGTAAAACACCTGTATTCCAAAAAAACTGTAATAAAACAATGATGAAAGAAATTGAAGATGACACAAATAAATAGAAAAATATCTATGTTCATGGATTGGGAGAACTAATATTGTTAAAATGTCCCTACTACTCAAAGCAATCTACAAATTTAACGTAATTCCTATCAAACTACCAACAGCATTTTTCACAGAATCAAACAAATAACTGTAAAATTGGTATGGAACCACAAAAGACTCCAAATAGGCAAATCAATCTTGAAAAAGCAGCACAAAACTTAAGTATCATAATCCCAGATTTCAAAGATGTACTAATCAAAACAGGAGGATATTAGCACAAAAACAAACACACAGATCAATAGACTAGAGCGTCTAGGGCAGCCCGGTTGGCTCAGCAGTTTTGCGCCACCTTCAGCCCAGAGTGTGATCCTGGAGACCCCCGGGGATTGAGTCCCTTCATGGAGCCTGCTTCTCCCTCTGCCTGTGTCTCTGCCTCTCTTTCTGTGTCTCTCATGAATAAATAAATAAAATCTAAAAAAAAAAAAAAAAAAAAAAAAAGAATACAGTCCAGAAACAAACCCATGATTCTATGGTCAGTGAACCTATGACAGAAGATGCAACAATAGGAAAAGGAGGGGCATCTGGACAGCTCAGCGGTTTAGTGTCTGCCTTTGGCTCAGGTCATGATCCTGGGGTCCTGGGTTCGAGTCCTGCATCAGGCTCCTCACAGGAAGCCTGCTTCTCCCTCTGCCTATATCTCTGCCTCGCTCTCTGTGTCTTTCATGAATAAATAAATAAAATCTAAAAAAAAAAATAGGAAAAGGAAAGTCTCTTCAACAAATGGTACTGGGAAAACTGGACAGCTACATGCAAAAGAATGAAACTGGGCCACTTACACCATACACAAAAATAAATTCAAAATGGATTAAAGACCTAAATATGAGACCTGAAACCATAAAATTCCTAGAAGAAAACATAGGCAGTAATAACTTTGACATCAGCCATAGAAACGTTTTTCTAGATAGGTCTCTTTTGGCAAAGGAAATGAAATCAAAAATAAACTATTGGGACTACTCCAAAAATCTTTTGCACAGTGAAGGAAATTATCAACAAAGCAAAAAGACAATCTACTGAATGGCAGAAGATATTTGTAAATGATATCTAGGATAAGAGGTTAATATCCAAAATATATAAAGAACTTAACTCATTACAAAAAAAAAAAAAGATCAAATTAAAAATGAGCAGAGAATACAAATGGACATAGTTCCAAGGAAGATACATAGATGTTCAACAGACACATGAAAAGATGTTCAATCATCACTTACCATTAGGGAAATGCAAATCGAAACTACAACGAGATACCTGTCTTAAACCTTAACCCTATCAGCATGGCTAAATTAAAAAACAGAATAAGTAAGTGTTGGCAAGGATGTGAAGAAAAAGGAAATGATGGAAATGCAAGCGGGTACAGCCATTGTGGAAAACAGTATGGCAATTCCTCAGAAAATTAAAAACAGAATTACCAGGGCACCTGAGTAGCTCAGTCAGTTAAGTGTCTGCCTTTGGCTCAGGTCATGATCCCAGGGTCCTGGGATCAAGCCTCGCGTTGGACTCCCTGTTCAACAGAGAGCCTACTTCTCCCTCTCCCTCTGCCTGATGTTCCTCCTACTTATGCTCTCTCACTCTCTCTGTCAAATAAATAAATAAAATCTATTTTTTTAAAAAATAGAATTACCAGGCAGCCTGGGTGGCTCCCCGGTTTAGCGCTGCCTTCAGCCCAGGGTGTGATCCTGGAGTTCAGGGATGGAGTCCCACGTCGGGCTCCCTGCATGGAGCCTGCTTCTCCCTCTGCCTGTGTCTCTGCCTCTTCCTCTGTCATGAATAAATAAATAAAATCTTTTTTAAAAACATAGAATTACCATGTAAGCCAATAATTCCACTACTCGGTATTTACCCAAAGAAAATGAAAACACTAGGGACGCCTGGGTGGCTCAGCGGTTGAGCATCTGCCTTTGGCTCCAAGCATGATCCTGGGGCCCTGGGATCAAGTCCCACATCGTGCTCCCCATGGGGAGCCTGCTACTCCCTCTGCCTGTGTCTCTGCCTGTGTGTGTGTCTCTCATGAATAAATGAACACACAGAGAGAGGCAGAGACACAGGCAGAGAGAGAAGCAGGCTCCCTACAGGGAGCCTGATGTGGGACTCGATCCTGGGTCTCCAGGATCACACCCTGGGCTGAAGGCAGCGCTAAACCGCTGAGTCACCCGGGCTGCCCTAAATAAAATCTTAAAAAAAAAAAAAAAATAGAGTACACTTATCTTGATGAGCATTGAGTAATATGCGGAATTTATGAATCACTCTATTGTACATCTGAAACTAATATAACACTGTATGTTAATTATACTTGAACAAAAAAATAACAAAAGTTGTGAATGTAGAGAAATTGGAGCTCTCTTATGTACGATGATACAGCCCCTTTGGGAAATGTGGCAGCTTCTTAAGTATAAAATTACCTTATGACCCAGCAATTCCACTCCTACATCTACCCAAGAGAAACTAAGATAAATGTTCACATGAAGACAAGTATGTAAAATATTTATAAAAACATTAATTGTAAAAAAAATAATAAAAAAACATTAACTGTAAAAAAAAAAACATTAATTGTAACAGGTGAAAACTGGAGATAATCTAAATGTCCACCAACTGCTGAATGGATAGACGGAAATGTTATATTCAGGGACGCCTGGGTGGCTCAGTGGTTGAACATCTGCCTTTGGCTCAGGGCATGATCCCCGAGTCCCAGGATCGAGTCCCGCATCCGGCTTCCTGTGTGGAACCTGCTTCTCTCTCTGCCTGTGTCTCTGCCTCTCTGTGTGTTTCTCATGAATAAATAAAATCTTTTTTAAAATGTTATATTCATACAATTATAAAGTACCATTAGTAAAAAAGAGTGAACTGAAACATATTACAACATGGATGACCTTCACAGCATGCTGGTGACATGAGAAACTACATATTTATGATTCCATTAATATGAAATACCTAAAAAAGATAAATTTAGGGACAGAAGGAGATTAGTGGTTGCCTTGGCTGGCCATGGGAATGAGAAGCAACTGTAAATAGGCATGAGGAGTCTTATTGGAACAATGAAAGTGTTCTAAAACTGATTTATGGTCATAGTTATTTCTCTTGGTAAATTTATTTAAAATATTTTTAATTTATTGTATTTAAATGCAATTAACATATAGTATATTATTAGTTTTAGAGGTAGAGGTCAGTGATTCACCAGTCTTACATAACACCCAGTGCTCATCACATCACATGCCCTCCTTAATGCCCATCACCCAGTTACCCCACCCTCCCACCCCCACCTCCCCAGTGACCCTGTTTGCTCCCTATGATTAAGAATATCTTATGGTTTGTCTCCCTCTTTTTTTAAAAATTTTATTTATTCATTCGAGACACAGAGAGAGAGAGGCAGAGACACAGGCAGAGGGAGACGCAGGCTCCATGCAGGGAGCCTGATATGGGACTCGATTCTGGGTCTCCAGGATCAACGCCCTGGGCTGAAGGCAGGGGCTAAACTACTGAGCCACCCGGGCTGCCCGGTTTGTCTCCCTCTTTGATTTCATTTTTATTTTTCTTTCCCTTCCCCTATGTTCATCTGTTTTGTTGCTTAAATTCCACATATGAATGAGATCATATGATAATTATCCATCTCTAACTGGCTTATTTCATTTAGCATAATACCCTCTAGTTCTATCCACATTGTTGCAAATGGCAAGATTTCGTTTTTTGATGGTTGAATAATATTCCATTGCATATAAATACCACACTTTTTTATCCATTCATCTGTCAGTGGATATCTGAGCTCTTTCTATAGCTTGGTTATTGTGGACATTGCTGCTATAAACTTTGGGGTGCAGGTGTCCCTTCAGATCATATTTGTACCTTTGAGGTAAACTCCTAGTGGTGCAATTGCTGGGTTGTAAAATAGCTCTACTTTCAACTTTTTAAAGAAATTCCATACTGTTTTCCAGAGTGGCTGCACCAGTTTGCATTCCTTATAAATCTTTTTTCTTTTGAAGATTTTAAGTAATTTCTACACCTAATGGGGCTTGAACCCATGACTCCAAGATCAAAAGTCACATGCTGTAATCACATGCCAGCCAGGCATCCCCAAAAATCTTGTGTTGTACCCTTGAAATGGGAAATCTTTATATATAAACTATACCTTAGTGAAATTATTTACAGAACAAAATAAAACTTGCGCAATGCAACCAAACTATGAATGGAAAATTTATGACTAAATGCTTGTATTGTAATAAAAGAAATGCTGAAAATTATGACCTAAGTGTTTTTGACTCCAGACAAAGTAAAAGATTGGAGCAAATATAAAAAAAAAAAATAGTTTCCAGGGTGCCTGGGTGGCTCAGTGGTTGAGTGTCTACCTTTGGCTCAGGTCGTGATCCCAGGGTTTGGGATCAAGTCCCGCATTGGGCTCCCTGCAGGAAGCCTGCTTCTCCCTCTGCCTATGTATCTGCCTCTCTCTCTGTGTCTCTCATGAATAAAAAATAAAATACAAATAAATAAATAAATAAATGTATGTATGTATGTATCCAAAGAAAAGAGCAACAGAAGGAAAGTTGGTCCTTGAAGACCAACAAAACACAAAAGAGAAGGGGGCACAAAGAAAACTGTGAATTTGCAAAATAAAAGATACAGAAGGCTAAAAAAAATTAAGAGAGTCTATGAATAATATTTGCCAATAAATTGAAAACAGAAGCAATGAGCAAACTACTAGAGTATCTTGACCTTATGGAACTGACTTAAAAATAAATGCAGCCTAAATACTTATCTCACCATTAAAGTAGTTGAATCCCTCATTTAAATCTTATAAAGAATACACTAAGTACCAATGTCTCTAGCAGCATTAGTCACAATAGCCAAAAGGTGGAAACAACCAAAATGTCCATCCACAGACAAATGGATAAACAAAATGTGGTATAAACATCCAGTGCAATACTATTCAGCCATAAAAAGGAAATTGATTTATTTTACAACATGGATGAACCTTAAAAACATGCTAAGTGCAATAAACCAGACACAGATTGACAAATATTGTATAACTCCACTTACTTGAGATTCGTAGAATAGGCAAATTCATAGAGACACAAAGTAGAACAGAGATTACGATGCCCAGGGGAAAAGGAGAAGGAGGTAATGAGTTATTATTTAATGGGTATAGAGTTTGGGATGATGAAAAAGTCCTGCAAATAGTGGTGATGGTTGCAAATTATTGTAAATATACCTTATGCTACGGAAGTGAATACCTTAAAATCGCTAAAATGATAAATTTTGTGACAAATATTTTACAATGAAACAACTTAGAATCAGCTTTTTTTTTTAATTTTTATTTATTTATGATAGTCACCAAGAGAGAGGGAGAGAGGCAGAGACACAGGCAGAGGGAGAAGCAGGCTCCATGCACCAGGAGCCCGACGTGGGATTCGATCCTGGGTCTCCAGGATCACGCCCTGGGCCAAAGGCAGGCGCCAAACCGCTGCGCCACCCAGGGATCCCAGAATCAGCTTGTTATATTCACACCCGGAGAAAACAAATAAACAAACAAACCTAGTGAGATTTTCACCAGGATTGTATTGCATCTCTATTATTTTGGGGAGAATAGACTTTTTCACAATGTGCCGTAGCATAAGTCAATGAAGATGACATAGCTCCTTTAAGTCTTTCTTAATTTCTCTCAACAATGTATTAATATTTGGTGAATTCCTGCCATATAGTTGATGGTTCTTAAATTTTTATTTATTTATTTGAGAGAGAGAGAGAGAGAGAGAGCACAAGCGGGGAGGTGGGGAGCAGAGGGAGAAGCAGGCTCTCCGCTGAGCAAGGAGCCCCAAGGTGGGACTCGATTCCAGGACCACAACCTGAGCAGAAGGCAGACGCTTAAAAAACTGAGCCATCCAGGCGCCCTGCCATATATTGGATTTTAGAGTGTTGTCGGGATGCAACGACCAGTGGCTCAGCAGTTGAGCGTCTGCTTTCGGCTCAGGGCATGATCCCAGGATCTGGGATCGAGTTCCGCATTGGGCTTCTTGAAGGGAGCCCACTTCTCCCTCTGCCTCTGTCTCTCATGAGTAAATAAATAAAATCTTTTTTAAAAATGTTGTCGGACAGCCCCGGTGGCTCAGCAGTTTAGCACCGCCTTCGGCCCAGGGTGTGATCCTGGAGACTGGGGATGGAGTCCCACGTCAGGCTCCCTGCATGGAGCCTGCTTCTCTCTCTCTCTGTATCTCTAATAAATAATATTTTTTAAAATGTTGTCAATGACCCTTTTCTTTCCATTTATTTTCCAATTGTTTATTGATAATAAATAGAAATGTGATTTTTAAAAATACATATTGTGCCTGTATCCAGTAGCCATACCAGAGGCACTTAATTCTTATACTTACCAAAAATTATTTTAGGGGTGCCTGGGTGGCTCAGTTGGTTAAACATCACTCTTGATTTCAGCTCAGGTCATGATCTCAAGGTTGTGAGATTGAGCCCCATCTCGGGCTCTGTGTTCAGTGGGGAATCTGCTTGAGATTCTCGCTCTCCCTCTGCTCCTCCACCTGCCCTTTCCCCCTCTCTAAAATACATACATACATACTTTGGATTTTTTTGTTATAAAATCATGTTTTCATGAATACAAAGCTTTTATTTTTTCCTTCACAATCTTTATTTTTTTTAATTAAACTTTAATCCCAACGTGGGGCTCAAATTCACAACCCCAAGATCAAGAGTCACACCCTCTATGTGCTAAACCAGCCAGGCGCCGCCCCTTTAGCTTTTCTTATGTGTTTCCTATTGCATTAGGTAAGACAACCGGTATTTCATGTTAGCTGTAGGTTTGGGGGCTATTTATCTATTACCATTATTTATTTTAGACAGCATCTAGTTGGGCATTATTTTTTAAAGATTTTATTTATTTATTCATGAGAGACACAGAGAGAGAGAGAGAGGCAGAGACACAGACAGAGGGAGAAGCAGGCTCCACGCAGGGATCCCGACATGGGACTCCATCTGGATGGAGGATCATGCCCTGGGCCAAAGGCAGATGCCTGACTGTTGAGCCACCCAGGTGCCCCTGGTTGGGCATTATTTTTAAATCCAATCTAACACTCGGTCTTTAACTGAGGTATTTAAACCATTTAAATTTAATGGGATTATTGGTATGATTAGTTTAAAATATATCATCTTACAATTTTTTTTCTATTTGTACCATACATTCCTTTTATATATATATAATTTTGGATTAAATATACTTTATTTTTATTTTAAATATTTTATTTATTTGACAGAGAGCGTGAGAGAGCACAGGCAGGAGGAGAGGCAGAGGAGAGAGAAAAGCAGGCTCCCAGCTGAGCAGGGAGCCCCAGTACAGGGCTGAATCCCGGGACCCTGGGATCATGACCCCAGCAGAAGGCGGTCGCCTGATTGTGACCTCGGGGTCCTGGGATGGAGTCCCGCATAGGGCTCCCCGCAGGGAGCCTGCTTCTCCCTCTGCCTGGGTCTCTGCCTCTCTGTGTCTCTCATGAATAAATACAATCTTAAAAAAAAAAAAAAAAAAAAGGCGGGGCAGAGGGGGGAGGAGGAGGCGGAAAACTAGTCGTAATCAGTTAATTGCTCTACCAGCTGAAACTGAGATCCTAAAAATAACAAGTTCCAAACCATGCAGCAGTTTTGGATTTCTGCTTAGGCTCATGAAAGCTGCAAAGAATGTTTCTCTCAATCTAACAAGGAACAGCTGGATGCTATACAAAATCATAACCTCTTTGCGCCTCAGATTGCTGAGGCTGCAAAGAATCCATGGAACCTGAATTCCAGAGAGGGGTAATCCACCCCCAGGAGAGCCAGGACACCCCCACGTTCTTCCCTTTGGCAGAACAGGACAGAATTGTGGGGGTTCTACAAGCGGATAAGAAAAACCCAGGGAAGATTTTAAACATTTTTTTAAAGATTTATTGATTTATTGATTATTTATTGATTAGAGAGAGAGAGTGCATGAGAGAGCACAGGCGGCGGAGAGGGAGAAGCAGGCTCCCCACTGAGCAGGGAGCCCAATGCGGGGCTCAGTCCCAGGACCCTGAGATCATGACCTCAGCTAAAGGCAGACTCAACCCACTGAGCCACCCAGGTGCCCCAGATTTTAAACATTTTTAAAGGGGTGGGCTATGCTATCACTTTGGAATGGGACTGGCTATTTGTGGGTCTTGGTGCTAAATAAAAATGTGGGAAACCTTGCTGAACAAGGAAGAGTTCAAGATGATGCCGGCCGAGCATTAAATCAAGCATAAGGACCCGCTCAGTGTGGGTGTGTAACTGCCCAGGGCACAGCCGTGGGGCCAGCCCTGCCGCGGCCTCAGCCGCGGAGTTTCCGCTCACCTGAAAGCCCTTCACAGGTGTTCCTGGGACGGGGCGAGAGCCTGCAGGAGGACCCGGGCGGGGGTGGGGGGCACCCTGGTTGCAGATCAGGCGACTGGCGGCTGTGGAGGAGCAAGCCTAAGCTCCCTAGCTTTCCGGGATCCTTCACCCCTACAAAGCCAGAGTCCTAATCCACCGCAGGCGGTTCACCGAGAACCGTGACCACAGGACCCTGGCATGGATTGTTTCCGGAGAAGCTGTAAAAAGCAAAATCGGGGATCCCTGGGTGGCGCAGCAGTTTGGCGCCTGCCTTTGGCCCAGGGCGCGATCCTGGAGACCCTGGATCGAATCCCACGTCGGGCTCCCGGTGCCTGGAGCCTGCTTCTCCCTCTGCCTATGTCTCTGCTCTCTCTCTCTCTCTCTCTCTCTCTCTCTCTCTCTGTGACTATCATAAATAAATAAAAAAATTAAAAAAAAAAAAAAAGCAAAATCGATCCGCCTCTCTCGAGACACAGGTGAAAGATGCGTTGCTGCTGGAGGAAGCGCAGAAGCAGAAGTGTTCTGGTAGATGCAGCCCAGGCCGCTGCTCCTGCGGGGTGCGCACAGCACAGCCACCCTCCGCCGGCCCCAGGCAAAGGCGGACTTGGGTGCCACAGGTGGGAGGAGCCCGAGTCTTCCTCGGGAAGCCTCACCTGGGAGGCCGGAGCGCACCCCCCCCCACCCCTCACCCAGCACGAGCTGGAGGCCGCGGCAACGCGCAGGGTCAGGGCCTGCGGGAGGGGGGCGCTGGGAAGCGGAGGGGAGAGCCCCGCACAGGACACCTAGGCCCCAGCCCGCCCCGCGATTCAAGGTGGTAGCAGCAGCCCCCCCCCCCGTTGGCGGAATTGAGGGCCCTGGGCTCGGAGTTTGGGGAATGATAGAACCCTACCCCTACTGAAAACATGTGCCAAAATGCAACAGGTCAGACGTACAGACACGCAAGGACTTCATCACCCGCAGACTTACCTACAAGAAATATTCTTTAATATTTAATACTCTTTAATACTCTTTTTAAAATAAAAGTCTTTAAGGCAGAAGAAAAAAATTTATGTAAGATTTATTTATTCATGAGAAACAGAGAGAGAGAGAGGCAGAGACATAGGCAGAGGGAGAAGCAGGGTCCCCATGGGGAGCCCGTTGCGGGACTCGATCCCAGGACCCTGGCCTGGGATCACGACCTGAGCCAAAGGCAGATGCCCAACCACTGAGCCACCCAGGCATCTCGCCTCCCCCCTTAAAGGAGAATGGCACAAAAAAAAATTTTTTTTTAGAGATGGCTCTATGCTCATTTTCCCCCATGACAAGATACCCCTTAGTGTCGTAGTCGTAACAGGGCAACCAAAAGTGACATTTATGTTGTTTTGATAACAGGTAGCTATTGTATTACCAAGTTCAAATGAGTCACCTGCCACATGAGTCCATTACAGTGCAGTTTACAAAGTAAAGAGTACCTGGGTGGTACCTGGGTGGCTCAGTTGGTTGAGCATCTGGCTCTTGGTTTTGGCTCAGGTCATGATCTCAGAGTCTTGAGATCAAGCCCCACATCAGGCTCCATGCTCAGTGGGCAGCCTGCTTGAGATTCCCTCCCTCTGCCCCCATGCCTTCACTTTCTCTCTCAAATCTTCTTTTGGAAGATTTTTTTTTTTTTTTTGGAAGATTTTATTTGAGGCCTTTGCCTCCGGACTTCTCTGGGGCCAGCAGCCACCCGACCAGGGGCCCGGGGCTCAGCCGACTCCCGTGGGCTCTGCGTCAAACCAGCAGCCAGCAGGTGGCTGCGCGGTGCCCGCACCTGTAAGTGGGTCAAAGTGCACAGGGGGCTCGGCTTCCTGTCCTTGACCCCGGGTGGGTGTCTGGGGCACCAGAGCAAGCTGCACATGGAGGGCTTCCGGAGCCTGAAGGAGGGTGAGGCGGGGGGCCCACCTTTAAGACGTCTGCTAAAGGCTTGGAGCCTATCCGGGTCACCGCCTGCTGGGGTATTTGTATTGGGAGTGGGAGGCCGCCCAAAGGGAAGAACACGCAGACGTGCAGGTCACCGGGACACAGGTGCTACAACTGTGGAGGCCTAGGCCACCATCCAAGGAGCGCAAGCTGCCACCCCAGCCCAAGAAGAGCCACTTGTGCCAGGGCATCAGCCACAGGGTGGCCTCGTGTCCACTGAAGGCCCAGCAGGCCCCCAGCTCGCAGGGAAAGCCAGCCTACTTTCTGGAGGAAGAAGAGATCCATAGCCCTGCCCTACTCCCAGAGGCCCAGCATTGAGCTACAGTGGGTGGGGGCAATCCTTTTGTGATCAGGAAGTTTGGAGGAGCAGGCGTCAATGGGCAGAGTGGAGAAAGTGGGGACAAGGTGGTAGGGGGCAGCTGGCTCTGCCATAGATCTCAGGCCGGGGTCCCACAACATCACCCCCTCTTCCTTCTTGGCCCAGGGTAGGGGGGAAGGGGTGAGGCAAATGAACTACAACCATGCTCTATCCAAATGCTTATGGAGGGTTCTGGAGAAAATCCCTCCTCATGTGCTTTACCTGAGTCTCCACCCTCAGATTTCCAGCTTTTGAAAGTGGCCTGGATAGGGAAGTTGTTTTCCTTTCAAAGAAGGACATGTAGGGCAGCCCGGGTGGCTCAGCGAAACGTTTAGTGCTGCCTTCAGCCCAGGGCGTGGCCCTGGAGACCCAGGATCCAGTCCCACTGTGGGCTCCCTGCATGGAGCCTGTTTCTCCCTCTGCCTGTGTCTCTGCCTCTCATGAGTAAGTAACTAAAATCTTAAAAAGAAGAAGAAGAAGAAGGAGAAGGAGAGAAGAAGAAGAAGAAGAAGAAGAAGAAGAAGAAGAAGAAGAAGAAGAAGAAGAAGAAGAAGAAGAAGAAGGAGGAGGAGGAGGAGGAGATGTAATAATAATTTTTCCCAAGCCAGAGTGTAGAGTTGAAGCGTGAGACCAGATTGGTGGGCCCCACCCATGAACCACTAGACTCTGTGGGGAGGGAATCTCTAAGGCGTAAGGCAGGGGTTTTCCCACGTCGTATCCCATAACCCACTCTTGGGATAGGGTGTGGAGGACAGTCCCAAGCAATGGGTTGTGATATAGCCACAGGGATTCTTGGAGGAATAGCTACAGACCTCCTGTTCCTAAACTTAATCCCACCCCATTCTGGGCCGATAGGATTTTATTTATTTGCTCCCTTGGACGACAGCACCTTGGGCCCCACTTTCTCCAGGACGCCAACTGCACTAGCTGTGTGCGAATGACGTATCTTGTTCATTTTAACTTTTTTTTTTCCGTAATATAAATATTCTGGTTTTTGTATTTTTGTGTATTTTAATCTTAAGGCCCTTGTTCCTGCACTGTGTTCTCAGGTACATGAGCAATCTCAGGGATAAGTCAGCAGCAGCTCCAGGTCTGCTGCTGGGGCGTGATCCCAGAGTCCTAGGATCCTAGGATCCCGTCCGCATCAGGCTCCCTAAAGGGAGCCTGCTTCTCCTCCCTCTGCCTATGTCTCTGCCTCTCTCCCTGTGTCTCTAGTGAATAAATAAATAAAATCTTAAAAAAATAATAATGAAGCTAAGTTGAAATAGGATTCAAGTTAGTGTTCCCTGGGGCTATTTTTTTTTTAATCTAAAGCTATTTTAAGTCAGCTTTCTCATATATCACTTGACAAATTTACAAGTCTGTCCTTTTTTTTAAATCTTAAGCCAGTTAGTATCATGGAAAATTATACAAAATTAGAAAGAAGCGTGTAAGGTACCCCAATGTATTTTTCCTTAAGCAGGAATACTTTTTTATTACCAGGGAGAACTATTTGGAGTGCATAGCCTATTGAATTACCTCATTTTTGCCAATTAGAGCTGGGTTTTCTGCCACAGTGTTCTCTTGAAACCCCTCTACCTTCAGTGTTTCATGGGAGATGAGGTTTTAACTCAGTTGCCCCATGACTTAATCTCCTTCTAGTGGAAGATTGGAAATTGGTCTAAACAGGAAAAGCTGGTACAGGAAGGAACATTAGGAGAGGCCGCACCAGCTGAAAGGTGCAGAGGGGAAGCCAGGATTAGTCAAGGGTTGTCTATACGTGTAATAAAAGATTCCTGTTCCAGATTTCTAATCCCAGGGCATGGGACTCACTTTACATACCAGATCCATCCCTCGCTGGATTGGGCTAGGCCTACCATGCACAGCAGGGTGTGTGTGTGCATGCGCGCGCGTGTTTTAAAGATGAGTTGGTAAGGATAGGTTTAAGAATAGAAACTCTGGAACCCACCTTGAGCTGCACAGGGATGGGGTGTATGAAGCAAAGGCTAACTTTCTTAACCTTTATAAATTCTGGGCTTTTCTTGTTGACTTCCAGAGAGACCATAAGCCATGGCTCCCTTGCAGTGTCCAGAGCCAGTGTCCTGCACTGCTGCAGCAGTGATTAGGGTCTTGGTAGCTAAAGGATAAAAGACGGTTTTACTTAATATGCTGTGAGATCACCACAAACCTACCTGACGCTGTTGAAATGGGGCAGATGCAATAGAACACATTGGTGATGTGTGTATGATCCTGGGTTCTTGTCTCCCCTGCTTGCTGCCTCCTCTAGTGATTGTATTTGTCTGGGTTTTGTAGGTTTTCATGAATAGCTGATTGGGTGATGGCTAGGTGGCCTGGTTTGTGTAAATATAATGTGTTGGTCTTCCCCCACCCCCGAAAAAAAAAAGGATTTTATTTGAGTGAGAGAACGAGAGAGAGACAGAGAGAGCACATGCGCGAGCATGAGCAGCTAAGAGGGGCAGAGGGAAAGGGATAAGCAGACTCCCCACTGAGCAGGGAGCCCAGCTCGAGGCTTAACCAAATGCCTATCCAGATGCCCCTTGAATAAATAAATCTTTAAGAAAAAAAAGTAAAGCATGCACAGAGATGAAGAGTAATAAAATTAGGAGAAATTAAAGATACGCGGCGCATGTGCTAGAGAGAAATAGGTTGTATAGTGCCCTCCTGGTCATTTTGACTACATGCTACATTTAAATACTCAGAATATTATTTATTATACTTAAGATGTAGGTCTTTTAGTTCTTCAATTTCAGTTCTTCACTCAAGTGTTTTTTTTTTTTTTTTTTTTTTTTACTCAAGTGTATTATTAAAACAATAGGGGCTCCTGGTTGGCTCAGTGGTTGAGCGACAGCCTTTCGGTTTGGGGCGTGATCCCAGAGTCTCAGGATCAGGTCCTGCATCAGGCTCCCTGCATGGAGCCTGCTTCTCCCTCTGCCTATGTCTCTCCCCCCACCCCGTCGCTCATGAATAAATAAATAAAATCTTAAAAAAAAAAAACCAAAATAATAATAAGCAGGCTAAGTTGAAATAGGATTCAAATTAGTGTTCCCTGGGGCTATTTTTTTTTTTAATCTAAAGCTATTTTAAGTCTGCTTTCTCATATATCACTTGACAAATTTACAAGTCTCTCCTTTTTTTTTTAATCTTAAGCCAGTTGGTATCATGGAAAATTCTACAAAATTAGAAAGAAGCGTGTAAGGTACCCCAATGTATCTTTTCCTTAACTTTATTTATTCAGCTAAATCTCTACCTACTGTCCTCTCCCCATTATTTTGAAGCAAAATTTTGCCCTAATTCCTATCATACTGTAGCATGTATCTGTAGAGAGATTCTTTTTTTAGATTTATTTATTTATTTATTTATTTATTTATTTATTTATTTATTTATTTATTTATGATAGACACCGAGA
The DNA here is from genome assembly GCF_053574225.1 of Canis aureus. Classification (NCBI taxonomy): domain Eukaryota; kingdom Metazoa; phylum Chordata; class Mammalia; order Carnivora; family Canidae; genus Canis; species Canis aureus. Next base: position 33,177,237 of record NC_135625.1, on the reverse strand, counting down.
GAGAGAGGTAGAGACACAGGAGGAGGGAGAAGCAGTCCCCATGCCGGGAGCCCGACGAGGGACTCGATCCCGGGACTCCAGGATCACCCCCTGGGCCAAAGGCAGGCGCCAAACCGCTGAGCCACCCAGGGATCCCCTTTAGATATTTTTTCTATCGCACACAATGCCATTGTCACACCTAAAAATAATTCCTTAATTATGTTCCTAACTTTTCCAACTCATTGCAAGAAGACTATAGTATAGAATAGTAGTATTACCGAAGAATTTAAAGATTTAAGGCATCTCTAATTCCCTTCCCTACACCCAGAGGGAAGAATTAGCTTTTGTAACCAAGGAAACAATTAACCATCTATCATTAGCACTTCAGCTATACATGCAACATAGTGTTTTTTGTTTAAAGAAAAATGTATTGCTACGCAAAGAAATTGGCCCTAATGATTTTTGTGTTAGAAATTGGAGGAACAGGGCAGCCTGGGTGGCTCAGCGGGTTAGCACCACCTTCAGCCCAGGGCCTGATCCTGGAGACCCAAGATCGAGTCCCACGTCGGGCTCCCGGGATGGAGCCTGTTTCTCTCTGCCTGTGTCTCTGCCTCTTTGTCTCTCTGTGTCTCTCATGAATAAATAAAAATCTTAAAAAAAAAAAAGAAAGAAATTGGAGGAACAGAAGGAAACTTTATTCCACAAATTTTAAGGACTATTTGTTAATTACTAAAATTTTGGCTTTTTAAATGAGAATTTTTTTTTTAAGATTTATTTTGGTGGGGGGGGGGGCGGGGAGGCCAGAGGGAGATGGAGACTCTCAAGCAGACTCCCCACTGGGTGAGGAGCTCCATCCCACAACCCTAAAATCAGGACCTGAGCTGAAATCAAGAGTCCGATGCTTAATTGACTGAACCATCCAGGCGCCCCATATATATATAAATTTTTTTAAAGATTTTATTTATTCATGAGAGACACAGAGAGAGAAAGAGAGGGGCACAGACACAGGCAGAGGGAGAAGCAGGCTCCATGCAGGGAGCCCGATGTGGGACTCAATCCCGGGACTCCAGGATCAGGTCCTGGGCTGAAGGCAGCGCTAAACCGTTGAGCCACCCGGGGATATATATATATTTTTTATGATAATCATTTTCTGTAGTCTGTATCTTTGGACATGTTTGTGGATGGACAACTGAAAATAGAGCTTATGAAAGTCTGTGATTGGAACAGGTAAATATGGAAGTGTTCATTTTCTTTTGTATTCCTATCTGCATTTGAGTCTACTTCAAATAATAATGGAAGCTTACTGACTCTTCAAAGGAATTCTAAGACAAGTTACCAGCCACTAAAGAAACTAAAGAATCTATCCAGAACAGTAAAAGTCGTTCATCCCAAGGATATCTTATTCCACCCCCCGCCAGGACATCTTTTAAAAAAAAGAAAAAAAGAAAGGCCAATACACAGAGGAGTCAACTTTTTTTTTAAAGATTTTATTTATTCATGAAAGACAGAGAGAGGCAGAGATACAGGCAGAAGGAGAAGCAGGCTCCATGCAGGGAGCCTGACGTGGGACTCAATCCCGGGTCTCCAGGATCGCACCTTGGGCTGAAGGTGGCGCTAAACCGCTGAGCCGCTGGGGATGCCCAACTTAACTGACTCTTAACATAGAACATAAGAAAAGAAAAAGGGAGTGACCAGAACAAAGAGCTTTTTAGACCACACTTGTGAGCTGAACTTGGTATTATAGCATATGAATATACCACTGCAGGAAAATGAAATAACCAGATTTAAATATAATATATATACATATATACACATATATTTAATTTACCTATAATGTTTTCATTGTTTTATTTTTAAAATACTGATCCTGGAACTTGTGAATGTTCCAATTTAATGCAAGGTGAAGTTAAATAAATTTTGACATTAATTCAGTAAACAATTCAGTAAAATTAATTCAGTAAAACATACTTATCAAAAAACTTTTTTAAAACTTTTTTTCATTTTTTTTGTCACCCAGCACTCACAAGGGTAAGTGCCCTCATTAATCCCCATCACCTATTTCATCCATCCCCCCGACCTCCCCTCTGACAATCATCAGTTTATTCTCTATAGTTGAGTCTGTTTTTTTTCCCTTTGCTTGTTTTACCTCTTAAATTCCACGAGTGAAATCATGTATTTATCTTTCTCTTATTTTGCTTAGCATTATACTCTCTAGCTCTATCCATGTCATTGCAAATGATAAGATTTTGTTCTTTTTTATGGCTGAGTCATATTCCAGTGTGTGTACCCACCTCTTTATCCATTCATCAACTGACAGGACACTTGGCTGCTTCCAGATCTTGGCTGTCGTAAATAATGCTGCTATAAACATAAGGGTGCACGTATCCCTTTGAATTAGTATTCTTGTATTCTTTTTTTTTTTTTTTTTTTGTATTCTTGTATTCTTTGGGTAAATACCTAATAGTGCAATTACTAGATCACAGGGTAGTTCTATTTTTAATGTTTTGAGAAACCTCCTTCCATACTGTTTTCCACAGTGGCTGCACCAGTTTGCATTCACACCAAGAGTGCAAGAGGGCTCCTCTCCACATTCTTGCCAACACCTGTTGTTGTGTTTTTGGTTCTAGACATTCTGACAGGTATGAGGTGATATCTCATTGTAGTTTTGATTTGTATTTCCCTGATGATGAGTGATGGTGAGCAGCTTTGCATGTGTTTATTGGCCATCAGGATGTCTTCTTTGGAGAAATGTCTGTTCATGTCTTCTGCCCATTTTTAATTGGATTATTTGGGGGGTTTGGGGTATTGAGTTGTGTAAGTTCTTTACATATTTTGGATACTAACCCTTTATCAGATTATCGAAAAGAACTTTAGAGCATTAAAGACCTTTGAAATGTCTTTAAGGTTTAATTTCTAGAAATACAGCAGAACAAACATTCCTACTTAACAGGCATTAGAGAATTTGACTGAATTATGAAATGTTCAGTGTGACAGGTGGACCAAAGAGGCAGCAAACCGAGTCATATGACTTTGTTTTTCAACACAGCGATAGATGATGTCGGCTAGGAAAAATACAAATCTTTGAGTGCTTACCAAATACATCTTTATCTAATTTTCATTTGGTACACTGTAAAATGGCACATTCCAAAAACTATTATGTATATAGAGTAATCCTTTTCTAATCCTCTGTCCCTATGTTCCCAAGGATATCAACATTACAGTGTTTATCTACTTGAGCTGAATCAAGCCAATGGCGTAATTTCAATGTGAATCCTTTATTGTCCTGTAAGGTCATGGCATAACTGATTTTATGTAGAACAGGTAGTTCTCATTTCTGAATTAGCTGCTCTGCTCTCTCTCTTCCACGTTGAGTACAGTATCCACGGTTATTCCTATGTCCTGCAGTGACCAGCCTCCCCCCACTTCCAGAGGCCGTCTGGGAAAGGAAGTAGAAAGGCTGTATTGGGATGTGTGGTACCCTATTTTCTTCATCCAGTCAAATAAGACCTAGAAGATAAAAAGTTTAGCTATCAAATACGGAGTACAGTTGTGCCCCTCGAGGTCACCAATGATATTTTATAATTCATTCACTGTTAAATCCTAGGGGTAACAGCATGATTACCCCTAGGAGTAATGAAACAGAACCTTCTAGAGTATAAAGGAAAGTAGCATGCCAAGAATCGTGAAATGCAAATACCTTTTTTGTTTTGTCTTTCTAAAGATTTTATGTATTTGAGAGAGAAAGTGAGAGTGTGAGAGAAAGCATGAGCAGCAGGGAGGGGCAGAGGGAGAGGGAAAAACAGACTCTCCACTGAGCAGGGAACCCGATTTCAGGTTTAATCCCAGGACCCTGAGATCATGACCTAGTGGAAGGCAGATGCTTAACTGACTGAGCCACCCAGGCACCCCTGATGCAAATACCTTAAATACCTTTCCAAAGTTTCAGAGAAGGCCTAGGGACTAAAGGCACTGATTGACAGCAGGGACATTTAACACTTAGGAAAGACCCAACCATAGAGAATAAAAAGGTTATTCAATTTAAAAGTTGAGAACAAAAAGTAAGCTTGGAAAAAAGTTATTTAGAACAAAATCTAAGCCAATAGTCCACATCAAAATGACTCAGGAACTTTGTCACCAGAGACCTGTCCAGGCCCCAGTGACTCTGCCTTATGATCCCCATTTTCAATGGGCTATTCCTATAAATTGAAGACATTTCCTGTTATGAAGATTTCCACAGTAACTGTCAAAACTTCCAGGTACTACTGTCTAAAAGTGTCTGCCAAACGGCTGTTTGCTGCTTTCGGAAGAAAGCTGGATCCTAGAATGTTCTTGGGGGAAGCTAGAGTATCAATTACAGATACTCAATTATAGATAATCTCTGACTTCTCCGGGTAACCACCATCCAAGAATCTACTGATATTCCATGTAATAAACATACATCTAAAAAAATAAAAAAATATACATCTAGGTCATAAAGCTTCGTAATTTTCCAATATTTGGTTATGCCTTAATTCAACCAATCCCTATATAAACACACACCTTTGATCATTTCACTTATTTCCATAGAATAGATTCTCATAATGAAATTAATGGGAGCACCTGAGTGGCTCAGTCAGTTAAGTGCCTGCCTTCAGCTCAGGTCAGGATCCCACAGTCTTGGGATAGAGCCCTACATCAGGCTCTTTGCTCAGCGGGGTACCTGCTTCTCTTCCCTCTGCCCTTCCCCACCCTGCTTGTCTTCTCTGGCTCTCTCTCTCAAATAAATAAAATCTTTAAAAAAAATTAATGAACCAAAAGATATAAAGATTAATTATCCTTAGGAACAGAGGCCCAATTTATATTCACATGAACAATTAAGGAGAATCACTGTTTTCTCCACACACAGGCCAAAACTGCGTACTCATCTTTTTAATCTACAACAATCTAATAGGTAGAAAATTGTGTCCCATTTCAGTTTGCACATCTTTGATTCTAAGTAAGGCCAAAATTTTTTATGTCACTTGTTTTTTTCTTTAGGAAATCCTTCATTTTTTTTTTAGCTGCCATTCTACTAATTTCCTTGATTTGTACAATACCTCATCATAAAGAAATGACTATCATATATAGATGTAAAATATTTTTTTCTGAAGTTTTAGTTTTATGAACTTTCTCTCTTTTTTTAAAACAAGATTTTATTTATTTGAGAGAGAAATCACAAGTGGTAGGGAGGGGCAAAGGAAGAGGGGGAAGCAGACTCTCCCCTGGGCAGGGGGCCTGATATGGGGCTTGATCCCAGAGCCAAAGGCAGATGTTCAACCAACTGAGTGACCCAGGCGCCCCTTAACCTTTCCTTTATAGAATTTTATATTTCAGGGCACTTGGGTGGCTCAGTTGGTTGAGCATCTGCCTTCAGCTCCGATCATGATCCTGGGGTCCTGGGATCCAGTCCCATGTTGCGCTCCCTGCTCAGTGGGGAGCCTACTTCTCTCTCTCCTCCCTGGCTCATGCTCTCCTCGCTATCTCTGTTGCTATCTCTGTCTCTCTCAGATAAATAAAATCTTTATTTTTTATTTTTTAAAAGATTTTATTTATTTATTCATGAGGGACACAGAGAGAGAGAGAGAGAGAGAGAGAGAGAGAGAGAGGCAGAGACACAGGCAGAGGAAGAAGCAGGCTCCATGCAGGGAGCCTGATGTGGGACTCGATCCCGGGACTCCAGGATCACGCCCTGGGCCGAAGGCAGGCACCAAACCACTGAACCAGCCAGGGATCCCCCAAATTTTATTTATTTATTCATGAGAGACGCAGAGAGAGAGGCAGAGACACAGAGGGAGAAGCAGGCTCCATGCAGGGAGCCCGATGTGGGACTCGATCCCAGGACCCCAGGATCATGCCCTGGGCCGAAGGCAGGATAGGCTCTAAACTGCTGAGCCACCCAGGTGTTCCAGATAAATAAAATCCTTTTTTTCCCCCAGATTTAATCTTAAAAAAAAAAAAAAAAGAATTTTATATTTCTATGTAGTCAAATCCTTCAATATTTTCCATTATAGTTCTCAGCATGCTCTTCATAGATGGCTAAATCCAACAATCAGGACAGAAAACTGTTTAGACATACTTTTTTCTTTTTTTGGAGTGTTTAGACATATTTCTAATAAAATGCAAACTTAAGTGTGCTTAAAAGTAGAAATATGCCAAAATATTAGCAATCTGCCTTGGTGTCAAACAGCAGATCAAGTCTTTTTTCTATTTTCTATTTTTCTAGATTTTCCAGAATATGGCTAATGAATACAGCATTGATTTTAAGAGAAAAAAAGACCCCTAAAGAATGATCTAAAAATTACATAGAGATTTGAAAGCATCTTGTCTTTTTAAAGATTTTATTTATTTGAGAGGGAGACAGAGATAGCAAGAGGGTAGCAGAGGGAGAAGCAGGCTTCCCACTGAGCAGGGAGTCTGATGCAGAGCTCAATCCCTGGGATCATGACCTGAGTGGAAGGCAGACGCTCTACTGACTAAGCACCACAGGTGCCTGGATTTGAAAGCATCATATCTACCAAGCTGTGAAAAAGTAATTAATAACAAAAACAAAAAATAGGAAAAGAACTGAAAAAAAAGAAGTGTTGCAATCACAATTCAGAAAGATCCAGCATGCCGAATTATCAAATTTCTGCAACACAGAGTACATATAATCCCCTCTACCCTCACCTGAAGGGAGTACCAGACAAGAAAGTGGTAATACCTCCCCCACTGCATGAGAGTAAATTACTGTCAAATTCAACAAAAGAATTTCTCAAAATAGGGATTTCCTCACCTGTGAACTGCAAGACTTCAAAAATCTTCTTCTCAGGACATTCCCGCTTGGACATCGGAGAGCAACAGCAACTACCTAAGGAGTAAAAATGTTCAAATAAGAATTCCAGTGCATAGGGCAGCCCTGGTGGCCCAGTGGTTTAGCACTGCCCTCGGCCCCGGGTGTGATCCTGGGGACCTGGGATCAAGTCCTGTGTTGGACTCCCTACACGGAGCCTGCTTCTCCCTCTGCCTGTGTCTCTGCCTCTCTCTCTCTCTCTCTCTCCATGTCTGTCATGAATAAATAAATAAAATCTTTTTAAAAAATGATAAAAAAAAGAATTCCAGTGCACTGCTCTTGCAATTCCAAAATTGCTACTCTTGTGAAACGTCCATAATTCTAAACAGTTTGTGTGGGGGGTTTGTAGGCATTTAGCTCTGAGAGTAGTAGGCCAACATAAAGATCCACATAAAATTCACTCTGAATATAAAAATGCCTTCTGAAATGGAAGAACATCTTCCTACTGATGGAGATCAGTGACAAAGCCCTCCAGAGAGGACAACAGAAACTACATGCTTCTGTCTGTCCAGATGGTATCAAGGCTGCACGTGGGCTTCAAAAATTCATCTACCAAACCAAGAAGATCCTGTGCCATCCCAGTCTAGAGACAAGAAAAACACTGGACTGGAAGGAAACAGTTTCCCAAGTTACTCTATCATTCCAGCCTGGAGTTGGTCCTAGGAGCTGGGATAGAGCTCCTGCTCTATCTGCATTATGTACTGAGTTTCCCCCATCATTTCTCCTTGAGTCAACAGTTAAATAGCTAAAAAGAGCTTGCAAATGGCTAGTTAATATTAAAAGACATTTAAAGGGCAGCCCCGGGGATCCCTGGGTGGCGCAGCGGTTTAGCGCCTGCCTTTGGCCCAGGGCGCGATCCTGGAGACCCGGGATCGAATCCCACATTGGGCTCCCTGCGCGTGGAGCCTGCTTCTCCCTCTGCCTGTGTCTTTGCCTCTCTCTCTCTCTGTGACTATCATATATAAATAAATAAAAATCAATAAATAAATAAATAAATAAATAAATAAATAAATAAATAAATAAATAAAAAAAATAAAATAAAGGGCAGCCCCGGTGGCTCAGCAGTTTAGCGCCGCCTTCAGCTCAGGGCGTGATCCTGAAGACCGGGGATCAAGTCCCATGTCGGGCTCCCTGCACGGAGCCTGCTTCTCCCTCTGCCTGTGTCTCTGCCTCTCTCTCTCTCTGTGTTTCTAATGAATAAATAAATAGAATATTAAAAAAAATAAAATAAAAGACATTTAAAAAAAAGAAGTAGTCATTTTTTTCTTTTATTAAAAAATAACTGTCAGGAAACCCTTTCTTATGGTTAACATTATCATAACTGTCTTGGGAGTTATGCAGGCATCATAGGACATAGAAATGGTGGTTTTGCAGCAGCACCTATCCTCCACAGGAAAGCCATGTTAGAAAATATTTCCATTCAAGTAGGTATCTGATTCATATCCAAACCAGTGCAATGCTGTGTTGTTAGTACTTCTAATAAGTTTTATAATAAAAAAATCACAAAACAACTAAATCATAGATTAAAAGCCAATTTTGCTTATTTTTAGAAACAACAAAATTTAACCTTTATAGTGAGGTTTCGTTCAAAGGTTAATGATCTGGAAGCAGAATTAAAGCCAAATGGTTTATGAGAAACTAGGGTTAAAATCTAGTGAATTAAAAATATATATTATAGTGAATTAATGTTTCCCATTATGATTAGATTACTCAAGGGAAATCAACTATCATTGTTTGAAATCTAGCAATTCTTCTGTTATTACAATTACTATGAAAGTTGGTTGTGCCATTTCTCCTAATGTTACTGACAGCGTATGGACAAATGAACAGGGGAACACAATCCAAATTGGAAAGTAAATCATTATGCCAAACACAGATTGTTAAATGAAATCTAAATTAAAAGTGGCAGCAAGGATAGCTGGCTGGCTCAGTCTGTGGAGCACCTGACTCTTGATCAAGTTCAAACCCTACGCTAGGTGTAGAGATCACTTAAAATTTTTTAAATATTTTTTTTTAAAAGCAGCAGGAATAATTAAAATTTGATTCCCAGGGACTCCTTAAAATGAAAGATAGTATACATAATGAAAATAGTTGATGGTAATATAGTTACATAATGATTTACAAAATTTTCAAGTCATCTTCAATTCTATAGTTATTGTCTTTTCAATTTAAAAGTATAAGTTATATCTGGTAAATATTCTGGATTCTAGACTACCAGGACTTATTTCCTCTACTCACTTATTTTTTTTTAAAAGATTTTATTCATTTATTCATGAGAGACACAGAGAAAGAGAGAGAGAGGCAGAGACACAGGCAGAGGGAGAAGCAGGCTCCATGCAGGGAGCCCGACGTGGGACTCGATCCGGGGTCTCCAGGATCATGTCCTGGGCTGAAGGCGGCGCTAAATCCCTAAGCCACCCAGCTGCCCCACTCACTTATTTTTTTTAAATTTTATCTGTTTGAGAGGCAGAGAGAGAGAGAGCGCGCATATGTGCATGCATTTGAATGGGGGTGGGAGAGGCCAAGGGAAGAAGGAGAAGCAGACTCCCTGCTGAGCCTGGGGTCTGACCTGGGTGCTGGAGCCAGAAGCAGATGCTTAACCAACTGAGCCACTCAGGTGCCCCTCCTCTCATTTCTAAATTCTTACCATATTATTTTAGAACTCTATGGATGGTTGCAATACTAAATAAATAACAGGCACTTAAAAAAGTCAGAGTGTACTGCTCAAGCGAGAATAGCATTACTTATATTTCAAAATCTTTCCCTTACCTATCAGAAATCCATGGAGTCATTAGTTTGCTCATCTATTAGTCCACTCCTAAATCCAAGCAGCCTTCCACCAGAATAGGAATTTCTTATGGCTCACTATCATAGAGTCACAGCTACCATATACAGGAATATACATACATATATAGTAAAAGCTCCATCTAGTTCTGAAAACCTTTTAAATTAATCTTAGGGGGCAACCTAGGTGGCTCAGTTAAGTGTCTGTCTTTGGCTCAGATCATGATCTCAGGGCCCTAGGATCAGGCCCCATGTGTTCCCTGCTCAGTGGGGAATCTGCTTCTCCCTCTCCTCCTTGCTTGTGTTCTCTGTCTCAAATATATAATTTAAAAAAAAGTTAGTCCCTTCCCTTAGCAATACAGAATTATAAAGATGTTTCTCTATTCTGTGGGTGACACCAGACATTTAATGGGACTAACTTTAATAAGGAAATAAGAGATTTCATGAAAATCATAATTTCCAGCATCTCTAAAGGTAAAATTATTTGTATTCATAAAACAGTTATATAACTTAGGGATTAAAATATATTTGTTATAGGGGGATGAGGGTGGAGGGATAATTTTAAAATATATATATATATATATACACACACACACACATATTTGTTATGATGGAGGCAAACTTAATATATGATGATAGGGGATAATAATGCAATATGATAGGTAATGACTGTTAGTTGCCAGAGCAAAACTGTTAAGCTGACAAAATAGGAAACAGCATTTAGCCAAGAGGACTACATAACTTAACAGATAAATATCCTAAAATCTTGAGTAACATGGTATATCTCTCATTCTCTATTTCAGGCATGCCTGTTTTACTCTGAAAACACTTTATTAGGGTGATAGGATAGGTTGGAAAGGCATACTCCTCAAAAGAGAATGCTTTCTCTCGTTTTTAACTTTTTTTTTTTTAAATCATATTTTTCTGAGAATGGGGGTGCAGGGAGGGCAGAGGGTCAGGCAGTCTCCCCGCTGAGCACAGAGCCCAATGCGGGGCACAATCCCACAACCCTGAGATCATGACCTGAGAGGAAATCAAGTCGGATGCGTAAGTAACTGAGCCACCCAGGTGCCCGTTTTCATCATTCTGAGTAAGTTGGCTGTGAGGGAGGGCAAAAGCCAGGCAGAGAAGTCCAAAGGGACCACACTAACTGCCCAGAAGCAGGTCTTTAGATCAAAGGTAGGATTAACAAGATCTAAGTCAATGAAAGATGGAATGGGACATTTAAAGTCATCTATGGAAGGAAAATTAACAGCCTGAGAATGGTTGGTGGGAATTAAGGATTTTTGCATTGAATTCTTAGAAATCTACAAATAACAGCAACTGCACAGATAGAAAATACCTCCCCAATGAGGACTGATAAAAATATTTTAATATTTATATATTTTTCTTTTTTCTCGCTAGTTTGAGAAATAACTGACATACATCACTGTATGAGTTTAAGGTGGTTTGATTTACATATATTGTGAAATGATAACAGGTTCTTATATAGATAAAATAAAAAGTAAGAAACAAACAAAAAAATTTTCCTTGTGATGAGAGCTGTTATGATTTACTCTCCTGTGTATCATCCAGCAGTGTAAGCTATAGGCATCATGTCACACACAGTTTTTCTCATGTAATGTAGAACAGGCTACAACGTAAAAATATCAAGTAGTACCAGCTGCCCATTAGTGGCATTCTTGACAAAATCTTATTATGAAATCTCAAAGTCGACCGCAATGATTAATACAATATATACATATGGTGCATATATGTTACATGTCATTTTATGTAACGATTATTTGCCATAATTTTATTGACTTGATTTACCAAAAACAGAGCTAAGAGGACCAAAAATGAGTGTAGAGCCAAAGCAGGGAGAAAGAGGTAGGGACAGTGTTGCTTACAGAATGAATACGGGAAGAGCAGAGGCTGAGATCTCCCAGCAGGCACCGGGGACGCTTCCCACCTGTGCCTTCAGCTTTAGGGAAGGAGATGGGATGAGATGGTTTTTGAGGTTCATTCTATGACTCTGACGAGCACTTTAATGAGTAAACACAAAATACCATCTATCAAGTATTAGAAAAGGTTAGAGAAGAACCAAAATGGAATGGCCATAAATAACTTATAAAAAGGGTAGTAGTATTGGCTTGCCTGTTAGAGGTTTCTTTTTTTTTTTTTTCTTTCTTTTTTTTTTTTTTTTTTTTTTTTTTGTGACAGAGGTTTCTAAAGCTTATAGGGTCATAGAGCTGAGATCCTCAAGAAACACCTGACTGCTACCCACCATCACAAAAAAGGTGCAATTTAAATAAAGCACGCATTGACAACATGACCTCTGTGATCCATGCACCTTTGGTGACAGACTGCTGTCCTGTAGGACTGAAGTTATGTGTTTTAAAGCCAAGAGTAAATTCATAAAAAAGTAAATTCATAGACAGGTATTCCCTGTCAATCCTGAGCTATATTTAATTACTTCTGTGTTATAAATGGTCGTCATGGATACCAACCCAGTGCTTGATGAGAAGTGAGAATATAGAGTGTGCAGGTCAGGATGGACAAATCACAGACTTGAATTTGTTGGATATCACAGAAAGGAATTAGAAGTTGTTTTTCTTTTTTTAATTGTGTTTCTCCTGGAGGGTCAGGATCTGGATTGTACACTTCATTGTCTCTATTTTTGTATGACTTTGGGATTTTCCTCAGATGTCCAACATACTCAACTGAATTGCTGAGAATGTGTTGATAAAAATGAGATCCTCCCAGTGGCTTTCCTGGCAGCCTCAAAACCGGTTTTCAAGGAGTAGAACAGCCCAGTTTAGAGCCCTAAAACATGGAAAACCATCAAGGCTTTCCTTCACCTAAAGGACTTTTTGGCTTTAAAGACAGGTGCCCCCAGGACATTGGAGACCCATCTGGAACTCAGCTGGCCAACTGGAGGAAGGCAGCAGACACCATAGCAAAGCCGCCAGGCAGAAGGCTCCTCTACCCTGAGTGGAGGTTCAGTGAGACCCTGCCCCCAAACCCGCACACTATCCTTCAATTCAAACATCTACACAGTAGCTGCATTCTTTAGTTCCTCTATTTTAAGTGGAAAACCACAATTTTAAGTAATCCTATTATCCTGATTCTGTTTAAGTAACTCCTTTGCTGACCTAACGTTCTAGAAAAGCCCAGGTATCCTCCCTCTGCCTGATGCAGTGGGAGGGCTCTGAAACCCTTCAGGGTAAAGCCAGCCACTCCAAAGCAGGTCGGGAGTGGAGGGGTTGAGATTACAGCACATTCAAAACAGGCCTAGTTACAGTGTGATCGCATAAACATGGGTGCTTTCTTCTCTTTCTAAACTCAAACTGAGATCAGACATACTCACTTGATGTTAAAGAAAACAGAGAATATATTTAATTTCCAAAGGAAAAAAAATAAGCTTACTTCTTCAGCTGCTTCAGGAGGTTCTTCAGGTAGATTAAGAACCTAAAGAAAAGTGAGGGTGTGTAAGAGGAATGTAAATATTTTGAAGAAGAAAAAAAATCAGTCACAGTGAGAAGAGTTCCTTTTAATACAGAGTTTAGGTACATTTAAGCTTAGTGAAGTCTTTTAATAGACATTTATAAAGAATTTACAATATGAAAGAGCTCAATAAACATTTTTGGACAAGCAACTTTGTGCTAAGTAGATTATAATAACAGGATGTGAGATGACAGCTACCCATCTATGTGCATGTAAGAATCTTATTTTTATGATTTTCTAAGATATATAATATTTAAAGAAACAAAGGATAAATATTAAGTTTAACAGACCCCAAATTATTTAGGTTCATACATATACACACTTAAAGTGCATATTTTTCTTTATCGGCACTCGTCAGGGGCTGGGTAACTACCATTCACTTTGGTTGTCTTCACAATTTACTCACATTTCCCTAGTTTTACTTATCCATGACAAAACCAGGTGTTCAGACCATTTTCTCTCATTAAACACCGTTGCCAACAATTTCATCTTTGGGGATGCTTTTTGCTTTTTCATACTACTCATGTTTTATAGCATTTTATCTAACCAGCATTAATTGCATTTTATCAAATAAACCATCTGTTTTCCTTTGGTATCAAAAGCATATGACAGTCACCAAAATTTACCATCAACATGAGACAAATCACGTTAGTAACAAAAAGCAAAGTATCCTAAATTTTTACTTAGTCCTCACAATTCATTAGATCTTTGTGAAATGCTAGAAATAGTTCAGTGACCTGATTGCCCCCTTCATGCCCCATTAAGGGGCCAAGAGTCCTCAGACACAGAAGCAATACATGAGAAACTATTTTCAGGGAATATATGGCCTCCCAATTTTCCCTAAGAGCCAGTGCAAAGAGACTTATTTCCAACCTTTGCCACTTCCAAATGAGAGAGAGGAGACAGGATTGAAGATTGTAAAGAACAGAAGAAATAGGGGCAGCCTGGGTGCCTCAGCGGTTTAGCGCCGCCTTCAGCCCAGAGCATGATCCTGAAGACCCAAGATCGAGTCCCACGTGGGGCTCCCTGCAGGGAGCCTGGCTTCTCCCTCTGCCTGTCTCTGCCTCTATCTCTCTCTCATTCTGTGTATCTCATGAATAAATAAATAAAATCTTTAAAAAAAAGAACAGAAGAAATAATAAATCTGAGCACTGTTCCAAAGTGAATGGTTGCTAACCCATTTCCTAGGAGGGCCACTAAGAAAAATGATACTCACGTGTTAATAATATTACCCACTCACTAGGGACGCCTGGGTGGCTCAGTGGTTGACATCTGTCTTCGTCTCAGGTCGTGATCCCATAGTGCCAGGATGGAGTCCCACATTCAGCTCCCCACATGGAACCTGCTTCTCCCTCTGCTCATGTCTCTCTCTCTCTATGTCTCTAATAAATAAATAAAATCTTGGGGATCCCTGGGTGGCTCAGTGGTTTGGCACCTGCCTTTGGCCCAGGGCGTGATCCTGGTGACCCAGGATCGAGACCCTCGTTGGGCTTCCTGCATGGAGCCTGCTTCTCCCTCTGCCTAGTCTCTCTCTCTCTCTCCTGGTCTCTCATGAATAAATAAAATCTTAAAAAAAAAATTACTCACTAAATAGGAGCCAATCATGTCTTAGATACCCACAGGAATGTATCCTTTAGTAATCATTATATTTTTCATTTCTACATAACTGAATTCCTTCATCAAAAAGAACAGAGTATCTTCAGGATGCCAGGGTGGCTTAGCAGTTGAGCATCTGCCTTTGGCTCAGGGCATGATCCTGGGATCCAGGATCGAGTCCCACATTGGGCTCCTTGTGGGGAGCCTGCTTCTCCCTGCCTGTCTCTCTGCCTCTCTCTGTGTCTCTCATGAATAAATAAATAAAATCTTAAAAACAAAAACTGAGTATCTTCAAAACCTATTAGCATTTACTTTCATGTCTTCCTTCTATGTGGGGTTCACAGCATTAATAGCAAATAGGAAAAGTGATTCTCAATGAAGCTGATCCCTTTGTAAGATAGTGGGAAGATACCACCTGGATTAAAAGCCAGTCCTAGTTTTCACCCAGTATACCACCTGGCCCAGAGAACAATATTCCTACTGCACACTGATAAAATTAAATGAATAGGCATTCGGTAATGAACCTCCTTCTGCGTAGGCTGCTCAGCAGATGGTGAAATTTTGGTTAGAGGCTTAGGCAAGTTCCTTCTCTTTGCTGCTTCTCTGTTTGATGTTTCAAAAGATGTCTGGCTCTCATTTTCAAGCCCCAAATCTTCGTCACCCTGGTCAAAAATAACAGACAATTTCTAAATGCTCTCTATTACCACCTTTATTCCATTCACAGTGGTTATTTCTTTCACTATGATGGCATTTCAGTAGAAAAACAGAATTTCGTTGGGGTGCCTGGGTGGCTCAGTCATAAAGCATGGAGCTCTTAATCTCAGGGTCATGAGTTCAAGCCCCACATTGGGCATGGAGCCTACTTAAAAAAAAAAATAGGGATCCCTGGGTGGCGCAGCGGTCTGGCGCCTGCCTTTGGCCCAGAGCACGATCCTGGAGACCCGGGATCGAATCCCACATCAGGCTCCCGGTGCATGGAGCCTGCTTCTCTCTCTGCCTCCCTCTCTCTCTCTCTGTGACTATCATAAATAAATAAAATAAAAATTAAAAAAAAAAATAATTTAGTCATTATTAGGCCCAGAAATTTAAGGTATATCTCCTTAGACAAGAAAACATGGAGTTTAACATCTTGTGGAAACTACCCTTATCTAGCTCTGGGGCTCTCTCTGATAGATAGGCCAAGACAGCTTCTTCCATTTTAACAGATCCCCAAGTTTTTTAGTAGGATGGAAGAAAGAAGAAAATCTGAATATCGTTTTCTCCTTTCATGAAAGGAAGCAAGACTAGTGCAAGGGATTATGCCTTAAAAGGCTGTGGAAATAGAGCATGTACATAAAAACATGTCTGTATGTGACCAGCAATACTTTCATAGCTGAACGTGGCCCTGTCATATATAAACATATTTTAGTTATATATGAATGTATTTTGTTCTCAAATTCAAACTCTGACCTTTCTTTTGAATTAATCACTTTAGAAGGAAAAGGATTTTATTCCAGAAATCATAAAGATTACTTTATTAATATTATTCATTAAAACTTTTTCACACGCAAAAAAATTGTCAAATTCTCAGATACATTTATTAGCTCAATAATGCCTTTTTGCCAATCTACTGACCTGTAAATGTTCCCTTCATCGGATTAAAAAGGCCACCATTTTAGTGGGCTTTTCCCCCATTCCTTTGCCCTAAGAAAACTTGGAAGAAGCAAGGTCAATGGGAATCAGGAGGTCTTTATGCTCAATAATTAACTGGCCAAACTTAGGCTGTCTGACTACAAATTGCCAGGTTTCAGCTGATGCCCATACCTCCTCTTGGCAATTAACATTCCAATTCTCACATTCTCAATTAATTGTCCTAAGAACCTTAAGTCATAACAATGGCAACGGTCTGCTCTGTCCCTGACTTCTTGTCCTCGCTAACTAGATTAAAATATATACTAGAGGGACACATGGGTGACTCAGTGGTTGAGGTCTGCCTTTGGCTCAGGGCATGATCCTGGGGTCCTGGGATCCAGTCCCACATCAGGCTTCCTGCAGGGAGCCTGCTTCTCCCTCTGCCCAAGTCTACTTATTCTCTTATGAATAAGTAAATAAAATAAAATATATACTAGTAGTGCCATGAAGACACAAGGCTAAAAGCAAGGGGCAGAATGACTAATTCACACTGTGACCATTTCCAAAAAAGATGTGGCCAGCTAAAATCAGGCTGTCAGTGTCCAACACCAAAAAAACAAACAGAAGACAGACTCAGAAGTAAAATCACTTCCCAGAGCAGGTGCATTTCACGTTGCACATCTTTCACAGTAATTTCATTACTCACTCTTGATTGCTTTATTACCTATTTAGCATTACAAAATGAATAAAACCTGATTCTGCTTCACTATAAGAATCTTGCTAACCTTTACAGGATCATTTTCTTTACAAGATGGTAAAAGGCATGATAGAAACAGAAAGCAAAAAAGAAACAAAACCCCAAAAAGTGTTTAGGACAGATATGACCTTATACATAAAATCTGTGACCAGTTACTCTAAAACTTCACTCCTTTATGAATATCCCTTTTCCTCTGTAACAAAACTTGAAATTGTTGGGACACCTGGGTGGCTCAGCAGTTGAGCACCTGCGTTTGGCCCAGGGCATGATCCTGGAGTCCTGGGAATGAGTCCCACATTGGGCTCCCTGCATGGAGCCTGCTTCTCCCTCTGCCTACGTCTCCGCCTTTCTCTCTGTGTCTCTCATGAATAAATAAAATCTAAAAAAAAAACAAAACCTTGAAATTGTAAACTTCCAGTAGCAAATGACAAGTTCATACACAATGCCAAAAGCAAAAAAGAGTCAATAGTTAATTTGACTTTATAGAAACAAAGCCAAACATATTGAGTATCATGTGAGTTTATAGTACCAGGAAGATCTTACTTAAGGAAAGATCTGAATTTCCTCATAAAACATATGGTGACTGATCAACAGTTTTCTCAAAGACTACCTTATGTGAGAGCTTCTCAGGCATCTAAGTTATACACTCTTTGGGCAACAAAAGCACTTAATTAGCCCTTCAACACACAAATATGCTCTATATACAATCATAATAAATAAAGACTCCTAAAAAACAGGCCAAAAACTGTTAAACCAACAGTTTAACATCATTTGAAAATTTTTAAAAATCAATATATATGATGGGACACCTGGGTGGCTCAGCGGTTTAGAGCCTGCCTTTGGCCCAGGGCATGATCCTGGGAGTCCCGGGATCAAGTCCCATGTCGGGCTCCCTGCATAGAGCCTGCTTCTCTCTCTGCCTGTGTCTCTGCTTCTCTCTCTTCTCTGTGTCTTCCATGAATAAATAAATAAAATCTTTAAAAATATATGTGATATACATTATACATTGTATGTAATATACATATGTTGCATATATATGAGAATTCAAGAAAAGAGTGAGAATTATTTTCTAACCCCAAGTTTATGACCGGTGCTTAACTTCCAGGTTTCACCTGTCATCTGATAAAAGCGCTCTTCCAGTTTTCTCAATTTCATTTCCTGGTGAGGTTTTAGAACATTCTCTATGTATCTGCTGGCCTGTTCAAAAAAAAAATAAATGAGGCATTGTTACTTTAACATTCCTAAGATTTTACGTCTATAAAGTTATGAAGATGAAGAACCAGGTGAAGAAACTGGGTTTTCACACTAACTCAATTTTGCCAAAAAAGCAGCATCTTCCATGTTTACAGTACTCTCTAAAAATCTACATTTATACATAATGCAGATAGAAACAAATGTTCTATATTTATGCTTATCTGGAAGTCTGTCTCTATAGCCTTTAGTGTGTTTTCATTTCTTTTTGTTTTAATAAGATTTTGTTTTTTAAGTAATTAAAAATGACTTTTAAGTCATTTATTTTTAAGTCATCTCTACACCCAACGTAGGGCTTGAACTCACAACCCTGAGATCAAGAGATCACAAATTCTGTGCTCCACCAACTAAGCCAATCAGGTGCCCCTTGACTGTGTCTTCAAGGCAATGAAAACTAGGTGTTAGGGACATAAAGATGCATAGGATGTGATTCTTGACTTCTAGGAGCTTCACATCAACACCATCTGTTGAAGGCATGATGCCCAACACATGAAGTCACTTGGAAGAACGTTCACTGAATAGCTTAATCATAGGAAAGTTAAACATATTTTTGGACTTAAAAGAAATGGAGAGTCTGGTTTTAAGATGACACAGTGAAATTATTTCTGCCTCCTTCTCCTCTTGAAACTCATCCCTAAAACCAAGAAACAAGAAAGAGAAACCTAAATTCCATCACTGGTGAAACAAAGAAATACTACAGGCACCAAACCCACTGTGTGTAAGGACCTATGGAGGAGTGGGGTAACTGATAGCACACAGTGAGAAAGCTGCAGCCTAAGTGTCTCCAGAAGAGGAGCACAGGAAAAAGAAAGCCAGAGTGCTCCACAGATGCAGAACAATTTAGGAAGAAGACACACCACATACCATGGCTGGGATGTGGGGTGAGGTGCAGAGCTGAAAATGGGGAGTGGCGGAGGAAGCCACACATCAACCAATGATGAGATTGTAGTGAACCACAGATGTCTTTGTATCTGAAGGAAAAAAGGGAGGTAAAAAGGTACACCCAGTACCCTACTGCTACCCAAGGATGGAAGGTTTATTCTCTGGGAATATAAACCAGAGAGGCTCGAGAGTCCCAGATCCCAGGCCGAGTGCGAGCAGGAGTGCAAACTGGAAGCACGTTGTACATGAAAATGTACAGATCGACAATTGAGACTCCCAGCCGCCTTCCCCACTTGACTCAGACTGCTGCCAGTCGGGCTTTCGCTCCCAAGGTGAGAGAATAGAGGTGCCCCTTCTGGAGAAGGTGAATGGCAAAAGAACAAAGAGACAATGACAAAGTTAAACTACTCCTCCATGACCCAAAGGGTAAACTGGTGTACACCCGACACCAGCAGACAACCATCAAACCCTGCCCCCATACACAGAAATTCCAATTAGCTTTATTTTCCTTTTGTTTTATTTAAGTGCAACTTACAAACACTAAAGAATCCAAAGCTTAAAAAAAAAAAAAAAAAAAAAAAAAAAAAAAGAATCCAAAGCTTGATGAAATTTTACAGATGCATATTCCATCAATAAACTTTTTGGTGCATCTTTCTTAAAGCTCAAAGGACAGAGCCAAGAATTACCACACAATTAAAGTCTCCAACACAAAAAATGGAGACTACAATTAACAGAGAAAATGGAACCTGAAAAACCACACTGGAATTTTGAGGTTTAATGGTGCAGTATCTCAAAATTCTAGTGATTTTCAATCTGCAATTCTGTGCCAAATCAAACTATCAATCAAGTGTCAGAAGAGAAGACTTACCTTTTTACAATGCGAAGCCTCAAAATTTTATTTATCAGCAGGTATGTATCTGTACAAGTTGGGCACTTCACCATGCACACAGACTATACCAAGATACTGATTTATTAATTTTCTTTTTTCCAAAGAGAGAACTTCAATGAGTTAAAGACTTTTGCCAAACTAAAGAATCCTAACTTTACATACCCTTAGGAATTACCCATGCCAATTACAGATAGTTGGCCCCTAGATGTAATTATAATACTAATTATCATGGAAGGCTTTACAATTAATAGTTACTTCCACAGGAAATAACATTAAGCTTCAAAAGTTCAAATATTAAAAAAAAAAAAACAACAAAAGTTCAAATATTTACAAGATAGCTTCTTACAAAAAGATCTCACAACAACACTTACTGTTCTAAATTCAGATCAGGGTAGTTACACGTGTAGTAATCTCCCAACCCCTAACAAATACATAGACTTTTACTCTTGTGATTTGTTTTCATTCTTCACTTGTTTACTTAAAAAGGAATCATCTGTTCACCAGAAGAACAAGTTGTTTAGATGTTGAAACACGTTGATAACAAATTGAAAACAAGTTGATAGCTTTCAAAATATTAATGTCCTTGTACTAAGACCTTTGTAAAGAGTTTATGTTTTTAGGGACACCTGGGTGGCTCAGCGGTTGAGCGTCTGCCTTCAACTCAGGGCGTGATCCCACGGTCCTGGGATCGAGTCCCACATCGGGCTCCCTGCTTGGAGCTCGCTTCTCCCTCTGCGTATGTCTCTGCCTGCCTCTCTGTCTCTCATGAATAAATAAATAAAAATTTTTTTAAAAAGTTTGTTTTTAGGGGCAGCCCCGGTGGCGCAGCAGTTTAGCGCCACCTGCAGCCTGGGGTGTGATCCTGGAGACCGGGGATCGAGTCCCACATCAGGCTCCCTGCATGGAGCCTGCTTCTCCCTCTGCCTGTGTCTCTGCCTCTCTCTTCGCTCTCTCTGAATTAATAAATAAATAAACCTTTAAAAAAAAAAAGAAAAAAGTTTGTTTTTAATATTTAGGTGGAAGTCCACAGGAGTCTCCTCTTTCACAAAGGTTAATCATCAATCTGCTAACTACCTGAGTGCTTACAGTTCAAGGTCAAGAAATAAGTGTTAGATAATCATCCATAGTAAATGTAATTCCTAGACAGCAAACACAATCTTCAATAGGATATGGCAAAAGCAATGCTAAAAAGGAAAGTTATAGCTATGAACATCTAATTAAAGAAGAATGATTTTATTTATTTTTATTTTTAAGATTTTATTTATTTATTCATGAGAGACATAGAGAGAGAGAGAGGCAGAGACACAGGAGGCGGGAGAAGCAGGCTCCATGCCGGGAGCCTGACGTGGGACTCGATCCCGGGACTCCAGGATCGCGCCCTGGGCCAAAGGCAGGCACCAAACCGCTGAGCCACCCAGGTTTCCCAAGAATGATTTTAAATCAACAAGTTATCTTTACACTTTAAAAAACTGTAAAAAGGGGATCCCTGGGTGGCTCAGCGGTTTGGCGTCTGCCTTTGGCCCAGGGCGCGATCCTGGAGTCCCGGGATCGAGTCCCACGTCAGGCTCCCGGCATGGAGCCTGCTTCTCCCGCCTCCTGTGTCTCTGCCTCTCTCTATGTCTCTCATAAATAAATAAATAAACAAACAAACTGTAAAAAGGACAAACTGGGACACCTGGGTGGCTCAGCAGTTGAGCGTCTGCCCTGCGCTCAGGGTGTGATCCCAGAGTCCTGGGATCGAGTCCCACATCGGGCTCCCTGTATAGAGCCTGCTTCTCCCTCTGCCTATGTCTCTGCCTCTCTCTGTCTGTGTCTCTCGTGAATAAATAAATAAACCTTAAAAAAAAAAAAAAAGAACTAAACAGAATAGAAAAAACAACCAGAACCAAAATTGGTTCTCAGATCAACAAACCTGACAAAGCTTTAACTTGACAAAGAATAAGAGAAGGCAAATAACTAAAATCAGAAATGTGAGGTTATTACTACCAACCTTACAGAAATAAACAATTGCAGATCATCAAATCAGAAAACCAAGATGAAGTAGACAAATTCCTAGATACATACAAATTGCCTAAACTGATTCAAGAAGAAACAATATCTCAACAGACCTAATAAACATTAAACATTAAAAACCTCCCAATAAAGAAAAGTAGGACCAGATGGATCTATAGGTGAAAGAATTCAAACCTTTAAGGAAGAGTTACCACTGATCCTGTTGAAATCCTAAAACATACAGGTAAGAACAGTTCTTTCTCAATTAATTCCATGAGGTCAACATTATCCTGATATCAAAGCCAGGCAAAGACACTACAAGGAAAGTACAGACCAATATCCCTTATAAATATAGATGCAAATATCCTCAACAAATTCTAGCAATGTAAATCCAATAGCATATAAAAGGATTATAGGCCAGCTAAGTGTGATTCACCTCAAGATGTTTCAACATAAGAAAATCAATCAGTGTAAGACATATTAATAGACGGGGAAAATACGTTATCATCTCAATTGATTAAGAAAAAGCATTTTACAAAATTCAACACTCTTTATAATAAAAATACTCAGAAACTAGGAATAGGAAAGAACTTGCTCAACATAACGAGTGTCTAGAAAAAACCCATAGCTAACATCACATTCAATGGTGAAAGACTAAAAACTTTATAAGACCAGGAACAAGACAAGGATGCCTGCTTTCACCACTGCTATTTAACACTGTTTAGAAGTTTTAGCTAGAGTAACAGGCAAGAAACAGAAACCGTGCCATTTGGGAAAGACGAAAATAAAACTATCCCTATTCTCAGATGACATGATCTTATATAGGCATAAACTGGAGATACTACAGGTTCAGTTTGCAATAAAGTGAATATCTCAATAAAGCAAGTCAAATTAATTTTCTGCTTTCCCAATGCATATAAAAATATTTATACTACATTTATACTATAGTCTACTAAATATGCAATAGCATTACATCTACAAAAACAGTACATACCTTAATTTAAAGATACTTTAATGTTAAAAACAATACTAACCATTATCTGAGCTTTCAGTGAGTTGTAATCACCGATCACAGATTACCATGATAAATAATGAATAAGTTCGAAGTATTACAAGAATTACCTAAATGTGACAGAGACATAAATTTACCAAATGCTGTTAGAAAAATGGCACCTACAGACTTGGTTGATGTAGTTGCCATAAACCTTCAATTGGTTAAAAAAAAAAAAAATAAAGTAGCTGAAAAGCACAACAAAGTACAATAAAACAAGATTTGGCAGTATATAGAAAATCCAAAATATCCACACACAGCAACCATTAGAGCTAATAAATAATGAACAAAGTACCCGGTACAAGATTAACATGCAAAAATCATTTGTATTTCTATACACCAGCAATGAAAAATCAAAAAAGGAAATTAAGACAACAATTATATTTAGAACAGCATCCAAAATAAAATACGGGAAATAAACTTAGCCAAAGGGTGAAAACTATGTACACTGAAAACTGTAAAATACTACTGGAAGAAATTAAAGATATAAAATAAATGGAAGGACATTACAGGTGTATGTACTGAAAGACTTAATATTGGGACGCCTGGATGGTTCAGTGGTTGAGTGTCTGCCTTCAGCCTAGGACATGATCCCGCAGTCCTGGGATTGAGTCCTGCCTGCATCGGGCTCCCTGCATGGAGCCTGCTTCTCTCTCTGCCTGTGTGTCTGCCTCTCTCTGTGTCTCTCATGAATAAATAAATAAAATCTTTAAAAAAATAAAATAAAACACCAATACTTCCCAAAGCAATCTACGGATTTTGTTGTAATCCTTCTCAAAATACCAGTCTTTTTTTTTCTTTAAAGATTTTATCTATTCATACATGATAGACACAGAGAGGCAGAAATACAAGT
Organism: Canis aureus; assembly: GCF_053574225.1. Classification (NCBI taxonomy): domain Eukaryota; kingdom Metazoa; phylum Chordata; class Mammalia; order Carnivora; family Canidae; genus Canis; species Canis aureus. Next base: position 33,153,259 of record NC_135625.1, on the reverse strand, counting down.
AGAGAGAGAAGCAGGCTCCATGCAGGAAGCCCGATGTGGGACTCGATCCTGGGACTGCAGAATCACTCCCTGGGCCAAAGGCAGGCCCCCGACCGCTGAGCTACCCAGGTGTCCCCCAAAGGCCTTTTTTTTTTTTCCCCAAAGGCCTTTTTTACAGAAATGGAAAAGCAAAACAAAACAAAACAAAAAACAAAAAAGGAAAAGCCAACTCAAATTCATATGAAATTGTAAAGAACCACAAATAGCCAAAACAATATTGAAAAAATTAAATTGAACCCCTACCTCAAACCATATACAAAAATTAACTCAAAGTGGGTTAATAGCTTAAATATAAAAGCTAAAACTATACAACTCTTAGAAGAAAATATATAGGAATAAGGGACGCCTGAGTGGCTCAGCAGTTAAGCCTCTGCCTTTGGCTCAGGGCGTGATCCCAGAGTCCAGGATTGAGTCCCACATCAGGCTTCTTGCATGGAACCTCCTTCTCCTTCTGCCTATGTCTCTGCCTCTCTCTCTCTCTCTCTCATAAGTAAATAAAATCTTAAAAAAAAAAAAAAAAAAAAAAAGGAATGAATTTTCATGGCTTTTGATTTGGCAATGGATTCTTTTTTTTTTTTTTTGGCAATGGATTCTTAAATAGGACACCAAAAACATGAGGATCAAGAGAAATAAACAGATTTCATCAAAACTTTTGTCATCAAAGAACACTATCAAAAGAGTGAGGGGATCCCTGGGTGGCTCAGCGGTTTGGCGCCTGCCTTTGGCCCAGGACGTGACCCTGGAGTCCCAGGATCGAGTCCCACGTCGGGCTCCCTGTATGGAGCCTGCTTCTCCCTCTGCCTGTGTCTCTGTCTCTCTCTGTCTCTCTCTCATGAATAAATAAATAAAATCTTAAAAAAAAAAAAAAAAAAAGAGTGAAAAGATAACCCATACAATGGGGGAAAATACTTGGAAATTATGTAACTGATAAAAGGCTAGTATTTAGAGTACATAAAGAAAAAGAACTCATAAAAAAAAGATGGGGGCAGCCCAGGTGGCTCAGCAGATTAGCGCCTGCCTTCTGCCCAGGTCGTGATCCTGGAGACCTGGGATCGAGCCCTACATTGGGCTCCCTGCCTGGAGCCTGCTTCTCCCTCTGCCTGTGTCTCTGCCTCTCTCTCTCTCTCTCTCTCTCTCTCTCTTTCTCTGTGTGTCTCTTTCATGAATAAATTAATAAAATCTTAAAAAAAAAAAAAAAGACAGGATGCCTGGGTGGCTCGGAGGTTGAGCTTCTGTCTTTGGAGTCCTGGGATCAAGTTCTGCATTGGGCTCCTTCTGCCTATGTCTCTGCCTCTTTGTGTGTGTCTCACATGAATATTTATTTATGAGTAAATATTTTTAAAAAGACAAAACTCAATCCAAAAATGGGCAAAGAACCTGAACACGGTATCACTGTAAAGATATAGGAAGAGACATTTCTCCAACAAGCACACAAAAAGATACTCATCATCATTAGTCATTAGGGAAATGCTGATTAAAACCACCGTGTTATAACACTTCATACTCATTACAGTGGGTATCTAAAAGGAGGTGGGGATGGGATAATAAATATCAGTAAGGATATGGAGAAATTGGACCCCTCAGAAACTGCTGGTGAGAATATAAAATGGTATAGCTGGTGTAGAAAACAGTTTGGTGGTTCTTCAAAAAGAGAATACAGGGGGCATTGGGTGCCTCGCTCAGTGGCTGACTGTCTGCCTTCAGCTCAGGTCATGATCCCAGGGTTCTGGGATCAAGTCCCACATCAGGCTCCCTGCATGGAGCCTGCTTCTCTCTCTGCCTGCATCTCGCATCTCTGCCTCTCTGTGTGTGTCTCTCATGAATAAATAAAATCCTTAAAAAAAAATTATGCTGTACCTTTTCACCCTGTGCCTCTTGTTGTTTTTTTCTGACAAGTTTTTGCCGTTTCTCATTCTTCTCTTCTTCTTCTAAAACAGCAAACATAAAAGCGCTTTTTATTTCCAAATATCATAAATTGAAAGTTTTCTCTGAAAGTAGTCTGTAGACAACATTTTGGAGACAAGAAGAGACAACCTTTCAAAACACAGACTATTTTTCAAATAATGAAAATGACATATATACAGACAGTTCAAACAAAGAAATCCACAAGTAAAATCTATAAGAAAAGGTCTGAGACAACAATTTTCTGACATGTATTAATATTAAATAGTTGTGTTTTTGGTAAGGAGGCTTCAAGAATGACTATGGGTGTGACTATGGGTGAAGTACCTGGGTGGTTCAGTCATCTACATATCTGCCTTCAGCTCAAGTTATAATCCCAGAGTCCTGGGATTGAGTCCCAAGTCAGGCTCCCTGCTTAGGGGGGAGTCTGCTTCTCCCTCTCCCTCTGCCCCTCCCCACCTCATGCTCTCTGTCAAAACAATAAAATCTTAAAAAAAAAAAAAAAAAAGAATGATTATCTTGGGGAGCACCTCGTTGGCTCAGGTGGTTAAGCATTCGACTCCTGATCTCAGCTCAGGTCTTGATCTCAGGGCTGTGAGTCCAACCCCTACATTGGGCTCCACTTTACTTAAAAAAAAAAAAAAAAAAAAAAGGGACTCCTGGATGGCTCAGGAGTTGAGCATCTACCTTTGGCTCAAGTCGTGATCCCAGCGTTCTGGGATCGAGTTCCACACTGTGCTCCTGGCAGGGAGCTTCCTTCTCCCTCTCTCTGTTTCTCATGAATGAATAAATGAAATAAATAAATCTTAAAAAAAAAAAAGTTGGATTTTTCATGTAGGCCCTTATAGGGCTTCAGCAGCTTCAAGACATGCCATGGAAACTCATTACTGCACATGAAGTGTGGAACACTGCACTATAGACATGAGTACCATTTGGTCACCCTTGGACATGATCATAAAAGCAACATGCCTGGGCACCTGGCGGTTCCAGTCAGTAGAACATGTGACTCCTGATCTCGGGGTTGTAAGTTCAAGCTCCACATTGGATGTAGAGATTTCTTAAAAATAAAATCATAAAATCATTAAAAAAATAATAAATGCAACATGCATATACTCTAAAGCTGGGATGTTTGGCAACTCCCATGACTGAACCAATATTAGGTTATTAGCTAAATGGCAAGAGAAAGGATTTTTGCTGTTGTATGACCTTTTATATTCTGGGTACACTAAGTTAGTTAGTTAGTTAAAGTAGGCTTGAGTTCACAAACCTGAGATCAAGACCAAAGCTGGTATCAAGAGTCGGATGCTTAACCAACTGAGCCATCCAGGAGCCTCTACTAAGTTTCATTTAAATTAATTTCATTTAACTGTGTTCTCTTAAGGAATTATCCATCCTTTTGAAAAATATATCCCTTAATGTGCCTGGCTCCTTATTTTTTTTTAAACATTTTATTTATTTATTCATAGAGACACACAGAGAGAGAGAGAGGCAGAGACACAGGCAGAGGGAGAAGCAGGCTCCATGCAGAGAGCCTGATGCGGGACTCGATCCAGGGTCTCCAGGATCTCCAGGATCCGCTGCACTACGGGGGCTGCCTGCCTGGCTCCTTAAATAGGAGCATGTCCTTTGTCAACTACTTTCTTTCTTGGCAATAAATATTTCCTCAAGTTTATTAAGGGGAAAGATTAGGGCAGTAGCAAACCACATAGGAAATCAGGAGGCCACTAATCTGCTGTGTGATGAGTCAGACTTAATGATCTTAAGACTCCCTCCTGAACTCTGAGTCAAAGAATACAGCTTCTAAATAAATCAGTAACAGGTGGTTAAGGGGCCTTAATCCTTTTTTTTTTTAAGGAGACTCCATGCCCAATGTGGGGCTTGAACTCATGACCCTGGGATCAAGAGTCATATAATCTATCGACTAAACCGGCCAGGTGCCCCAAGGAGCTTTAATCCTTAAAGCCATTGAGAATTGACTACTTCTGAACTTTGATAGACTTCATCATGCAAATCTTTATAAAATATGGAGGATTAAAATTTTGGATGAATCTGAAGTCTTGTATCTCAACATCTGATGACACTAGGGAAGATAGTGTATAAACAAGCTGATTTTTTACTAATTTGAAGAAAATCTGACAATACTTAAGTACTTTATGCAGTTTTAATTACTTCTTTTTTTTTTTTTTTTGGAAGATTTTATATATTTATTTGAGAAAGAGAGCAAGAGCAGGGGGAGGGAGAAGCAGTCTCCCCACTCAGGAGGGGGACCGACATAGGGCTCACTCCCTGGACGCCAGAATCATGACCTGAGCTGAAAGCAGACATTCAACCAACTAAGCCACGCAGGCACCTCTCTCTCTCTCTCTCTCTCTCTCTCTCTCTTTTTAAAGATTTTATTTATTTATTTGAGAAAGAGAGCACAAGCAGCATGGAGAGGAGGAGGAGGCTCCATGCTCAGCAGGGAGCCCAACATGGGGCTCGATCCCTGGACCCTGGGATAGTGACCTGAGCTGAAGGCCGACTCTTAACAACTGAGTCACCCAAGTGCCCAGCTTCTAACACTTTTAATACTATTAAAGGCTTTTAACAGTTAAACATTTTACTCATCAAAAATAAGAACAAGCATGGTTTCCTAAAGTTAGGAGTAAGCACCTAACTCTACAGATAAATAAGTGTAAAGAAAAACTACCACAGTGAAGTGAAAGATAAACTAGATTGAAAAGCCTTTACAAATTAATGGTAGATACAATTACCAATTGTTGAATAGTTTATAAACTGAAAACCTCAAAGAACAATTAAACTGCACAATTTAGGGGCATCTGGGTGGCTCAGTTGGTTAGGCATCATGGGCTCAGGTCATGATGTCAGGGTCTGGACTGAGCCCTGTGTCAGGGTCCCTGCTCAGCAGGGAGTCTGTGTCTCCCTCTCCTTCTGCCCCTCCCCCTCCTTTCCCCAACTCCTGCACCCATACGCATGTTCTCATTCTCTTTCTCTCTCTCTCTCAAATAAAATCTTTAAAAATAAATAAACTGGGGCATCTGGAAGGCTCAGAGGTTGAGCATCTGCCTTTGGCTCAGGTCGTGATCCCAGGGTCCTGGGATCAAGTCCTGCACTGGGCTCTCTGCGGGAACCCTGCTTCTCCCTCTGCCCCTCTCTCTCTCTTTCATGAATAAATAAAATCATTTTTTTATTTTTTTTTATTTTTTTTATTTATGATAGGCACACAGTGAGAGAGAGAGGCAGAGGCAGAGACATAGGCAGAGGGAGAAGCAGGCTCCATGCACCAGGAGCCCGACGTGGGACTCGATCCCGGGTCTCCCGGATCGCGCCCTGGGCCAAAGGCAGGCGCTAAACCGCTGCGCCACCCAGGGATCCCCAAAATCTTTAATAAATAAATAAACATGGGGATCCCTGGGTGGCTCAGCGGTTTAGCGCCTGCCTTCGGCCCAGGGCATGATCCTGGAATCCCAGGATCCAGTCCCACATCAGGCTCCCTGCATGAAGCCTGCTTCTCCCTCTGTCTGTATCTCTGCCTCTCTCTCTGCCTCTCATGAATAAATAAAATCTTAAAAAATAAATAAATAAAAATAAATAAGCTGCACAATTTAAAATTAGAGAATTTGCAATGTATCAATATAGAAATGGTATCATTTCAAATGCATATAAAGGATAATGTACAATTTCCATATAAAGGATAATGTACAATTTCCTTTATATGCATATAAATGTTGGGTTTAGGAGCAACTGGGTGGTTCAGTTGGTTAAGCATCTGCTTTCAGCTTAGGTCATGATCCCAGAGTCCTGGGATTGAAGGCCCACGTCAGGCTCTCTGCTCAACAGGGAGTCTGCTTCTCCCTCTACTCTTCCCTGCTCATGCTCTCTCTCAAATAAATAAATAAAATCTTTAAAAAAAAAATAATGTTGGGTTTAAGGGCATCTGGGTGGTGCAGTCAGTTGAGTGTCAGACTCTTCGTTTCAGTTCAGGTAGTGATCTCCAGGTGATGAAGCCCCTTGTCGGGTTCCATGCTCAGGAAGGAGTCTGCTTGAGATTCTCTCTCTCTCTCTCTCTCTCTCTCTCTCCCTCCCTCTGCCCCTCCCACTCATGCTCTCTCGCTCTCTCTCAAAATAAATTTTTTTAAAAAAATTTTAACTGGCGATTTATCGTCCATTAAAAATCAAGAAGAGGGGCACCCAGGTGGCTCAGTTGGTTGAGCACCTACCATCGGCTCAGGTCATGATCCCAGGGTTCTGGGATCCAGCCCCCCACTTTGGGCTCCCTGCTTTGTGGGAAGCCTGCTTTTCCTTCTCCCTCTGCCTGCCACTCCTCCTGCTTGTGCTGTCAAATAAATAAAATAAAATCTAAAAAAAAAAAAAAAAAAATCAAGACAAAAGTTGCAATGATTACCTTGAAGTGGCATATCACAAATTAACAGTAAATGGTTCTTGTTATGCAAAGTTCTAGAATCAACAAAGAATTTAAGTATAAAATTATAAAAGGGTAGCATAAACAATAAACTTACCTTTCAGATATACTTGAGATGATTTAAATGAATTAAGCCATGAGGTAGTCACAGAAATAATTAAAGTAAGAAGAGCAAGCAGTAAGAAAATCCGACCACACAGCAAAATTAGATCTTTAACTCCTTATAAAGGTAAAGAAAAAAAAATTACTATTAAAATTCAAGACACTTTTCTTGATATTAATAATAAAGAGTAAGGTATTAAGATTATTTAGAGTAGTAAAGTACAGTAAAAGCTAATATATGCAACTGTCTTACAATTTTTTTCATATAGTCTCCTTAGTAAGCTAAAACTCATGGCAGATATCATTACCAAAACAAGTTTTCAGAAAACAATTTTAGAATAGCTTCTGTCTCAGAAATATAATTCAAGTGACTGGCTACATTATAAACATTATGACTATCAATAACGCATAAATTCTGGTTTCCCTCTGTCCAGAGGAAATAAAATTATCCCATTGGGAATTAAATTTTGACAATATCATCTTGTCAAATTCTCATTCTATTTAAAAAGTCATTCTGAGGGATCCCTGGGTGGCGCAGCGGTTTGGCGCCTGCCTTTGGCCTAGGGCGCGATCCTGGAGACCCGGGATCGATTCCCACGTCGGGCTCCCGGTGCATGGAGCCTGCTTCTCTCTGCCTGTGTCTCTGCCTCTCTTTTTTTTTTTTTTTTTTTTTTCTGCCTCTCTTTCTCTCTCTGTGACTATCATAAATAAATAAAAATTAAAAAAAAAAAGTCATTCTGAAACACGAAATTCATATTTCTCATAGTTAAATTATGTTCCTGTATACTTCTCTATTCCTCAATATTAATTCAGTCATTTGCAAAGAAAATTTTTTTTTAAATTTTTATTTATTTATGATAGTCACACAGAGAGAGAGAGAGGCAGAGACACAGGCAGAGGGAGAAGCAGGCTCCATGCACCGAGAGCCCGACGTGGGATTCGATCCCAGGTCTCCAGGATCGCGCCCTGGGCCAAAGGCAGGCGCCAAACCGCTGCGCCACCCAGGGATCCCCGCAAAGAAAATTTCTATATACATCCATGTTTGCCTAGAAAAAAGTAAAAATTCAGTATTTTGTCTCATTTTAAGAATAAATATGAAAATCTGGGATCCCTGGGTGGCACAGCAGTTTGGCGCCTGCCTTTGGCCCAGGGCGCGATCCTGGAGACCCGGGATCGAATACCACGTCGGGCTCTCGGTGCATGGAGCCTGCTTCTCCCTCTGCCTGTGTCTCTGCCTCTCTCTCTCTCTCTCTCTCTCTCTCTGTATGACTATCATAAGTAAATAAATAAAAATTTAAAAAAATATATGAAAATCAAATGAGCAAAAGTGTAATAAGCACCTGCACTTCATGTAACACAATTTGCTATATGGTGAGGGAGCAAAAATAAAGTTGGGTTAAAAATAATTTCTATGCTCCAGGAGTTTTTAGTTTTGTAGCTCTAAAAGTTTCCAGGCAAAGGTACAGAAAAACCATCACATTCAGGGCTGGTAATTAGTCAATTTAAGATTAATGAAGAAAATATATATACAGACTTAAATCTTTCTTTCTTTCTTGAAGTATCATTGACTACACTTGTGATAAAGATTTTATTTCTTTTAATTTAATAAATTAATTTATTTTTAAAAAAATTTTATTTAAGTAATCTCTGTACCCAGTGTGGGGCTCAAATTCACAACTTGGAGATCAAGAGTCACACACTCTTTTGACTGAGCTAGCCAGGTGCCCCATAAATATTTCATTTTTAACTGAAAAGCGATATATGTTATCCTTTTCAAAAATAGCAATTTAAAGTTGTTTAGAGAAGAGATACTTGTTTTGCCTCACAGTCCTCCAATTTTTGCCAGCATTAGCTGTTGATTTAAGTGTTGTTCAAAACAACACCTAACTAAGTCTAGGGTATTAGAAAAGTAATTTAATACCGACAATACTGGGGACCCCTGGGTGGCTCGGTGGTTGAGCATCTGCCTTCAGCTCAGGTCGTGATCCTGGAGTCCTGGGACTGAGTTCCGCATCCGGCTCTCCGCAGGGAGCCTGCTTCTCCCTCTATGTCTCTGCCTCTCTCTCTTTCATGAATAAATAAATAAAATCTTAAAAAAAAAAAAAATACCTACAGTATTGGTATTTAGAGAAATCACTAAGTTATAGGATTTATGTTCCATAATACTGCTTTTGTGTTCTAACAAGCAAGCAATTTGCAAATGTCATATGGGAATATAAAAGAACTAGATTTGTGTGTACATCTTTCAAGTAAAAAATTACTTAATTAAATCGATTTTTTGGATACTTATTCTCAAGAGCCCATGTGCAGGGCAATCAACACTTGTAGTATTTGACTCCTTCCTGGGTGGGGGAGAGAGAAATATACAAAGCTAGGTCCCATCGTGGTCTCTACTTCAGAATTAAACATAAAGGGCAGCCGGGGTGGTTCAGCGGTTTAGCGCGGCCTTCAGTCCAGGGCCTGATCCTAGACACGGAGGATCCAGTCTCACGTTGGGCTCCCTGCATTGAGCCTGCTTCTCCCTCTGCCTGTGTCTCTGCCTCTCTCTCTCTCTGTGTCTCTCATGAATAAATTTTAAAAATATAAAAAAAAAATTCAACATAAAGAGGGAAACATGAAGGTTAAACCCACCACTAATATATCCAAAAACGGACTGATTCTCCACAGGTCCACCATTTTTCCTGTTTTCCCTTTATCACTCCAACAACCAACTACTTAGGGTTGTTCAATTTCATAGGTAGGAGTCATTCTAGTCATTCTTGATCCCTCCTCTCCCATTAATCCATCCACAAATCCTGTTGATTCTACTTTGTAAATATTCCAAATCTGTGGCACCTGGTGGCTCAGTGGCTGAGCATCTATCTGCCTTTGGCTCAGGTCGTGATACCAGGGTCCTGGGATCAAGTCCTACAGGGGGCTCCTTATAGGGAGCCTGCTTCTCCCTCTGCCTGTGTCTCTGCCTGTGTGTGTGTGTGTCTCATGAATAAATAAAATCTTTAAAAAAAAAAAAGGGATTCCTGGGTGGCCCAGCGGTTCAGCGCCTGCGTTTGGCCCAGGGCGCGATCCTGGAGACCCCGGATCGAATCCCACGTCGGGCTCCTGGTGCATGGAGCCTGCTTCTCCCTCTGCCTGTGTCTCTGCCTCTCTCTCTCTCTGTGTGTGACTATCATAAATAAATAAAAAATTTTTTAAAAATCTTAAAAAAAAAAATTCTAAATCTGTGAACATTTTTTTCATCAGTTATCATCCTAGTCTAGGCCATCATCACTACTTGCCTACTTCACTCAGAGCCTCACTTGCTTCACTGCTTCCACTACAGCCTCCTTTCCACACATTCTCCACAGAATCCACTGACTGACTAATAATCTCTTCGCCCACTGTGGAGCTTGAACTCCCGGCCTGAGATCAAGAGTCGCACGCTCCACAGACGAGCCAGCCAGTCCTCTAGTGACTCTCAAAGCCTTAGGGATGCGCTTAACCTCCGCCAAGTCTTGTTTCCTCAAGCGTAGGATGAGGATTCTACTAAGTACAGACACCCCCACCCCCCTCCCCCATAGTTATAATACAGATTGGATAAGATAATGAACAGCACTTAGAGCGAGGCTTGTAACAGATGCCCAGTGACATGTTATCATCTCAAGCCACTCTCCCCCTAAGTCTCCCTGATCCATCAACAGTGGTCTTCAGCCCTTTCCTCCAACAGGTCACAATTCCTTTCGTCTGGAATGTTTGGACTCTGGCTCCGTAGCATTTCCTTATATTCCTTAGAAGGCCTCTATCACCTCACCCTACTTCTTTGTGAGCGTTCAAGACAATCTGAAAGTAGCGTCTACGCGCGTCCTGCGCTTCCCGCCAGCCTGCGTCCCCTTGCACGCGAAACCAGACGGACGCCTCCTGCGCGAAGACCGTCGTCGACCTCCCTCAGAGGGGCTGCGGACCCGGCGCCAGAAGAGACGGGCGCGGTGCAGTCTGGGAATTGTAGTCCCGGACGCCGAAGAAGACGCGACCGCGAGACTGGAATTCGATACAACATTCATGGGAAAGTTATGCGGCTGTGAATGCCAGAAGGGAAAAGACAACACTTACCTAGATCAGGGCTCCCACGCCGGAGCTCCAGACACAAGATGGGGAGAGCAGAGAGGAGGAAAATGCCTACAACCCCACGAGAAGCCATGGTGGCGGGAGCGCCGCGTCCGGGCGGGAGCCCCGCCTCTTCCGGTTGCGCCTTCCTCTGGACGGTGAGGAACGGAGCCCTTAGTGAGGGAGCGGTTTTCGGGGTCGGCTAGACCCTGAAGCCCGGTCGTTGGTTCGGCTACGATAGCCCCTGTTTTTGAACTCATACCCTGTAGCCTTATATCAGAAGAAATGCAGATCATCTCCCCACGTCACATTATGTCCAGAAGAGATGGCGTGCCTGGCAGCCTCCCTCCCTGGCCAGATGTGAGAAAGCAGAGCTTGGGCGCTGGCGGCTGCACCCGGGAGGCCGGCCCGCAGCGCTCGTCCCTCGGCGGCGAGCTGGACTCCGGAAGCTGTGAAAAAGAACTCTGAAGAGTAAAGCGTATTGGAAGATAAAGTGTAGTGTTACTGTGAATGACTTACCTTGGCGTCATGGTTCTATGACCTCATTGCCATCCCATGACTCGCCTCTATGGCGCTTCTGCCCACCTGCAACTCTTAAATGACAGTGGTCTCCACAGTTTACAAAGTTTCTTGCTTTAAAGTTTTGTGTTCTGGCCCATCCATCAGTCCTCCCACCTCACCCTTCTGTGGAGTCCAACACATTTATTGAACTCCACAGTGTGCCTGTTACTGTAGAACTGTGGGAAATTCAAATATATGTAAGTTACTAAATTTGTCCTCAGGAAACTCAATTTACTAGCCCTGCCTGTAAACAGATAAATACAGGGACGCCTGGGTGGTTCAGTGGTTGAGCATCGGCTTTCAGCTCAGGGCAGGATCCCAGTCTGGGGATGGAGTCTGCATCCCGCTCCCTGCAAGGAACCTGCCTCTCCCTCTGCCTATGTCTCTGTCTCTGTCTGTGTCTCATGAATAAATCCAAAACAAAACAAAACAAAACAAAAAACAAAAAAACGGATGAAAACAATACAGCACTTGAGTGCTATGATAGGGATACCCACCCGGTACAATGAAGTCTACCCCAACGGTTTGGGGGGAAAGCCTTCAAATTGTGTTGTAAATGTCAGGAGTTGAGTGGAGGATTGGCAGTGAGGACCAAAGGAAGAGTGGGATTTTTTTTTTTTTTTTTTTTTTTTTATGATAGTCACAGAGAGAGAGAGAGGCAGAGACGTAGGCAGAGGGAGAAACAGGCTCTACAAACCGGGCTCCCGACGTGGGATTCGATCCTGGGTCTCCAGGATCGCGCCCTGGGCCAAAGGCAGGCGCCAAACCGCTGCGCCACCCAGGGATCCCTGGAAGAGTGGGATTTCAAATTTAGGAAGCAATGCAGAGGAATTACCAGTTTAAGTATATAATGGTTTAAATAGTTTAAATATTAAATACTTAATAGTTTAAAATAATGCAGTTTAAAGTTTGAATGGAGGGACAGCTCAGTGGTTGAGCATCTGCCTTTGGCTCAGGTCATGATCCCAGGGGTCCTGGGATCGAGTCCTGCATCAGGCTCCTCACAGGGAGCCTGCTTCTCCCTCTGCCTATGTCTCTGTCTCTCTCTCTGTGTCTCATGAATAAATAGTAAATCTTATAAAAATTTTTTTTAATTTAAAAAAAGTTTGAATGGAGGGACACCTGGATGGCTCAGCGGTTGAGCATCTGCCTTTGGCTCAGGGTGTAATCCCAGGGTTCCAGGATCAAGTCCCAGATCAGGCTTCCTGCATGGAGCCTGCTTCTCCCTCTGCCTGTGTCTCTGCCTCTCTCTGTGTGTCTCTCATGAATAAATAAATAAAATTTCAAAAAAAAAGTTTGAATGGAGATGTATACACAGGTTGGAGGTAGGCCCACAGGGAACTTTGCTTTGTATATGGGCTAAGAACTTTGTCCTGAACCTGAAAGTGCAAAATAGGAAAGCACAATCTCAAAATCAATTCGGTGAAGTAATATAAATTATAACATGACATACCAATTAAATAATTAAATATATTGACTCACTAAGAGATTCTTATTTGTTGTCTGTATGAACACAGGAAAAGAAAGTTCCACAGTTCTTACCATCTTCATTTTTATACAGTTTCCTCCTTTAGGTATTTTTCTTGTTATTGTTCTCTGGCTTTATATATTCCTTTTTTTTTTTTAAGATTTTATTTATTTATTCATGAGAGACAGAGACAGAGAGAGAGGCAGAGACACAGGCAGAGGGAGAAGCATGCTCCATGCAAGCAGCCCGATGCAGGACTTGATCCTGGGACTCCAGGATTATACCCTGAGCTGAAGGCAGACATTGAACCGCTGAGCCACCCAGGCATCCCTGGCTTTCTATATTCCTAATTTCATCTGTTGATAGCGCCAGTGAATTTCTGTCAAGAGAGTAAAGTGGAGGCTTGCAAGTACTCCAGGGTCATACACATTTTCCAAACTTTGTCCATTGTGAAATCTCTCTCTGTCCATTATGATTATCTATGCTAACTCCTTGCAAAAAGACCAGCAAAATAATCCGTTTTAGTAAAACCAAGTTTCCCATCTACTACATTAAGGGAGAATACTATCTTGACAAAGTCTTAATAGTGTCTCAGAGAAAAGGTCAAGGATTTTGAAGTTTAGATTGGAGTGGTTTAAGGTGGGCTTTTCGATTCTTTTGTGGGTACCTCACCGGGATTGGACATAGTGCATGGTATAATAGTTTAGTACTGGTGGGCTGAGCAAGATACCAGACTTGACAGCAGGTGAGTTTCCTTTTTTTGGTAAAGAAGGGGATTTGCCAATTGAGTGATGAGTTCAACTTCTCAGTACCTGAGAGGGAAACTTTTTACCCAGATGAGCAACCTATTGTTCAGATAAATGGATTTTCAGGAAAATTTAAAGTTAATGAGTTATGTACTGACAGCCTACTTACGGGCAAGAATTTCCTGGAACAATAGTAGAGTCATTATGGTGATTTATGTAATTCTTTTTTTTTTTTTTTTGATTGATGTAATTCTAAGTGATTATAACCCATGGGCTACAGATGTCTCAGTTCTCACAATACAATCTTATAAACATCCTTGGGTATAGTATAAGAGAAAGAGATTTTAAAATCTACATACTTCATATTAAATTATTAACATTCTTAAAACACAAATTTCACATTTTTCTTAACAAGTGATGCAACCTGTTCATGTATTAAAAAGTAGGATTGCAAAGAAAAAAAAAGTAGGATTTCCAACATATTTAAAAATTATATGTAATTGGGCAGCCCTGGTGGCTCAGCGGTTTAGCGCCACCTTCAGCCTGTGGCGTGATCCTGGAGACCTGGGATCGAGTCCCACGTTGGGCTCCCTGCTTGGAGCCTGCTTCTCCCTCTGCCTGTGTCTCTGCCTCTGTGTGTGTGTGTGTGTGTGTGTGTCTCTCATGAATAAATAAATAAAATATTTTATTTTTTTTTAAATAAAATCTTTTAAAAAAATTATATATAATCATATTTGGTAAGGGGACTAATATTTATTAAAATGTAGCCTGAATTATATACATTAAGTGTATCCAAAATGCTTTTGTGATGAAATTTTGGAATTTTGCATTTTAAAAACTCAACTAGTTGGAGCGCCTAGCTGGCTCAGTCAGTAGAGCATGCAACTCTTGATCTTGGGGTTGTGAATTTGAGCCCCTGTGGAGTATGGAGATTACCTATTTTTAAAAATACTGTTTAAAATTTTTTTTCAGGGCAGCCCAGGTGGCTCAGCAGTTTAGCGCCGCCTACAACCTAGCGTGTGATCCTGGAGACCCCGGATCGAGTCCCACGCCAGGTGCCCTGCATGGAGCCCGCTTCTCCCTCTGCCTGTGTCTCTGCCTCTCTCTCTCTGTGTCTCTCATGAATAAATAAATAAAATCTTGGGAGGTAGGCGGGGGGTGGGGGTGACTGAGGTGAGCACTTGACGGCATGAGCACTGGGTGTTATTCTGTATGTTAACAAATTGAACACAAATAAAAAATATTATTTAAAAATAAATAAATAAATAAATAAATAAAATATTTAAAAGTAAAATAAAATAAAAATAAAATAAATTTTTTTCAATATTTTATTAAGTTATTTTTCAGACAAGGGGTGCCTAGCTGGTTCAGTCTGAAGAGCATGTGACCCTTGACCTTGGGGTCATAATTCAAGCCTAATGTGGGGAGTAGACATTACGTAAAAAATGAAAAGATTACTTAAATAAAACTTTAAAAAGAAAAAAAAATTTTCAGACAAGAAAGTTAAAAAATGTAGTGAGTATCCATATACCCACCACATTTTATTATACATATTTTAATCACATATCTATGAACCTGTCTTCTCTTTTTTTAACTTGTCTTTTTTTTTGAGACATTGCAAAGTTGTAGACATTAAGGGCTCCTGGTGGCTTGGTTAAGTGTCTGACCATTAATCTCAGCTCAGATCTTGATCTCAGTGTCATGAATTCAAGCCCCACATTGGGCTCCACGCTGGGTGTGGAACCTAGTTAAAAATTAAAACAGGGATCCCTGGGTGGCGCAGCGGTTTAGCGCCTGCGTTTGGCCCGGGGCGCGATCCTGGAGACCTGGGATCGAATCCCATATCGGGCTCCCGGTGCATGGAGCCTGCTTCTCCCTCTGCTTCTCCCTCTGCCTGTGTCTCTGCCTCTCTCTCTCTCTCTCTATCATAAATAAAAATTAAAAAAAAATTAAAACAAACAAGCAAATAAACAATAGGTGCCTGCATGGCTCAGTCAGTTAAGCATCTGCCTTCTGCTCAGGTCATGATCCCCCAGGGTCCTGGGATTAATCCTGCCCTGTGGATTAATCCTTGCTCAGGATTAATCCTGAGCTCCCTACTCAGTGGGGAGTCTTCTTCTTCTTCTTCCTCTCCCCCTCCTTCCTCTCAGGCTCTCTTACTTTCTCTTTCAAATGAATCAATAAAATGTAAAAAAAAAAAAAAAAAAAAGTTGCAGACATTAGTACACTTCCCCCAAAATACTTCAGTGTGCATATCATTAACTGTATGTTATGAATATGTATACTTGACATGATATGCATACTCTAGCATGCCTATCATTAACTACGAAAAAACGTAAATATCTAAACTGTACATTGCTTGAGTTCCAGTATAAACATTGTTAAAAGATAAACTAAAGGATATTAAAAACTTTAGGTATTTATTTGAGCAAAAATCTATTCGAATTGGGCAGCATCCGATCCAGGAGACACAAAGGAGCTCTGAGACTTTTATAGCCAGAGGAAGAGAGAATAAGGAAGTTATTCTAGGCAAAAAATAGGTTGGTTATTGCAAGATTACTTTCCTTTAGGCAATGGCAGGGGTCTATCAAGCAGATTACCTAAGTAGTACTGATGTAGTTTTGGAATATAAGTGAGGTTTAGTGAGATGAGGTCAGGAGCCAATGACCAAGAAAGAATTCTTTTTTTTTAATAATAAATTTATTTTTTATTGGTGTTCAATTTGCCAACATACAGAATAACACCCAGTGCTCATCCCGTCAAGTGCCCCACTCAGTGCCCGTCACCCAGTCACCCCCACCCTCCGCCCTCCTCCCCTTCCACCACCCCTAGTTCATTTCCCAGAGTTAGGAGTCTTTATGTTCTGTCTCCCTCCAAGAAAGATTTCTTGAGACATCTTTGGTGCAAAATGGTGGTTTTATTAAACCATGGGGCAGGACCCGTGGTCAGGAAGAGCTGCTGCCCGGGGCCTGTGAGGGGTGACTGATTATACACCTGGGAGTTGGGAGGGGTTTGAGGATAGTGTACTCTCTAAGGAATTTTGGAAGCAAGATTTCCAGGACCTTGAGGGGGCTAGCTATTGTTGGGAAAAGGTCACTTATTACCATCTAATAAAACCTGAGTCAGGAGACCCTTCAGATGTATATAGGTGGGCCATGTGCTTGGAGGATGATTACCAACACATATCTTGGGGGTTTAGAGATAAAGGGACATTTCTAAAGAAATTTGTTGTTGTTGTTGTTGTTGTTGTTGTTAAAGATTTTATTTATTCATGAGAGACACACACAGAGAGAGAGAGAGAGAGAGAGAGAGACAGGCAGAGACAAGGCAGAGGGAGAAGCAGGCTCCATGCTGGGAGCCAATGTGGGACTTCATCCCAGGACTCCAGGATGGTGCCCTGAGCAGAAGGCAGATGCTCAACCGCTGAGGCACTCAGGCACCCTATTGCTAAAGCTTTTTATGATCTCCCCCTTCTTTCAAAATACATTGCTAACACAATTAAGTAGAGATTCAAAGGGTGAAAGAGCTATTGAGTGTCTGTGTGATTTCCCCCTAGATTTGTCTTCTGAGATAGTATCCAAGTTCCCCACAAAGCGGACTTGCTGTTCTTGTCAGAAAGATTCCTTCTGCTTACTGTCAAATTCTTTGTGTTAATCTCACTTTCAGTTACAGCTATTCTCTATCTCTTCATGATTTATCCTTTCCTCAGTATTACACACTGAAATTGTGTAACTAGTAATATTTGTTTTATTCCTTCCTCATATTATTTTATCCTCATAAGTGACTGCAATTATCTTTACATATGCATCATAAGAAATGCATGTCATTGAGCAACCTGGTTGTGCAAGATTCTTTGTATACCATTATTTCCTGTACAGACTTCTCAGATTGTTTATAGAAGTACTATTACCACCTTCCATCTAGTATAATAGCTCTTGATCTGTAACCTCAAATAACACGAAGTTGTGATATAAATTAGTCACTGATGAGTCATGAATACATTTCCTACAAATTATACTATAGAGAGAATGCAGAAGGAGAAAGAGGCTACATTTTAAAAAAGGGGGGTATAATGCTAAGTGAAATAAGTCATTCGGAGAAAGACAAATGCCATACAATTTTAGTCATATGGGGAATTTAAGAAACCAAGAAAAAATGAACAAAGGAAAAAGAGACCAAAAAAACAGACTCTTAATTCTAGGGAACAAACTGATGGTTACCAGTGGGGAGTAGGGTAGGGGAATGAATGAAATAGGTGATGGGGATTAAGATTATGATGAGTATTGAGTAATGTATGGAATTGTTGAATCACTATAAATATGTAAATATGCATATATACGTATACATATACACATCATTGAAACTAATATAACCATATGTTAATCATACTGGAATTTCAAAAATCATGCACTTGTACCCACGTTCAGTTGGTAAATTTTATGTATGTAAATTCTCAATTTTTTAAAAAGATTTTATTTATTTATTCATAAGAGACAGAGACAGAGAGAGAGAGAGAGAGAAGCAGAGACATAGGCAGAGGGAGAAGCAGACTCCATGGAGGGAGCCTAATGTGGGACTTGATCCTGGGATTCCAGGATCACACCCTGAGCCTAAGGCAAAAGCTTAACCACTGAGCCACCCAGGCGTCCCCCAGTGGTTTTTAAAAATGGGTAAATGAAGAGATAAAAAATGATATTTGACATTTTCTCCTACACAAAATACCATGAAAAAATATTGGCTTCTTTAGTTTTTACCATAGGACACTATCTATAATGGTTTCTCTCCAGTAATTGTTAAGAGAATAGACTTCAGAGTTAGGACTCTAGATTTGAATTCCAGCTCTACCGTTTACCAGCTGTGTAGTCTTGTACAGGCTATTTATCTTCTCTGAACCTCAGTCTTTTCATCTATACAATGGAGATAATAATGGTATTTATTTCTTAGGTTGAGGAAGAGATAACATAAAGTTCTTAGCATTACACCTAATAAAGCTCTTAAGCATAGTACTTATTTATATGTTAGTTGTTGGTTTATTTTTTTTAATAATTTTTATTTTTTTTGAAGATGTTATTTATTTATTCCTGAGAGACACACACAGAGAGAGGCAGAGACACAGGCAGAGAGAGAAGCAGGCCCATGCAGGGAGCCCGATGTGGGACTCAATCCCGGGTCTTCAGGATCATGCCCTGAGCCAAAGGCAGATGCTCAACTGCTGAGCCACCCAGGCATCCCTAATTATTGGTTTATTATTTTGACAAATATTTCACAGTGTCTTGGTGGAAATCACCTAAGTTTTCTAATGTTCGAAGAAAAATTCAATGATGAAATTATTAAGAGATGAAGTAATTGCTTGGGGTTCTGCTATTTTTCACAAAATAACTTAGTTTTCATTCTTGTCTTATTTTAAAAATTTTTTTAAAGATTTTATTTATTTATTCATGAGAGACCGAGAGAGAGAAAGAGGCAGAGACACAGGCAGAGGGAGAAGCAGGCACCCTGCGGGGAGCCCAATGTAGGATTGGATCCCTGGTCACCAGGATCACGCCCTGGGCTGAAGGTGGCACTAAACCGCTGAGCCACCCGGGCTGCCCCATTCTCACCATTTTTTATTTTTTATTTTTTTTTAAGAAAAACTAATTTTTAAAAAGATTTATTTATTTATTTATTTATTTATTTATTTATTTATGAGAGAGAGAGAGAGAGAGAGAGAGGCAGAGACACAGGAGGAGGGAGAAGCAGGCTCCATGCCGGGAGACTAACGTGGGACTCGATCCCAGGTCTCCAGGACCGCGCCCTGGGCCGAAGGCAGGAGCCAAACCGCTGAGCCACCCAGGGATCCCCCAGTTCTCTCATTTTAAAAGTTTGTTTCTTTTATTTATTGATCTCTACACCAAACATGGGACTCAAACTCAAGACCCAGAGACCAAGAGTCACATGCTTTTCCTAATAAGCCAGCGAGTTGCCTCCATTTTCAGCATTTAATATCCTAAATCTACCTCTTATTAACTACCCTGACTATATTTTTAGTATAGCTGATAATTTTTTTCCTTGAAGAAAACTTAGAAACAGTCTGAAATCTTCAAGTGCTTGGGATATGGCTACCTGTTCCCCTTCCCATGTAAGTCAGAACCAAAACGTAAAAACACTTATATGAAAATAAAACATTTTAGTCCCAAACAATACCTTATAAATCTTTAGTTTCAACATATTGCATGGGTTTATGTAATTAGGTGGCAAAATATTCTTTCCTCCTTTGCAACTAGCAGGGATTTATATAGATCTTTACCTTCTTTCATCTTCTTTGTGTAGTTTTATGGTGTCATCTTTCTCTCATATTTCCTGGTTCAAAACTTGTCATCCTTGACTATTGTACCCTCCCTCCAACCTTCACTTAGTTATACCTGTCCAATCTGTTTCTTCCTATCTGTTCTCAAAACGGCCTTGGGATCCTATACAGTCAATTTTAACATCTCCAGTTCATGTCAGATATTTCCAGGGAAAGATATCTCAGAAATTTTCAGCAACTACTTATGGCCTCTGGACTAATGTCTAAACACCTTAGCCTGGGTACAAGCAAGACTTTCCAGGACTCCACCCAACTCCCATTACCCCCTTTTCACATTTCCTACAGTCCAATCTGTACTCCTCTACTGATGTATCTATCCACTCATTATCCTACCCCTATGGACTCATTTCCTACAAAGTTATCCTCTTTTTTTGACATGCCTACCTCCTTTTTGCCAGCCTTCCCATTTCACAATTGAAGAAGTGATTATGACAATGTCTGTGGTAGGAAATGAATCCAAGTTTCTCAGACTTTTGACTCCTAAATACTTCAGTGATTCCTTAATACTCCAGTGTGTATCTCTTAAGAAACAAGGATATTGTCTCACATAACCACAGTACAATGATCACAGGAGGAAATTTTGCATCAATGTGGTACCAGGATATATTATATAGGCCACACTTCAAATATCACCAACTATTCTTTATAGTGAATTTTCCCCAATTCAGAATGCCATCCAGGATCAAGCCTGGTCTTTATTTCTCATATTTCTTCAATATTCTTTAACCTGGAATAGATCCTTTGCCTTGCTTTATTTTCAAGACATTGCTAGTTTCTTTTTTTTTTTTCCTTTTTAAAACTATTATTTGAAAAAAAAAATTATTTGAAAGGAGGGGGGGCAGAGGAAGAGAATCTTTAAGCAGACTCCCCAGTGGAGCATGGAACCCATGGTGGGGCTCAATCCCAGGACCCGTGAGATCATGACCTGAGCTGAAACCAAGAGGGGGACACTCAACTGACTGAGCCACATAGGCGCCTCAAGACATTAACATTATTATTTTTTTTTTTTTAAAGAATAAGGCTAGTTGTTTGTAAAATTCTCCTCAGTGTGGGTTTTTCTGAACCTTACCTCATGATTAGATTCAGATTAGGGGGCAGCCCCAGTGGCTCAGCGGTTTAGCGCCACCTTCGGTCCAGGGCGTGATCCTGGAGACCTGGAATCGTGTCCGGCTCCCTGCATGGAGCCTGCTTCTCCCTCTGCCTGTGTCTCTGCCTCTCTCTCTCTCTGTGTTTCTCATGAATAAATAAATAGGACCTTTAAAAAAAAAATAGATTCAGATTAGGGATTTCCATCAGGAATACTACGTAAGTGAAGTTGTGTACTTCTTACTGCATCACATCACAGGGCACACTATGACAACTGTCTCATTAGTGACAATATTCAACTTCAATCACTTGGGTATGACAGTGTCTGGACCCCTGTAAAGTTGCTTTCCTCCCTTTGTGATCAATAGTAATCTGTGGAGGCATATTCTAAGACTGTCAAATTTTCACCCAAGGGGCTTTAATATACACTGATGTTTAATGACACACTTATCACTATGATAGTTGCAAAATGGTGACTTTCCTAACTGTTGCTCCTTCTACATTTATTACATGGATTTGTACTGGAGGAACTTTCCCTTCTTCCCCTATCTTAGTTTTTAAGCAGGATTTTAAAAACCTTAAAAAATAAAGTGGAGGAGTGTGTGGGTGGCTCAGGGGTCAAGCATCTGTCTTTGGCTTAGGTTGTGATCCTCTGGGCCTAGGATCAAGTCCCCTATCAGACTCCTCAAGGGAGCCTGCTTCTCCCTCTGCCTATGTCTCTGTCACTCTCTGTGTCTCATGAATAAATAAAATCTTTTAAAAAGAAAAAAAAAAAAAAAGGAAGAAGTGGATGCCATTTTAACCGGAGTGTAGTTAGTTCCCATTCTGCTTCAAGGTGCTGGGTGAGTTTCTCTGGACACGGACTTTCATTCCTGGGCCTCCAGTTGAGGGCTCTCAGCCTGTGGGTGATGGGCTGGGTCATATTCCTGCAAAGGGTGGACTATCATCACACAAATTCGAAGCCCACTCTTGTGTTGTGTATGCAGTTGGCAGTTCCAGATATTCGAAAAGGACGCTCGAGGTGCTCCTGGGTGGCTCAGTGGGTTAAGCCCTGGCCTTCCCATTCGTCCGCTCAGTGGGGAGTTTGCTTCTCCCACTTCCTCTGTGATCTCATACATACATAAAACAACACTCAATTGTTTGGGAATAAAATGCCTTTGGTCTCCATCTCTACCCTACCTTTCTGCTTCACTCGGGGGTCACAGAAACATTTATTCCAAATGTTTCCCAGACTAAATGTGCTCTACAGTCACCTGAAGGCTAGAGAATTGTTTAAAGCATGGATTGCTGGGGTTCGGCACCCAGAGAGTCCAATTTAACTCAGTAGATCTGGATTAAGGCCCAGGAATCAGCAATCCGGGTATAGTCTGCGGATCACACTCAGAAACATCACCTTCCAAAAGGATGAAGGGCAAACCTCCCTTCATCCAGACGTTGGCGCCACTGGCAACTCCCAAGGTGCCCGCCCGCTCAGGAAAAGGCGGGGGGGGGGGGGGGGGAGACCAAAGCAGGGCTTTCACCCTCCCGCGCCCCGCGGCCTTCGGAAACCCACATCCGGTTGATGCGGGTGGGACGCGAGGTCCCAGGTGCGGGGTGAAGGCGGAGGAGTCCGCGCCGCCGCTGGGTGTGGGCAGGGCAGGGCCGGCGGGCGCGCGGAGGGCGGGGTGGGGGCGGGTCCCCCTCGGCGCCCGCGGGGCCGCGGCCCGGGAGCCCCTCCCCGGCCCTGCCCCCTCCCCCCGCGCCCGGCCGGGTGCTTAGTCACCGTGAGGCTGCGCTCGCCCGGGGCCCGCGCACCCCCTCCCCGGCCGCCCGCGGGCCGCTCCCCTGCGCGCACTTCCGCGTGCATGGCCCTGCTGCCCCGGGCGCTGGGCGCGAGCGCGGGGCCGAGCTGGCGGCCGGCGGCGCGCGCCTTCCCCGGCTTCCCGCGGCCGCCGCCCGCCCGCGCGCTCTCCCGCGCCATGGCCTGCAGGCAGGAGCCGCAGCCGCAGCCGCAGCCTCAGCGCCCGCCGCCCGCCGCCGGCGCCGCGGCCTCGTTCGACTACTTGGTGATCGGCGGCGGCTCGGGCGGGCTGGCCAGCGCGCGCAGGGCGGCGGAGCTGGGCGCCCGGGCCGCGGTGGTGGAGAGCCACAAGCTGGGCGGCACATGCGTGAGTACGGGGCCCCGCAGCCCGGCGCTCTCTCCGCTCCGTGCGCGCTGCCTGTGCTCTTTGCCCGGTGCGGTCCGGCCGTCCGCGGCGGCGGGCGGGCTCCCGGCCGGTGTAGAGGAGCCCCGGCTCCGTTGTGGGGCCCCCGGAGCTAAGCCCGGGTGCAGCCCTAGCCGTAGGTGGTGCATCTAACAGAACTTCCCCGCATCCTTCCTCCTCCAGTGGGAAGGGTGCCGTAATCCCCCGCTCGATCGCACCCCCAGATCCGTGGAACAGAACTGCCCGTGGAAGAATTGCAGCCGGGCTCGGGGGTCCGGGTGTTGGGGAGCGGAATGGGGGACATGCCCTTGAGAGATGCGAATCCTGATCCTCTCCTTTCAGTTTCAGGGGCAGAGTGATTTTACGGTAGTGGTTCTCGCCCTTGCCTTGCGCATTCGGAGCACCTGAGGAGTTGGAAAAATTCTGCTGTGGGTTCCACTCCCGTGGCTTCTGATTTCACTGGCCCGAGGTGCAGCCTGGGCTTTGGGAGGTTTAGAAGCTCCACAGGGGTTCTGATCGCAGCCAACGTTGGTAATCACGGACTGTAGGTTACTCCAGAGTAGGAGTTACTGAATTCTCAGACGTTTGTTTGTTTCTTTGTTTTTCGTTAAGTCTTTTCTTTTTTTGGGGGGGGGGGTCACAGAAACATTTATTCTGGGTGGCTTTAATATGGGGGCGGAGGAGAGCGGGTTTTAAAACTGCTTCCAAAAAAGAGGGTCGTAAATCTTAACGATTGAGAAACCTCATCACATGTATTTATTTTTAAAGATTTTTATTTATTTATTCATGAAAGACACAGAGAGAGAGAGAGGCAGAGGGAGAAGCAGGCCCCACGCAGGGAGCCTGACCTGGGACTCGATCCTGGGTTTCCAGGATCATACCCTGGGCTGAAGGCGGCACTCAACCGCTGAGCCACCCAGGCTGCCCCAAGAAACCCCATCATTTTTTTTTTTTTTTTTTAACCCCATCATTTTTAAAAAAAATTTTTGTTCCCATGTTATCGGTGTGACCTTTTCTATCACAAGACTTGGGTGAGGTACTTGCTGTTAACATTAAAATTCTGTGTCCAAGACTAACCTGGAATTGGGAAGGGTTCTCCAAATTATTTTGGAAACTGGTGTTTAAATTATACCAAATTGGGAACTCCTTAAGGGCAGGGATGGGTTCCTGTGTTTGTGCACCTCTTATCATCTTAACAAAATATCTTGCTCAATAACCATACGTGTAATGAATCAAACTCAGAATTGACAGTTTGTGAAAGGGCTGACTCCATTGTCCAGTACTTATTTTTCAAATTCAAAATGAAAGTGGGAATAGAATGGAGGAAAGGAAAAAATCCCTGGTAATGATCAACTTGCACCTTGACATCTTAGTACATACCTCCACTAGAAGTCTTGTGTCTGCAGAAAGCAGATTGAGGGGTCCCCCTGGGCAGCTTGTGAGAGCACTTGATGACTTCTTTGTATTCCTTTACTTTTCTTTGTCTTTTTTTTTTTTCAGATTTTATTTTTTAAGTAATCTCTACACCCAACGTGAGGCTCGAATTTATAACCCCAAGATCGAGTCACATGCTCTACTGACTGAGCCAGCCAGGCGCCCCTGTACCTCTTTTCTCAGTTTTCCACCTTGTGCATTATATCATAATCTGTTTGTGGCATCCATCATCATTGTCTGGTTCCACTGATATTAATCAAGAGAAGGGGCTGGCCTCATTTTTAGGTACTTGTTAGGAATATGAATTCACTAAGAGGTAAATTACTTCTGAGAGCGAGTGAAGGACAGGTTTGGACAGCCAGCCATTTACTGCTTCCTTATACAGTGCCTGGCCTTGCTTGTATCATTCTGCTACAGCAACTTTTGTTTTCCTGTGAGCATTGGTATCTTGAGGAAATCCCCTATTTCCCATCTTTATGACATTCCATTGGGGTTCTTTTCAAATTGGCTTTTGGTGTTGAATACAAGGAAGGGTGTAGGTATGTGTTGAATATAAGAGAATATATTACAATCAATAAGACCAGAATTTAGATTTAAGAATTCCAATTATCTGGGGCACCTGGGTGGCTCAGTTGATTGAGCATCTGCCTTCAGCTCAGGTCATGATCTTGCAGTTCTGCGATCTGGCCCCACAGGCTCCCTGCGCAGTGGGGAGCCTGCTTCTCCCGCCTCCCTGCTCTTCCTCTCTCTTGGTATCTCTGCCACTGTCTCCATTTCTCTCTCTCAAATAAATAAAATCTTTAAAAAAAAAATTCCAGTTATCTAGGCTATCACTAGTTGCAATATTAAACTTATGATATCCGGGATCCCTGGGTGGCGCAGCGGTTTGGTGCCTGCCTTTGGCCTAGGGCGCGATCCTGGAGACCCGGGATCGAATCCCACGTCGGGCTCCCGGTGCATGAAGCCTGCTTCTCCCTCTGCCTGTGTCTCTGCCTCCCTCTCTCTCTCTCTGTAACTATCATAAATAAATTAATTAATTAAAAAAAATAAACTTATGATATCCAGTGATTTCCAAGCTGGTGTAGGGAACATAGGCCTTCTGAAACACATTATTTCATTTGTTCGAGTCCTCATTTCCTGTATTCTAAGTGCTAAGTACTTGGATTGAGGCTGGCGGAGAGAAAAGGGTAGATACAAACATATGTAAGGCAAAGATCCCCTCCCACAGGGAATTTGCAATATGGTGTGGGAGCAAAATGTGACGTCAGCTCCAAAGTGAGATGGTCTGTGTTAATTGCTGCAATAGTAAACAAAGTAGTTGAGAGTGTTGGAATCATCTTTTCTGCCTGGTTACCACGAGATGGATGGTTCTGTGAAGGAGAGAGTATCCTTCTGAACTTGAATGAATACCATGTTTTGATAGGGTAGGGTCAGAGGCAAAGGCAGAGAGGCAGAGTATGTTGTGTAATTGGATTTGACTGGAATAGGGGTGTCTCTTATAGAAGTAAGATAGGGGGAGCTGATGGGTTGGTTGTGTTAAAAATATGAAGTTTCCGGCAGCCCTGGTGGCTCAGCGGTTTAGTGCCGCCTTTGGCCCAGGACGTGATCCTGGAGACCCGGGATCGAGTCCCACGTTGGGCTCCATGCATGGAGCCCGCTCCTCTCTCTGCCTGTGTCTCTGCATTTCTCTCTCTCTCTCATGAATAAATAAATAAAATCTTAAAAAAAAAAAAAAAAAAAACATGTTCCCCCCCTTTTTTTTTTTTTAAAAAAAAAAGAAGTTTCTAGGGGTGCTTGGCTGGCTCAGTCCGTAGAGCATGTGACTCTTGATCTTGGGGTGGTGAGTTTAAGCCCCACATTGGGTGTAGAGTTTACCTTAAAAAAAATGAAGTCAATTGTGTGGAAGGGGTTTTGAGTAGGAGGAGTGCATCAATAAAAGTGGTTTTGTGATAGTAGTACTATTGAGAGCTGTCCTTTGGGGAAATCAAATAGAAGTTTCTTTAGTATTGATAGTTTGACCATTTTTTTTCCTAAATAAAATATTTTGATTCTGGACCTTGGTGAATATTTTAAGTTGCTGTGGGTGAATTCACATTGAAGATTCAAATTAAAGTCTTCCAGTAGTTAATGGGATTGTGTTTTTGTTTTGTTTTTTTAAATATTTAATTGATTTATTTATTTGAGAGAGAGAGCGCACAGCCAGGGGGAGGAGCAGCGGGAGAAAGAGAGGGAGAAGGAGAAGCAGACTCCCCACGGAGCAGGGATCCCGATATGGGGCTGGATCCCAGGACCCTGAGACCGCAACCCGAGCTGAAGGCAGATGCTTAATTGACTGAGCCACCGGGTGCCCAGTGTTTTTGTTTTATTTTTGTTTGCTCATTTACTAATTCTTATGCCAGGTATACAGGTACTTTTTTTTTTCAGGTACTTTTTTAGATGCTAGAATCATGGCAACAAACAAATCCCTGTCCTTGTGGAGCTTACTTGTTATCTGTAGTTTCTAAGTTTTCCATGCAATATTTTTGTAATTTTTTTTTTAAAGACCAAGTTCTTGTTTTTAGGGTTTTTTTTTTTTTTTTTTTTTTGCTTTGTTTTTTGGTCTGTTGTAAACCTTCCTCCGTGAAAGTTTAGACTCATGGAGTGATAGAGCTGGAAGTGATTTTGGAGAGCCAATAATCCAGATTGACTACAGTCTTTTTTGAAGATAGAAGCACTAACATAAGCTTGCTGACTTAATTTTTTTAGAGTAGTGGTCTTTTTTTTTTTTTTTTTTTTAAGGATTTTATTTATTCGTGAGAGGCAGAGAGAGACACAGGCAGAGGGAGAAGCAGGCTCCCCATGGGAGCCTGATATGGGACTTGATCCTAGGACCCTGGGATCATGACCGGAGCCAAAGGCACTCAATCACTGAGCCACCCAGGTGCCCCTAGTGGAGTGGTTATTAAAATTTTTTTCTGGAAAAAAAAATTTTTTTTTTCTGGGAGGGGATGCCTGGGTGGCTTAGGGGTTACATGCCTTTAGCCCAGGATGTAATGCTGGAGTCCCAGGACCAAGTCCCACATCAGGCTCCCTCCTCCTCTCTCTCTCTGTGTTTCTCATGAATAAATAAATAAAATCTTTAAAAAAAATTTTTTTTCTGGGCAGCCTGGGTGGCTCAGGGATTTAGCGCTGCCTTTAGCCCAGGGCATGAGCCTGGAGACCCTGAGATCGAGTCCCAATTCGGGCTCCCCGTGTGGAGCCTGCTTCTCCCTCTGCCTTGTGTCCCTGCTTCTCTCTCACGCTCTCTTTGTCTCTCAGGAATAAATAAAAAAAAAATAAATTTTTTTTAGATTTTATTTATTTATTCATGAGAATAAACACACACACACACACAGAGGCAGAGACACAGGCAGAGGGAGAAGCAGGCTCCATGCAGGGAGCCTGACCTGGGACTTGATCCCAGGTCTCCAGGATCACACCCTGGGCTGAAGGCGGCGCTAAACCACTGAGCCACCCGGGCTGCCCGAGCAGATGTATTTTTAAAAAAGAGCTCCATTCTGGTTTTGGTGTAATGTGAGCCAGACACAGTGGCAGGGTCTTCATGGGAAGAAGGGACAGTATGAAGCATTGGGACGAAATCTCGTAAATTCTGCATAAATGTGCAGGTCAGATGACAGTGACTTTGGTTGTAGAGTCATTCATTTCCTGGTTGCATTATTATGCTTCTGAAGCAGCTAGTGGAGAATGCCCTTGAAGGTTGTCTCTACACCGTGTGACTGTCTGCCTTTATTTTCTGACTCTTCCTTCCTAGGAGGCTTTTTTTTTTGTAAATTTCTGCAATCTGATAGGGTAGATGCCTTCAAGAAGATACACATTTTCAAGATGAGTGATGCATCTTTGTGTTCGTAAGAGTTCACCTTTTGGGGCACTTGTAGGACAGTTGGTTAAGCATCTGCTTTTGGCTCAGGTCAGGATCCCAGGGTCCTGGGATTGAGGGCCCCCTCCCCCTGGCGTTGGGCTTCCTGCTCAGTGAGGAGCCTGCTTCTCCCTCTCCCTCTGCCTTTCGCCCTGCCGGTTCTCTATCTCTCAAATAAATAAAATCTTTAAGAAAAATCATTTTCATTTAAAAAACTGAATTTTTTTAAAGATTATATTTATTCATGAGAGAGACAGAGAGGCAGAGACATAGGCAGAGGGAGAAGCAGGCTCCCTATGGGGAGCCCCATGTGGGACTAAATCCCAGGACCCCGGGATCACACCCTGAGCTGAAGGCAGCTGCTCACCACTGAGCCACCCAGGAGTCCCAAGTTCCTTTTTTTTTTTTTTTTTTTTTATAATTTTTTAAAGCTGTTAAATTCAGGTATGAGATGACTTTGTCCCATATTGTGTTCTGTAGGGGAGGAAAAACTTTTCCTCTACCCTTTGAGGTTCAGTAGCTGGATCCTGCAAATTAGACCAACAGAAGGCAGACTCTCAGCCCCTCAGATATGTAGATATACTCAGATATACTCTCAGATATACTCTCACTCTCAGATATGTAGGAGTTTATTTCACATGCACAAGAGTATCACAGAGGGGAGGTGGTGGTGGTGGTAAAAGGAGCACTCTGGCCTGGAAGCTTAATACCAATAGAACAAAGGGTGATAAATTATGGAGAAGTGACTAACAAAGGAAAGGGGGTTTGGGCTCCTAGTAGCAGTAAATTGTGGGAAGGTAAATACATGAGGGGAACATATGAAAGATAAAGGTTACTTTTTTTAAAGATTTTATTTATTTGAGAAAGAGAGCGAGAGCGCGAAAGAGAAAGAGAGCAAGAGAGTGGCATGCAAGGGGCGGGGGTGGTGGAGAGGGAGAACCAGACTCCCCGCTGAGCAGGGAGCAGATTCAGAGCTTGATCCCAGGACTCCGAGATCATGACCTGAGCTGAAGGCAGATGCCCAACTGGTGCCCCATAAAGATCACTTTAATAAGATTTTTTGTATAGATTCAGCTCAGTGTTAATTTTTCCATCTTTGGTGATAAAGGTTGTTCGCCTCATCCTGGCACAGAAGAGGGATGAGGGATACCTTCCCAAAGGGAAATGTATGCCCTGCTTTTAGCAGAAAGGGGGAGGGAGAGAGGTCCTCCTTTGCTCTTAATTATCTTTAGCTCAAAATGATCTGCATGCCAAAGTAGCAGGGTTTGGGGTAGCATATCCTGATCTTCTTTAGTTCAAAGTGAAAGAAGCAACAGAGGCCAGAATTGCTACTAAACTAATGAATAAACCAAGTCAAGAGACATGTGTAGCTCTAATAACCTGATTCCACCCTTAAATTGGTCTTTATTTTTTCACCATTAGGCAAAAAGTTGTAGGGTATTAGGTTAGATGCTAAACGTGGGAAACTGAAGGAAATCATCTACTTTTCCCTAGAATTCAGTAAGGATAATGATCTCTTGTTGCATATTGCAATTAAGTCATTTCTAAGGGCAGAAAAAATAAAGGAGATGACCTTCAAATCTAGTTTCTGGCATCTCCAAAAAGTTAAATGCAATACTTCTCTCGTGACCAAGGAGAAATGCAAAGATTGCCCACAGCCAAGGTAAATGAGAGCCTTCTGGGAGCTTTGTCTCTGCGGTTCAGTTTTCTGCCTACGCAGACGCAGGAGGAATCAACTTGAGGAGTTGTTTCTGATTTACTGCTCCCTAGGCCCCAGGGCCTGTGGGAGCACAAGTTCCAGTGTTCTTGCTGAGTGTGCTGATTTTGTGATAAGGAGTAACCGGGTTCTTGTGGTATACGCGTGCAGTTCTCACCAATGAGAGTTGGTACTAAGGGTTAATTACTCGGCCAAAAGTTTTCTTTTTCTTTTTAATTGAGGTATAGTTGACATCTAACACTGTTATTAGTTTTGCTGTACAGCATAATGATTTGGGTATACTGTGGAATGATCACCAGCAGAAGTCGAGTTAAGCTTGTTGCCATACATAGTTACAAATCTTTTTTTCTTGTGACAAGAGCTTTTAAGATCTACTCTCTTAGCAACTTCCTAATAAGCAATACGGTTATTATTAGCTCCAGTCACCATGCTGTACATTACATCCCCATGACTTATTGATTTTCTAACTGGAAGTTTGTACCTGGTAAAGACTTGATTATTAATGTCACTGTGAATGGGGCAGCCTGGGTAGCTCAGTGGTTTAGCGCCGCCTTCAGCCCAGGTTGTGATCCTGGAGACCCGGGATCAAATCCCACGTCGGGATCCCTGCATGGAGCCTGCTTCTCCCTCTGCCTGTGTCTCTACCTCTCTCTCTGTGTGTCTCTCATGAATAAATAAAATCTTAAAAAAAAAAAAAAAGTCACTGTGAATGGTGTTGCCATTGGAGTGCCAGTGGAGATGCCAGCAGGAAAGGGTGGGGGCTCATTCATTCATTCATTCATGAGAGACACAGAGATTGAGGTAGAGACACAGGCAGAGGGATAAGCAGGCCTCCTGCAAGGAGCCCAATATCGGACTCGATCCCAGATCCCTGGATCATGCCCTGAGCCAAAGGCTGACGTCAACCACTGAGCCACCCAGGCGTCCCAAGGCGGGGGGTTTTAAAAGATGTCTGAAAAACAGGCTTCTTAGTAGACTGTTGTTTGTATTTATCTAGGCTGAAAACAATGACTTAGCAACATGTAAATCAACCTAACTTGATGTGATAGTGTGTACTTTGATATTATGATGTCTGTATCTCTACATAAGGCTGAATATACTTCTTAAAAATTTTAATGGTAAGAATACTTAACATGAAATCTATGCTCTTAATAGATTTTTAAGCATACAATACAGTATTGTTGACTACAGTACAATATGGTAAAGCAGGATACCTAGAACTTACTTATCCTGCTTCACTGAAATTTCGTGCCTGTTGATTAATAACTTCCCATTCCTCTCCCACATCTGCCCAGACCCTGGCAATCACCATTCCATTCTTTGGTTCTATGAATTTTTTTTTTTTAAGATTTTAAAAGATTTTTTAAGATTTTTTAAAAGATTTTAAATAAGATTTTATTTGAGAGGGATCCCTGAGTGGCTCAGTGGTTTAGCGCCTGCCTTCAGCCCGGGGCCTGATCCTAGAGTCCCGGGATCGAGTTCCACATTGGGCTCCCTGCATGAAGCCTGCTTCTCCCTCTGCCTGTGTCTCTGCCTCTCTGTGTGTGTGTCTCTCATGAATAAATTAATAAAATCTTAAAAAAAAAAGATTTTGAGAGAGAGTGAGAGAGAAAATGAGCTGGGTCAGGGTGGGGGAATGGAGGGAGAAGCAGACTCCCCACTGAGCAGGGAGCCTGATGTGGGGCTTGATGCTGGGACTCCGGGATCATGACCTGAACAGAAGGCCAGACGCTCAATGGACTGAGCCACCCAGGCACCCTGAATTTGACATCTTTTTTTTTTTTTAAGATTTGATTTATTTATTCATGAGAGAGAGAGAGGCAGAGAGGCAGAGACATAGGCAGAGGGAGAAGCAGGCTCCATGCAGGGAGCCTGATGCGGGACTCAATCCCAGGATCCCGGGATCATGCCCTGAGCTGAAGGCAGATGCTCAACCCTTGAACCACCCCGGCATCCCTGAATTTGAACCATTTTAGGTATCTCATGTAAGTGGAATCATGTAATATTTGACTTATTTCCCTTATTTTAGTATAATGTCCTAAGTTGAATGTGCATTTTTAAATGTACATTTGCATAAAGAAGATCACACACCTTCAGTTTTTTTGTTGTTGTTGTTTTGTTTTTTTAAGATTTTACTTCTTTAAGGGAGAGTGTGTGCACACGCATAACCAGTCAGGGAAGGGCAGAGGGAGAAGCAGGCTCTCCACTGAGCAGGAAGCCTGATGTGGGGCTCCATCCTAGGACCCTGGGATCATGACCTGAGCCAAAGGCAGATGCTTAACCAACTGAGCCACCCACCCAGGTACCCCAATACACTGTCAGTATTGACAGGTAGCCCTCAGAAACAGAAAGTTACCCTAATTTGTTTTGTGGGTTTAGAGGTTCATAAAGTGTGGCACACCTATATTCGTAAGTGCCAAATAAAGGAGTGATCAGAAAGGGTGGGGTTAGTTGAAGTAGGCAAATCCTAATGTTGAAATTGGTCTTTTGATTTACACCGTTGATTGTTTAATTTTTTGCACTAGGATTAGTATGATATTACTTTGCTATCTGCCTTAGAACCCACTACATCTTCAGAGCCAGAAAAGAAAGGCTGCTTCTGAATCCGTCAGAGGTCCTATTTCTAAGAGGCACTTTGGGCTCAGCGGTTTAGCGCCGCCTTCAGCCCAGGGCCTGATCCTGGAGACATGGGATTGAGTCCCACGTCAGGCT
The DNA here is from genome assembly GCF_053574225.1 of Canis aureus. Classification (NCBI taxonomy): domain Eukaryota; kingdom Metazoa; phylum Chordata; class Mammalia; order Carnivora; family Canidae; genus Canis; species Canis aureus. The sequence continues at coordinate 33,120,565 of NC_135625.1, read as the reverse complement.
CCCTGCATGGAGCCTGCTTCTCCCTCTGCCTGTGTCTGCCTCTCCCCCCCTCCCGCCCCCACCGTGTCTTTCACGAATAAATAAGTCTTTAAAAAAAATAAGAGGCACTTTGAACAAGTCATAGCAGACTATTTTTTATAGAGTGGGATTGAAGGAATTTTGCGGAAAGACTAAAGACCTTATAATTAATAACCATTTATTCACTAGTTATTACAACATTAGATATTAAATTAGGATATAGGATCCTAGATCTTTTTCTTTTGGTGGGGGAGTAGGAGATGTGAGGCCAGATGTTACTCTGAAGCACAGGTGACAGCTGGACTTGTGGATTAACATGTGAAGTAGGGGCAGCCAGCAGGCTTGAAGGACCAAACCCTCAATCTGTGGGAGCTGATGTTATCTCCAGGTAGATAATGTCAGAATTGAGTTAACTGGGGCACCTGGGTGGCTCAGGTCGTGATCCCGGGGTCCTGGGATCAAGTCCTGCCTCAGGCTCCTTGCAGGGAGCCTGCTTCTCCCTCTGCCTATGTCTCTGCCTCTCTCTCTGTGTCTCATGAATAAATAAATAAAATCTTAAAAAAAAAAAAAAAAGATTGAGTTAATTGCTTGATGGCCTGGAAAATTTTACACACTTTGGAGTTGGCATCAGTGTTGTACAGGCCAAGGGCCTTTAGTCACTGTTGGTGTGAAGCTGATGAAACTTGACAAAGACAGAGATCTTTGTTCTGCTTGCCTACTTATTCCAACTCCTAGGACAGTCAGTCATGCATTAAGTGGGTATTCAGTATAGAGTTGCTGAAAGAATGAGTTGATGAATTGATAGGGTTTTGGTAGTGAATGATGACTGGTTCATCAGACTCTCCGTGTTCCTTCCCTATATTCATCTTGAACTAGATGGTAGGATGCAAAACAGGAATCTGAAGACTAGTCTGTGACAGGAGACAGAAGGGGTAACCAAAAGGAAGTTTACGGTTAAGCACAGGTGGCATTCTTGACAGGTGCAGTTGTCAATGGAACAAACCCTTGTTTTACCACCAACATGGGCAGTGGGAAGTTTTTACTTAATTTCAGCTGAACTGAAGGTGAGAGAGCCCAGCCTATAAAAATGGTAAAGTGCGGGATCCCTGGGTGGCGCAGCGGTTTAGCGCCTGCCTTTGGCCCAGGGCGCAATCCTGGAGACTCGGGATCAAATCCCACGTCGGGCTCCCGGTGCATGGAGCCTGCTTCTCTCTCTGCCTATGTCTCTGCCTCTCTCTCTCTCTCTCTCTCTCTCTGTGTGTGTGACTATCATAAATAAATAAAAATTAAAAAAAAAAAAGGTAAAGTGCCTGAATGCTGCCACATGTATCATCGGACTCTTTACACGTTCTGTCCCTATTGGGAGAGGCCCCTGTCTTTACTGTGAGCGGATGCTGGCAGGCCGATGGGACAGGGAGTTGTTAGAGACGGATTGTCAGATTGCAAAGGAGACAAAGCTACCGGAGTGTCTCTGGCATTGGGTGTACTCAGGAGTTCGAGAAACTTGTCTCTAAGGCTTATTGTTAGTTAATGCCCCCCTAGGGAATGAGGGCTCTGCAGGGAAATTTGCCAGGTGGCGAGTGTTGTTTCAGGTCTTATTGGCTGTGTGCGCCCTTGGAGAGTCAGTGTCCTGAGAACCCATCATCGTGGTGTGCCAGCCTGGGAGACAAGCTTTATGCCATCAGTTGATTCATTCCTGAAGGGAGCCAGCCACCAGGGACGTTTATCTCCTCTCTTTTCAGTAAGCCTTTTGTGAGCTTGGGGATCTAGCAGAGTGCAGAAATAATTCAGGGGAGTCAATCTCATCGTCAGATCTATTATAAATGAGAAAAGAGGTGCTTTATTTGCATTATCTCTCATCTTCTCAAAACCTCTATTATATATTACCATTCCCGTTTTATGGACTTAAGAAACTGAGCTCAGACATTTAGAAATTTACCCACCAACAGCCAGTAAATGGGAGGGAAGGTTGGGATTCAAACTCATGTCTGTCTGACTCTATGCTTGTGTTCTTTCTGATGACCTAAGGCACTTGTCAGCTAGAGAGGAATAAGGTCGAACATGACCGTACAGAGCTTTCCACCCCTGGCTTCCTCAGCTCGTTTGATAACTAAAAGCTGTTTTCATCCTCACAACTGGCCATCAGTTGTGTTGTGCCGAAGTGTAACTAGGCTTGTAAAACCAGTGGAAAGCCCTAGAGGCCTATTAATAGGAGCTGCCAAAATAAATAAATAGATTGTATCTCCTCTCTCTCTCTCTCTCTCTCTCTCTCTCTCTCTCTCTAAGATTATTTGAGAGAGAGAGCAAGCGAGAGAGAGGGAGAAAAACAGACTCCATGCTGATTGGGGAGCCGAACACAAGTCTTTATCCCAGGACCCCAAGATCATGATTTGAACTGAAATCAAGTCAGCCACTTAAACAACTGACCCACCTAGGCACCTCAGGGCGAGTTATATTTCAAGGTCATGGGTTTCTTTTCCATTATAGCCCCAATCACAGACCCAAAGTATACTGTGGTCTCCTTGGCCCAAGAAGGTCACAATTATCCTCTCCCTCAAGATTTCTAGCCCAAGGCTTCAAAATTGTAGGGAATGGGGGCTCCTGGATGGCACAGTTGGTTAAGCATCTGAATCTTGGGAGGCCCGGGCAGTCGATGGCGTCCGCGATGGCCCTTTGGAGCTGAGGCTGGCCCGGGCCTTCCTTGCAGGGGTCAGGAGAGGCTAACTGACAGTGGCGGGGGAGGGGGGGCGAAGGCCACCCAAGATGGGCAGTGGAGGCTCGTCACTGTCACCTTCAGGCCGACCACCCGCCGCTTCTAGCTCCCTTCCCGTGGGCCCATCTTGATTTTGGCTCAGGTCATGATCTCAGAGTCTAAGATTGAGCCCCAGGTCAGGCTGCAGGCTCCAGGCTCAGCATGGAGTCTGCTTGAGATTCTGTCTCCCTCTCCCACTTGTTCTCTCTCTCTTTCTAAAATAAACAAATATTAAGGAAGAAAACACCACGAAATTTTAGGGATTGGAGTGATTCTGCTGCTGCTGCCCCTTGAGTTAACATCTTGGATAGGCTGAGACTCTGTTTGGAACTGTAGGTTCCATGAGAACAGGGACTAACTATACCTATTGAGGGCTTTGTTTTACATAATGCCTGACACAAGTGAATGAATGCTTGATCAATACTTCTTTTTTTTTTTAAGATTTATTTTATTTATTTATGATAGAGAGAGAGGCAGAGACACAGGAGGAGGGAGAAGCAGGCTTCATGCCAGGAGCCCAACGTGGGACTCAATCCCGGGACTCCAGGATCGTGCTCTGGGCCAAAGGCAGGCACTAAACCACTGAGCCACCCAGGGATCCCCTTGATCAGTATTTCTGAATGAATGAATGGTTGCAAGTTAAAATGTTTTAGAAGGCAAAAAAGGCAGAAACTTCTAAAAAGTAAACCAAAGTTAGTCATAACATTTGGCACCAATGAAAGTCAGGCCATCTTGGCCCTTAGAAGTAAAAGCCTGTCCCAAAGGTTTTTTTTTTTTTTTTTTTTTAATTGCCTTAAGTAACTTATAGATATCATCAGATGTACATGAAGAATAAATTGATGATGCCTGAGAGTGGTTCAGAACAGTTAGTACCTTAAGATAATTTAAATTGCTTTTAGAGGTTCCTGGGAAGCTGGAGACGGTTGACTATAGGACAAATACAGTGTATTTATTTCGTGTGTTGAAATCATCTCTGCTTTTGGAGAAATTAGTTTTGGAGTCTGTCATCATTGAAGCCTCTTAGTGAATGTAAGCTTTGAACTGCAGAGTGTAGAGATGTGGATAGACAGAACCAGGAAGCACTCTGCCTGCCAAATGAACTGGAAAAGGCAAGTCTGATGATAAAATCTTTCTCACAATGGGCTGGGATTCAGCTGGCTTCCTCTCTTCTACCACATGGGAAGCACCTGTCCTCCTCTTAGAATTGGCTCATTCCATCTATTCTCCTAACTCAGATACTTGGGAGTTGAGAAATAGCATGTCCTCTGCTTAGACAGATGGCAGGGCAGTGTAGGGAGAAAGCCATAAATTATTCTACTTGCTAATATAAAGTACTTTCTGAATAGCCTGCTTGTAATGCTATTGTAGGTGTGATTCCTGTATTTTATGAGGCTTGAATTCTGCACCCTCTTAATCCTGTGAGTTCCCACTTCTATTGCCTTCTGAAACCTCACTATAGCAAGAGCTCATAAAAGATCCAAGTCCACAATGACCTGTCTCTTTCTAAGAGAAAAACCTCCAAATGACTGATAGCTTGAAATTGTATGGAAACATAACTCTCACTCCTTTATAATTCCTGAGTGCAATATAATAGGATTATAATGAAATTGCAGGTAGGTATGCTGCTAGCAAGCAGCATGTGGAGCAACTAGAGTAATAGCAGGTGACTGTTCATAAGACCTTCTTTTTCAAATATACGAGATCTTAATGAGATTTGGGCAGGATTTTTACTCTAGCATTTCATATAAAGTCCCTTGTCAAGTGCGTATATAGTTCAGACCACAGGATGCCCAGAAAATATTCTGTGAGAGATAGGCTTGTGGGGTTCCTGGGTGGCTCAGTTGGTTGGGTGTCTTCAGCTCAGATCATGGTCCTGGGATCCTGGGATTGAGCCCAGCATCTGGCTCCCTGCTCAACGGGGAGTCTGCGTCTCACCCTCCACCTGCTTGTGCTCTCTCTCTCTGTCAAATAAATACAATCTTAAAAAAAAAAAAAAAGTACTTATAGGGAGCCAACCTAATTCCTCAGGGTCATGATCAGCAGATCTGCAAGCACCTAGTATAAATTATGTCCAGAAGACACCAGTATTTAAATATTTAGTCTTTACTCCATGCCAATAGGCATGAGGGAACATAACTGACTTTTTTAAGGATATACAGTTGAGACCTCATTTAAATCTCATAACTTCAGGGGCACCTGGACTTTTGATTTTGGCTTGGATCATAATCTCAGGGTTGTGAGATCGAGCTCCATGTCAGGCTCTGTGCTGGGTATGGAGCCTGCTTAAGATTCTCTTCCTCTCCATCTGCTCCCACCACCCCCTCCTGTCCCCGCTGTGCTCCTTCTCTCTAAAAGAATTTTTAAAAGTCTTATAACTTCATTGTAATTCCCAATATGTCACCAATACCTCCTAGGCAATATTTTAAGATTAAAGGGTATCTGCAATACATATTATATGACAGGTTTCCAGAGCTGAGGGGGTCTCTAATTTGCCCCTCAAAAGAGTAGGGAAGCCCAGGTGGCTCAGCGGTTTAGTATCGCCTTAACCCTGGGGCCTGATCCTGGAGACCGGGATCGACTCCCACATCAGGCTCCCTGCATGGAGCCTGCTTCTCCCTCTGCCTGTGTCTCTGCCTCTCTCTCTGTGTGTCTCTTATGAATAAATAAAATCTTAAAAAACAAACAAAAGTGTGAGAGTCTAGTTTTCCTTCTGCAACCAGCTCCTCTGCTAAGATATACCCAGTGTGTAACCATTTAGCTGAGTACAAATTTCCTCATCTTTGGGGCAGTTTTAATCAGTTTTACTGGGGACCCTGGGTGGCTCAGTCAGTTAACCATCTGCCTTTGGCTCAGGTCATGAGTCCTGGGGATCGAGCCCTACATCAGGCTCCTTGCTCATCCGGGAGTCTGCTTCTTTCCTGCCTCTGCTTGCTGTTCCCTGTGTTTGTGCTCTGTCTCTCGTTTTCTTTCTCTCTAATAAATAAGTAAAGTCTTTTTTTTAAATCACTTTTACTCTTTATTTTTTTATTGAATTCATTTAACGTGGGATCCCTGGGTGGCTCAGCGGTTTAGCGCCTGCCTTTGGCCCAGGGCCGGATCCTGGAGTCCCGGGGATCGAGTCCCACATTGGGCTCCCTGCATGGAGCCTGTTTCGCCTTCTGCCTGTGTCTCTGCCTCTCTCTCTCTGGGTCTCTCATGAATAAATAAATAAAATCTTAAAAAAAATTGAATTCATTTAACGTGTAACATTTGTGGAAGTTTAAGGTATACAGCATGTTACTTTGATAACATTTATATATTATAATGTGATCTTCAATGTAATGATATTTATCACAGTACATAATTATATACAATATTATGGTCTATATTATAATTAATCTTACTCTTACACTCTTAATCTTACGCTTTTTTTCCATGTTATAAATTTTAGCATGCAATCAAAAGGAAATAAACAGATGTAAACAAAAATTTGTGTGTAAATATATATCACAGCTTGTTTACAGGGACTGATGAGAAGAATTTGCCTTTAGTCTGAGGGGTATGAATAGTTGTTTTCTTAAACAATTGGCTAGTTTTTTTGTGAAATCTTAACAACTGTTTGTTTTCCTTTGTGTTTTGGCAGCTAGAAGGCTAAGGATCAAATTTGTGGTCTGTCTCTATCAAGTATATAAACATGGATATATATCAGCATTCATTCATTTGTTTACTTTTTATTTAAAGATTTTTTTTTTTTTTATTCATGAGACACACAGAGAGAAGCAGAGACAAAGGCAGAGGGAGAAGCAGGCGCCCTGTGGGGAGCCCAATGTAGGACTCGATCCCAGGTCTCCAGGACCTGGTCTGGAGGCAGGCGTTAAACCGCTGAGCCACCCAGGGATCCCCTCAGCATGTATGTGTGTGTGTGTATGGACACACACACACACACATATACAGATGTATATACATACATAAATACATACATATATACGTATATAATAGCATAGATGAACCTTACTGCTTGATTCTTCGTTGTCCTTTGGTCCTGAAAATGAATGTAGATTTCTGCTAGAGATTTTTCCAAAGGGGCATTCTGAGGGTTTTGCCCAGCATATACCAGAATAAGTTTCCCAGAAATCCTCTAGATTAGCTGCTCAGATGTTTCAATTGCCCTTATTCAGCTAGTGGGTCCTCTTCTTGCTGCTGTTTCTCTCTCTGACTTATACCAACCCTGCCCTGCATGGCGCCATGGACATGGAATTAATTTCTCTCTTTTTCTCAGTGACTATTTTTCTTGGGAAGATGCTGATGAATAAAATTTTCTGCCTCATCATGTAAGAAAAAGAACATATCTTGGGCAGCCTTTGTGGCTGCCTCTGCCTGTGTCTCTGCCCCCCCCCCCCCATGAATAAATAAATTTTAAAAAATTAAAAAAAAACATATCTTTAACAACTCTGTAATAGAAAAAAGAAAGTACCTGTAGATTGTGACTTAGAACTTAAGGAAATCTCCTGGGTTGATGCTTGGGGTTCATTTCTTAAAGGTTTATGTGATGATTTGAGTTTAATATTCTTAAAATTTGTTCCTTTTTCCCCCCTAGGTGAATGTTGGATGTGTACCCAAAAAGGTAGAATTTTTATTTCTTCTTCCTTTCATACTCCTTTTACATATTTGATAAAGAAATGTATTGTTTATTAGCTTAGAGTGAGTGAGCGAGATTATATCTAGGTCCATTAATTAGGACTGGTCAATCTGTGCAGGATTGCTTTTTCTCAATTTAATTTACTGAATGGAATCTTCATAAGTATTCCCATTTAATTCTGTAGCCTCATGGATTCTCTTAACTATGGTGATTTTCACTCCTAGTATCTGTGGTACAGGGCACACTGAATGAACTTGTCCTTTACCTGTGACAAAAGAGGAAGAAATGGAAACTCTTATTTCCAAAAGCTGCATCTTGCTTATACTGGCAAATTATTTTAACTCTACATTTAAATGTGCTTTCAAAACATGTTATAATCCTAAATTTAGAACCTTTTGTTACTGAGATTTCATTCTAAACTGGCTTTTTTTTTTTTTTTTTTTTTTTTGGTAACAGGTAAGCAAATGTTCCTAATCTCATCAGTGACACATACCTGAGTATAATGGCAGAAGGGTTTTTTATAATCTCTTCCCTAGTATAAGTAGGTGGGGTTTGGGTTTGGGTGTGTGTTTGGGGGGGGGGGGGTGTGAGTGTGTGGGTGTTTTATCATAGGAAAGTTTCTTTTTTCTGTGGGACACTTTTCCTCAATTATTTTCTTTCCCTTTGGTCTTTGATTTTGGAATATGTTTTAATTGGAGTCATGCAATTATGATACATGAATTATGTAAATCAGTTATAAGGTGGTTTTATGTAGTTTAAACCAGTTATGGTAGAAAATCTGTTGATTGGTGCTACCTCATTATTTAAAAATATTATCTGGGCATAATAGTAGCCTGAGATTGTAATATTTTGTTCCCATATATTATATGTCATTTATTTCTTCTGTTCTGATGATACATGCAGGACACTTACCTAATATTTTCATAGGGCTCTACTGACTTCAAAGCGCTTTTGCATTTTTGAAGATCAGTTGGTAATTGCCTCTTGTTTTCTAGAACAGCCTGAAGCCTGGAGTAACTGCCCTCTAGAAGGGTGTAGAGTGAGACAGCAGTAGAAAAGGAATCAGATGGATAGGCCTGCTACTACCCTCATTAGGATGAGCCTAGAAGTCCAATGTAGTTCATATAGAGCACCTTCTCCAGAGGGTGTCTGATGCTGTAGCATCATATATAACATGAATTGGAAAAGAATAAATATGATACCAGGACACCTGGGTGGTTTAGTGGTTGAGCGTCTGCCTTCGGCTCAGGGCGTGATCCCAGTGTTCCGGGATCGAGTTCTGCATTGGGCTCCCCACAGGGAGCCTGCTTCTCCCTCTGCCTGTGTCTCTGCCTCTCTCTCTGTCTCTCATAAATAAATAAAATCTTTAAAAATAAATAAATGAGCATAATACCTCATGACGAGATGCTGTATAGTGTTTATTAAAATAACTTATTTTGTAGTATTGACAAACCTTTCATATGTATTATTTAAGATAAACAATCTAGCGGATAAAATGGTTAATTTTGTATCATGAATTTCACCTCAATTTTAAAAAAGGAGCAGAGTCCAACAGGGTCATTGCTTCTTCATCTTTAGACATAAAGGGAGAACAGTACAAAGAAGGAATCTAAGGCTTGTCAAAAATGGAGTCTCAGGCTTGTCTGACAAAAATGATAGTTTGTCATCTAGAGTTTTGGCTGCCAACTTGAATTCAGTCATCATGATGATCAGTCGGCATAAAAGGCCTTTACAGATGTTAGGCTACATTCCTCAGAGATGCAACAAACCTTTGAGTTCCAGGTGTCTGATTACACAGGTCCTTAAAAGGATATGTTCGTAGGTACCGAGTTTATGATAGGAATTCATTCTCTTAAGGTTTTTAGTCCTCATCCTGATCCCATAGCTTCTTCTAAATCACTTTACTATAAATATAAAGCTGCAGATGCAGTTCCATTTCCTAGAACTAATCACAGAAGATAGGGCTTCAACAAATCTGAAAATGTAAGCAATAATAAAATTTTTTAAAGATTTATGTATTCATGAGAGACACATAGAGAGAGGCCGAGACATAGGCAGAGGAAGAAGCAGGCTACCTGCAGAGAGCCCAGTGTGAGACTCGATCCTGGGATCTGGGATCACCCTGAGCCAAAGGCAGATGCTCAATCACTGAGCCACCCAGGTGTCCCAGCAATAATAAATTTTACCGGAAGGCTTGGGAGGTTTATAGCATCCTGCCTCTATAGGGTTTTTTTTTTTTTTTAAGATTTTATTTATTCATAGAGACAGAGAGAGAGGGGCAGAGACACAGGCAGAGGGAGAAGCAGGCTCCACACAGGGAGCCCGACGCGGGACTCAATCCCGGGTCTCCAGGATCACACCCTAGGCTGCAGGCGGCGCCAAACCGCTGCGCCACCAGGGCTGCCCTATAGGGTTTATAATGTAGAGAATTTAATAGAAATAATTCCCCACGACATTTAGCCGCTTCCCTGCAAAATCTGTCTGGTCATATTTCTGAACTTTTCAAATGTTTAGTTTTGTTTTTAGTTTAAAGTTCATTATTTTTATTTGCCATTATATAGTTACCTTTCATACAGGATTTCTTTTTTTTCTCAGGACTCATGTACTACTGTTGTGGCTACTTTTTTTTTTCTTTTTCTTTTTTTTACAGGTAATGTGGAACACAGCTGTCCACTCTGAATTCATGCATGATCACGTTGATTATGGCTTTCAAAGTTGTGAGAGCAAATTCAATTGGCGGTAAGAGTTAATGCTCAGAGGGCTCTGTTTACAAATATAAATATTTTTCTTTCATGATTAAATGAACCATAAACTTTTTTGGGTGGGTGTTACAGTGGTAAAATCTATATAACCTAAACTTTGGAGGTGATCCATGTATCTGTGGCCTAGCTTGTGATGCTAGTTTTACAGGTATATGCTTCTCTCTAAACTCCTCAAGTTGCGTACAGTAAATATGTACAGTTTTTTGTATGTTGGTCTTACCTCAATAAATGATTTTCAAATACACACAGGGTCCATTTTAGTTATTTTTAAGTTGTCAATACAAAGTCATTAAGTACATTCCTAGGGGGATGCCTGGGTGGCTCAGCAGTTGAGCATCTGCCTTCAGCTCAGGGCATGATCCCGGGGGTCCTGGGGTCTACTCCTGCATTGGGCTCCTGGCAAGGAGCCTGCTTCTGCCTCTGCCTATGTCTCTGCCTCTCTGTGTGTGTGTCTCATGAATAAATAAATAAAATTTTTTAAAAAGAAAAAAAAAGTACATTCCTAGTGATGTGCAACCATCACCACCACCCCTTTTGAGAACTTTTCCATGGTTCAGAACAGAAACAAAGGGTTTGTTAGATAAGAACCCCTTCTCTCCCCGGTATCACTATCCTACCTCCTGTCTCAATGAATTTGCCTATTTTAGGTACTGCATACGATATTGGTCCTTTTATGCCTGGCTTATTTCACTTAGCATATTGTTTAGAGAATTTATCCACGTTGTGGCATGTGTCAGAATTTCATTCCCTTGCAAGGCTGAAAAATATTCTCTTGTGTTCAGACCACATTTTGTTTGTTTATCCATTCATCCTTCAGTGGACTTCAAGGTGGTTTCTACCTTTTGTCTACTGTGAATATTGCTGCTGTGAACATTGATCCACAAGTCCCTGCTTTCAGTTCTTTCAGGTCTATACCTTGAAGTGAAATTGCTGGTTCAGATGGCAATTTTATTATTATTTTTTTAATTTTTATTTTTTCCCCACTTCCTCAAATGACAATTTCATGTTTAACTTTTTTTTTTAAGATTTTATTTAGGGGATCCCTGGGTGGCGCAACAGTTTAGTGCCTGCCTTTGGCCCAGGCCGCGATCCTGGAGACCTGGGATCGCATCCCACATCGGGCTCCCGGTGCATGGAGCCTGCTTCTCCCTCTGCCTATGTCTCTGCCTCTCTCTCTCTATCTCTGTGACTATCATAAATAAATAAAAATTAAAAAAAAAAGATTTTATTTATTTGGGATCCCTGGGTGGCACAGCGGTTTGGTGCCTGCCTTTGGCCCAGGGCGCGATCCTGGAGACCCGGGATCGAATCCCACGTCGGGCTCCCGGTGCATGGAGCCTGCTTCTCCCTCTGCCTGTGTCTCTGCCTCTCTCTCTCTCTCTCTCTCTGTGTGACTATCATAAATAAATAAATTAATTAAAAAAAAAGATTTTATTTATTTATTCATGAAAGACATAGAGAAAGGCAGAGACACAGGCAGAGGGAGAAACAGGCTCCACGCAAGGAGACCGATGTGGAACTCGATCCCGGGTCTGCAAGATCATGCCCTGAGCCGAAGGCAGACGTTCAACTGCTGAGCCACCCAGGCATCCCTCATGTTTAACTGTAAGGAACTGCCATGAACTTTTAGAAGCCATCAAATTTTCAAAAATTTGCAAATCCAATCATTTATTCAACACATATTTATTGACTAGCCACTCAGTACTAGGCACTGTGCCAAAGCAACTCTCCCTGTCTTCTCTGCAGAAAGAAAACCACATACTGTGGATGCCACCTGAACATGTCCCTGGAATAAGGGTTCTCTATGTGTGGCAGGGCAGACGGACACAGGGGAAAGGGCAGCTGCCTTCAGATATACTCACCCATGGGGTTCTCGTTGACTGTTCTGTGTGTGATTCTCTGCTGACAGAGTGTTCAGGGACAGGTGCTGTTCAGGGACAGTTAGTGTTCAGTAACTAACTATTAGTTAGTTAACTGTTCAGGGACAGTTAGTGTTCAGTAACTAACTAAAAGGAGAGAATCCTGTTTCTCAGTACTGACTCAAGTTTCACTGCAGGGTTATAAAGGAAAAGCGTGATGCCTACGTGAGCCGCCTAAATACCATCTATCAGAATAATCTAACTAAGGTGAGTGTTCTGGGTTTGGAACTTTGAGAAGGAGCTGTTGTCTCTGCTGGAGTAGGTTATCAGTCTGGCTAGACAAAAACATAGCCTTTGCACATATTTCTTGTTGTTTCTTTTATTTCTTTTGCAATTAATGATTTTGAACAAGTCTGTGACTCAGTAGGCCTGTCTTTTTTCTACAGAGTGGGCAGTGCATACCATGATTGGTAGACCAGGTCTCACATGATGGCTGCGCCTTGAATAGGTCTGGCCTGCAGTTAGTTCTAGAAACCAAAAATATAAGAGACTGATTTAGGGACACCTGGGTGGCTCAGTGGTTGAGCATCTGCCTTCAGCTCAGGGCTTGATCCCAGGTCTGAGGATCGAGCCTGCGTCAGACTCCCTGCAAGGAGCCTGCTTCTCCCTCTGGCTAGGTTTCTGCTTCTCTCATGAATATATAAAATATTTTTTAAAAATAAATAAATGTATTTAAAAAAAATAAGAGCCTGATTTATATATAAATCAGCATTTATATAACAGCATGCCAGCTTATTAATTAAAATCAGAAGTACTGCCTGGCTGGAAACCTTCCATTGTTCATTTGCTCACAGCAATCTCGTCCTTGGCTACTTATACTCAAGAGAAAATTATGGTTCAGAAGGTTGCTTTTGTGAATGAAGTCTGATCAAGAACATGGGGCAAAGGTGTGTTTACCTTCAGCAAATATATATTGTCCTTTGCTGGTCTGAGGCTTTTTTCTGCCTTGGTGCTTAAATGTCATACTTCTTCCCCTAGGGGCTACTGGAGACATCGACAAACAGTGTACCAGCCAGCTGTCCTTCTTGACAGCATATGTCAGCCCACCCTTCATTTGCCTTTGTGGTTTCACTTTGCAATTTCTAAGATTTCTGCCTAGCTTTTTTTTTTTTTTTAAGATTTTTTATTTGTCTATTCATAGAGACACAGAGAGAGAGAGAGAGGCAGAGACACAGGCAGAGGGAGAAGCAGGCTCCACGCAACAAGCCTGATGTGGGACTCGATCCCGGGTCTCCAGGATCACACCCCGGGCTGCAGGCGGCTCCAAACCACTGCGCCACCAGGGCTGCCCTCTGCCTAGCTTAGATTGTATTTAGATCAGTAGGTTGTTGGTGCTATTTGAGCCACCATCATCTGATTGGCAGCATGTTTATAAACCAACTTTTAGGGTGAATTAGTTCTATAAATGGCTCATGTATTTTTATATTGATTCTTGTTCATGGGTTTATTTTTTGGAGAGTGATATTTTCTGATCTTTATCACCAGTTCAAGGGGGAATGTTGGGGGGCCTTCACCCCCCTTTGCACTGCTGACAAGAGATTTTAAGACTGTTAGACATGACCACAGAAGTACTACTAGCTATATACTAAAACACCGACATCAATTTTTAAAGATTTTTTATTAATTTGTTTTTAAATATTTTATTTATTTATTCATGAGAGACACAGAGAAAAAGGCAGAGACATAGGCACAGGGAGAAGCAGGCTCCCTGCAGGGAGCCCAATGCTGGACTTCATCCCAGGACCCCGGGATCACGCCCTGAGCCAAAGGCAGATGCTCAACCACTGAGCCACCCAAGTGACCCTCAGTTTTTTTTTTTTTTCAAATGGAGCAAGCTAAAACACTTTTGCCAAAGAGCTAGGAAAATTGCTCAGGGAACAGCTTTTTTTTTTTTTAATCACAAAATTTTTTTTAAAGATTTTATTTATTTATTCATGAGAGATGCACACACACACACAGAGGCAGAGACACAGGCAGAGGGAGAAGCAGGCTCCATGCAGGGAACCCGACGTGGGACTCGATCCCAGGTCTCTAGGATCACACCCCAGGCTGCAGGCAGCGCCAAACTGCTGCGCCACCAGGGCTGCCCAATATTCACAAATGTTGGTGTGTAGTCGAACTTACTGTGTGTGACCTCATGAGAAAGGAATTACTTACTGTCGATCCAGAAATTCTGAGTAGAAAAGGCAGCTTTCTGTCACATATCTTAGGAAATGAAAATAAAAATTGTATCAGTTCCTCCACCAAATGATTACTATTGCCAGTTGACGCATACCCCCTCTTTATCTAGCATCCTATGGGAAACCGGTTGTTCCCTCCTGAGGAGGGTTTTTCTTGTAGCTTCTGGCACTGATCTTGATTTAGCTTGGTTAAGCAGAGCATCTGTAGAATAGGCCTGATAGGCTGTTTGGGAAGAAGGAAATGACTTAATTCCAAACGAAGCATTTTCTGGAATGTTGAAACATGCTATTTTGTGATCAGGCAATTCCACTATCACGATTCCACTATCCTGGTTAAGTTGCCTAGATTTGCTTGTCCATACATAAATGTGTCATGGCTTCAGAAGCTAGCCCGCAATCCCCAGATGGAGCCCCTGGCACAGAGGGTGCCCCAGTCTGAATTCTCAACATCTCTAGCATAGAACTTCATTTTTGAGGTATTTTGTGGTGTTCTTCCATCTGGTTTAAGAAAACAGAAGCATTGCATTTTCCTCCGTTGGCCAGAGTGTTTCTCTTTTTGCCTCCACTTCCTTCACCTTTATCCTTTTGTCTTTCTCAGACTTTTCTCCCTCTTCTAGACATAAAATTCTTCAGTGTGATTTCATTACAAATGAGGAGGACTTTCTCAACTCCTGGGGACAGAAATGTAATGTTTTTCCCTGTGGAGGTGATTTGCACATGTTTTTTGGTCCCTGGATTTGGGCCCAAGATAGCATCTTTTATTTCTTCTTATGGTATGCTTCCTTCATTGAATGGCAACCGCCTTACCTAAGGATCAATGAACAGAAATTCTACAGAAACTCAGACATTAGAGAGCTGTCTTGGGATCAGCAAACTTAAAATCCAAATCCTCCGTAGAGAAATGGGAAGAGCTTATACGTTGCCACAGGTGTTTTTCTTTTATCACGAGAACAGACTAATGTTGCGGTTCCTTCTCCAGTCCCATATAGAAATCATCCATGGCCATGCGGCATTCACGTGTGATTCTGAGCCCACAATAGAGGTCAATGGGAACAAATACACTGCCCCTCACATCCTGATTGCCACAGGCGGCGTGCCCTCCCGTCCTCAGGAGAGCCAGATCCCTGGTAAGTCTTGTTGTTAATAGTCAAGCGGAGTTTACTGTTGTCTTTAACCTATTACAGTCCATGCCAGGGGATCTGTCTGAACCAGTTCTTTCTCTTGGACAAGGCCACACGGCCCTGAGAGGTCTCTGCAGAACCGAAATGTAATTGGCTTAACTGGTGCCCAGCATTGGGACTGAGAAAGGTATCTCTTCCAGCTCCAAGCTCACACTGACTACAGGTAACACAAGGAGAAAAATCAGGGAAGAGTCTCATCCTTTCCTTCTCAGCATGACAGATCACCTGCCTGAGTTTGTCACATGGGTTGTTATTTGTTAGACATGTTCTGTAGTTACTATTTTGTTCAAGAAGGTGAAATCTTGTAGGGATGTAACTTAATGACTTATTAAGCCTTCTTTGTATGCATAGTTTTCTCATATAGAGAATGATAAAATTAAAGCAGTAAGGAATTCCAGATAGTCATATTTGCTGTTACATTTTATGCACACAGGGATAAACCATGAACATACTACCTTATTCTCACATAAGAAACGTGGTTCATGGACAGTTGCGTGGCTCACTGGTTTAGTGCCACCTTCAACCCAGGGCGTGATCCTGGAGACCTGGGATCTAGTCCCACGTCGGGCTCCCTGCATGGAGCCTGCTTCTCCCTCTGCCTGTGTCTCTGCTTCTCCCTCTCTCTCTCTGTGTCTCTCATGAGTAAATAAATAAAATCTTAAAAAAAAAAAGAAAGAAACATGGTTCATGTCTTTCTCCCTAACTAGATTATAAGGTCTTTTTTTGAGTGTATATGCATTTATGTATTTTGTTCCCTTGGGGGAGAGGATCCAAAAGTTTTCACTAGCTTTTTTTTTTTTTTTAAGATTTTATTTATTCATGAGAGAAACAGTGACAGAGAGGCAGAAGCACAGGTAGAGGGAGAAGCAGGCTTCATGCAGGGAGCCCCATGTGGGACTTGATCCCAGGTGGATCACACCCTGGGCCGAAGGTGGCGCTAAACCGCTGAGCCACCCGGGCTGCCCAGTTTTCACTAGCTTTTAAAAGGGTTTCATGACTCCCAAAAGGTCAAGACCAACTACTGTAAAAGACAGTAAGATACTGTTCTCAAGTACCTTAAAAATTAATTGGGAAGATTGATTGTTAAGTGAAAAAATTAAAGTGTGGAACAGTGTGTATAGTATGCTACAATTTGTGTCTTTTTCAAAAGGGGAAGAGACTGTACATACGCACCAGGATATCTCTGGAAGGATACTCAAAGCCCTGTCATGCTGACTCCCTCTAGGGAGAGGACTAGAGGTCGGGGGTGGGAAAGATCTATGCTTTTCACTAGATGTTCTGTTGTGCTTTTTGAATTTTTAAAATATATACATTTATTAATTTAAAACCTAGAATAACAAATGAAAAGAAATAATAAAAGGTATGTGCCCCCAGGTTATTTCTAAACCATGAGGCTTGGGGTGCTCACAGATGGGACAGATTACTATGGAATGGTATAAACCAAAAAGACTTCCCAGAAAAGGGGCTGGAGTGATATGTGCTGAGGAAGAGGAAGACTGAAAGAGCCAGTGGGTAATAAAGATGTCTTCGAAAAATATCCAGCCGATTCAACCAGTTTTTCCAGCATTGACGTTCTGGGGTCGCATTCACTAAGCTGAAACCAGAAGAGGTTAGGGCCAAATTGTAGAGACTTACAAAGTCAAATGAAAGAATCTCTGTAATTCATGACAACTGGGTCAAATAACTAACTGGTGGCTTATAAATAGGCTTGTGTCAAGATCTTAAGTGATAATTTTAGAAAACTAATCTGACAGTGACTCACAGAGGATGGAGATCGGTATAGAAAGCTGTGGCTGTAGAATGTACAGGAGGTGATGATATGGTTCTGAACCCCAGCGTTAGCATCTGACCTGTAAAGGAGAAGCTCAGATCTGCAGCCGGTCACTGAGCCACTGCTAGGGGCCAGCCCTTAGCAAGGAGAACAGGCATAACAGCCTCAGAAGGAAGAATCTGCTACTGTATACTTTTTTTTTTAATTTTTAAAAATTTTTTAATTTATTTATGATAGTCACACAGAGAGAGAGAGAGAGAGAGGCAGAGACACAGGCAGAGGGAGAAGCAGGCTCCATGCACCGGGAGCCCGATGTGGGATTCGATCCCGGGTCTCCAGGATCGTGCCCCGGGCCAAAGGCAGGCGCCAAACTGCTGCGCCACCCAGGGATCCCCTGTATACTTTTTTTTTAAAGTATATTCATCCCATCTGAAATCAGGATGTGTCCTTTATTTTTTATTTTTTTAAAGATCTATTTCTCTTAGAGAGGGAGAGAGAGAGAGAGCACAAGTGGAAGGGCCAGGGAGAAGGAGAGAATCTCAAGCAAACTCTGCACTGAGCACAGAGCCTGATGTGGGCCTCAATCTCACGACCCCGAGACACGACCTGAGCCAAAACCAAAAGTGGGATGCTTAACCGACTGCGCCACCCAGGCGCCTCTGATAAGTCATTTAATCATGGCACCTCGAATTTGGTAAAGTGCAACATTTTTATTAATTGATGAGATATTGTGGGGGTCACTGAGAGAAGGAATTATAGATTGACACCTCAGGATTTCACTTGGGTTATTGGTTGGAAGGTGCTCCATTTAACTCAAGTGATAAACTTGAGAGAGGGAGACAGGACATGAAATTAAGGTTCAGTTCTAAACATAGTGAGTTTGAAGCAAAAGTGGGATTATATAGCAGGGTAGTTAGAAATATGGGACTCGGTGGGGGGGGGGGGCACCTTGGTGGCTCAGTGGTTAAGCGTCTGCCTTTGACTCAGGGTGTGATCCTGGGGTCCTGGGATCGTATCCCGCATCAGGCTCCCCACAGGGAGCCTGCTTCTCCCTCTACCTATGTCTCTGCCTCTCTATGTCTCTCATGAATAAATAAACTATTTTTTCTTAAAAGACAAATATTGGACAGGAACTTGGGGAAAAGGTGAAAACTCAAATGTTTGAAAGTCCTCCGCAGTGAGGGGGAAGAGTTGGTTGAAACCTTTGAAGAACACAGAAGAGAGCCAAGGCTGAGCCAAGGGGTTCATGCCTACATTTGAGGGCAGGAGAATGGAGCAGAGCCAGCAAAGTCTCATCATGAGAATCAAGAAAGTCTTAGTTTTCAGAGAAAGGTAATCAATAGTCATCACTGCTCTTATTTCTAGAGAGAAAACTGAAGTGTGCACTCAGGGAAGACTGGGTTGGCAGCTTCCCAAGTGGAGACTTTGACAAAACTTGTCAAAACAGTGTGTGATGGCAGAGAACGTGTCTGGGTCCTATACAAAATGTTGATATTGTTTTACAAGAGAAAGCTCAGTCTGTGTGATCAGTATTGCATTTTCCTACATAGGTGCCAGCCTAGGAATAACCAGTGATGGATTTTTCCAACTGGAAGAATTACCTGGGTAAGCCGGCTCCCTTTCCAACCTGAGTGTTCGTTCTTCCCCAGTCTCTCCAGCTAACATTTCTTCTACCTTTCCCTCCCAGCCATTAAGTGTGGGCTTTCCTTGAATTTTTATCACCTACTTCTCTTTTTATGACCTTGGGTATCTCATCCACTAATACCCTGTGTGACTTGAGTTGGTCTTTCTTTCTTTTTTTTTTTCTTTCTTTCTTTCTTTCTTTCTTTTCCTTCCTTCCTCCCTCCCTCCCTCCCTCCTCCTCTCTCTTTCTTTTCTTTTTTAAAGATGTTTTTATTTATTTAGGGGGAGAGAGAGAAAGAGCATGGGCAAGGAGGTACAGAGCAAAAGGGAAAGAAGCAGGCTCTCTGTTGTGCGTGGAGCCTGACACAGGGCTCAATCTCATGACCCTGAGATCACCACCATGAGATTACAACCTGAGCTGAAATCAAGAGCCAGGTGCTTAACTGACTGAACCACTCAGGTGCCCCATGACTCAGACCTTTCATCACAGTTTTTAGGACCAGAATAAATAGAGGGTTAAGTCCTAAAACTCTTCTTTCTTCACCTTAGTACAGCATCAACTGATGATGTGTCTCAAGTAACTGACTCTGTTTCCAAAGCAGCTAGTTTAGGGGAAATCTTCCTAAATGAAGGCTCTGCCACTTTCACAAAAAATAGGTTTTCTGAATCCATCTTTTATGTGTGTTGGTCCAAACAACCTTAATAAACATCTGTCATAGATTTAGATACTTAGAAAAAGATATACTGAGGAAGATTGTTTCTCTAACATGAAGAAGGTGCCAGTTGCGGGATTTCTAGGTCGGAGGGAGCCTCCTTTCACTCATGATAAGTGAAGACACCTTAGAAGCTGGAGGAGGGATCCTTTTCTTTTGGCCTAGGACTCGCCTTTATCTCCCTCTGAGGAGTTCTCACTCTGGAATCAGTATTACTCAACGCTGCTGCTCCCTCCCTCGGCAGTGCTGCCAACGCAGTATGAGGTCTTAATCCTGTAATTTTATTAAGTGCTTCATGGAGGGTGACTAATAATCCATGTTCATACCTTTATCTTAGTTCACCTGGAGCCACAGATGGTTACTAAGGGGCAAGAGGGCTTCTTTGAGTTCCACAGCGGTGGTGTAAATCTCCCATGAAGGTGCAGGCAATCTTCTGACTTCGAAGAAAACATAGTTGTTTTAGATTTGCTGTCTGCAGGGCATGCAGCTGTGTTAGAGAACAGCTTTTCTTTCCTCATGATCTACTGATCTACCCTGTACTGTTTGGTTTTAGGGTTGAATGATGACACATGTGAGAATGTTTCCAGAAATGTGGTCATGACTCATCATGTTTGGATGATACAAGTCAATCTAGACTCACCCTCATAAAAGCTTCTTTATAGATACTTGTCCATTAAATACTTTAAAATAGGGATCCCTGGGTGGCTCAGCAGTTTAGCATTGCCATCAGCCCAGGGCCTAATCCTGGAGACCCGGAATCAAGTTCCACGTCAGGCTCCCTGCATGGATCCTGCTTCTCCCTCTGCCTGTTCTCTGCCATCTCTCTCTCTGTCTCTCATGAATAAATAAAATCTTTAAAAAAAAAAGTATTTTAAAATAAATGATTTAAAAATAGAGTCATTTATTTTAAAATATTTAAAATGCTAGCAACACAAGCTTAATAAGTGAATTTATGCATCTTAGGACCAAAAGACTCTGGGAAATAGGAAATGAATGGACAATATTTTTCTTCTTTTAAGATTTTATTTATTTTAGAGAGAGAGGGTGGGAGTGTGCAAGAGCGGGGAGGGGTGGAGGAGGAGGGAGAAAGATTGAAGCAGACTTCTCACTGAATGGGGAGCCTTGACACAGGGCTCGATCTCCTGATCATGAGAAAGGAGAAGAGGTCAAATATAATAGGAAAGAGTTAGGTAGAGATGGAAGAGCTATTTCATAGTTTATCTAGACTGTGTAGCCATTTCTCTTCAAATCCTGGGTTGTAAAATAAGCTGACTTGTAGCTATTTGGGTTCACACTTTGTCCTCTATCTAGACCAGACCCCTCTGATGGCACAGACTCACCACATGGATGTCTTACCTTTGGAACATAGTAAAGAAAGTTTTTCTTTTTCTTTCCAGATTGGTTACTTCTCATCCAAGCATTGTCATGATGATAGAGCACTCTGTTTGAAGCATTAGAGAACTCCAGCCCCAAACAGGGCGGCTCTGGCTAAGAGGCATTTATGACTCAGGCTGCAGCATAGAAGTAATCCTCATTGCTCTAGGGCCAGGATTGACTTCACCAATGATTCAGACTTTCATTAGCATTTATCTAGTGTTTAAGATGCCTTCTTAGACCGAAATTTATACAGGGAGTCTACTTTTTCAGATCTATCATATAACTTAAATGGCTTGCTTAGTTGGCCTTTAACCTATTGCAAAGATGGGTAGAATTGAATAGTGATCAAGAATTTCTAGGGCACCTGGGTGGCTCAGTCAGTTAAGCGTCTGCCATTGGCTCAGGTCATGATCCCAAGGTCCTGAGATCGAGTCCCATATCGGGCTCCTTGCTCTAGGGGAGCCTGTTTCTCCCTTTACCACTCCCCCTGCCAGCACTCACTTGCTTGCTCTCTGTCACTCTCTTCGCTCTTTCTCTGTGAAATAATAAAATCTTAAAAAAAGAAGAAGAAGAAGTTCTGAGCAGGGAAGAATCAGGGTAAGTGTTGCCAGTTTTAGTTTTAGGTGCAAATGTTACTCATAAGGAATCATCTCTAGTTTCAAAGGGTTTTTTTGTTGTTGTTGTTTCTTCTCTGAAGAAATGAGACTAAAGAACTTTTTTTCTTAAAGGTTTATATATTCATATGAGAGAGAGAGTGGAGTGTAGGGGAGAGGAGCAAAAGAAGAGTGAGAAAAAAATCTTTTTTAGCAGACTCCACACTGAGTATGGAGCCTGACATGGGGCTCGATCTCACGACCCCAAGGTCACCACCCTGAGATCATGACCTGAGCTGAAACCAAGAGTCGGAGGCTCAACAAGCTGTACCACTCAGGTACCCTGAAGCTGAAGAACTTTTATTTTATTTATTTATTTATTTTTAAGATTTTATTTATTCCTGAGAGACACATACACACACACACAGAGGCAGAGACACAGGCAGAGGGAGAAGCAGGCTCCCTGCAGGGAGCCCGAAGCGGGACTTGATCCCCAGACTCCAGGATCATGTCCTGGGCTGAAGGCGGCGCTATACCGCTGAGCCACCGGGGCTGCCCTGAAGAACTTTTAACAACTAAAAATATATTTCCCTTTCACAAAGAGGTATTTTCTGCATAAAATTGCAATGTGGGGGCAGCCTGGGTGGCTCAGCGGTTTAGCGCCACCTTCAGCCCAGGATGTGATCCTGGAGACCCAGGATCGAGTCCTGCATCGGGCTCCCTGCATGGAGCCTGCTTCTCCCACTGCCTGTGTCTGTGCCTCTCTCTCTCTGTGTCTCTCATGAATAAATAAATAAATAAAATATTTTAAAAAATTGCAATGTGGTATCCAGGATTGCATCCTAGAGCAGAAAAAGGAAATGAATGGAAAAACCGGTGAAGTCTGGATAAAGCCTGGAGTTTGGTCAATAGCAAATAGTTTCTTAGTTTTGACAAGTGTATCATGGTTATGCAAGATGTTAACTTGCAGAGAAGCTGGGCAGAGTGTATACAGGACACTACTATACTATCTTTTCAAAATTACTTCAAAATAAGCTTATTTAAAAATATTAACCCTCTCTCTCATTTTAGCCGCAGTGTCATCGTTGGTGCAGGTTACATTGCTGTAGAGATAGCTGGGATTCTTTCCGCTCTGGGTTCAAAGACATCACTAATGATACGGCATGATAAGGTAAATTCTGTCTTTTTCCAAAATTCCCTTTGCTTGACACTAATCTTTTAAAAAAAATCTGCCCTGAGAATACTCTCATGTTGTCATTAAATTCTAGGGTGTAGAGTACGTGGGCATCAGCTGGTGTGTGCTGCATGGAACTACGTATAAGCTATTTGGGCCATATGTTCCTCACCAGCTGTCAGTTGATAATGATTTTGATTTGATCAAACTGGCTGGTATTTTCATCGTGAAGCAGTGGATAGTATCAGGTGCCTTAAAAGGAAACAGGCAGGCTTAAATATAAATATTAGTTTAATTGAATGGACTGTCAGGTTAATTTCTTATTCTAGAAATCAATTTCACATGCTCAGAAGGTAGTGTTGGATTAAAAACACTCAGTCAAAAAATTTACTATATTATTTGCATTAAAAGAAAAACATATCAGGGTGGTTCAGTGGTTACACATCTGCCT
Organism: Canis aureus; assembly: GCF_053574225.1. NCBI lineage: Eukaryota > Metazoa > Chordata > Mammalia > Carnivora > Canidae > Canis > Canis aureus. The sequence goes on along the minus strand of NC_135625.1, from coordinate 33,097,433 downwards.
GTGGCTCAGGGTGTGATTCTGGGATCTGGGATTGAGTCTCACATCTGGCTCCTTGTGGGGAACCTGCTTCTCTCTCTACCTATGTCTCTGCCTCTCCCTCTCTGTGTCTCTCATGAATTAAATAAATAAATCCTTTAAAATATAAAAAGAAAAATGTATCAAAGATATTTGCATACCTATGTTCATGGCAGCATGATTCACAATAGCCCAGAGGTAGAAGCAACCCAAGTGTCCATTGACAGATGAATGAATAAACAAAATGTGTATATTTGTATGATGGAAGGACATTTTGACACCTGCTACAACATGGATGAACTTTGAGGACATTATGCCAAATGAAATAAACCAACCACAAAAAGACAAATATTGTGATTCCATTTAATCTGAGGTATCTAGAATAGTCAAACTCATAAAAACAGAAAGTAGAATGGTGGTTGCCAGGAATTGAGGGCAGAAGGAAATGAGGGGTTTAATGAGTATAGAGTTTCAGGTTTGTAAGAAGAAAAGTTCTGGAGAATAACTCATGACCTCCCATCTTTTACCCTGCCTGAGGTTTGTTGCATGTGGATTATTCCAAAAACTTCTCCAAGGCCATGTTCTTGACTTCTTTGCTTAGATAAGGAGATTTTTCCCAACGAGATCTTCCCTTAAATCATATCAGAGTGGAAGCTGCCCTGCAATACTGAAAGGGGAAGGAGAATTTCTGGTCCCAAAACATAATCATAGAAAAAAGACGCAACCAATAAAAAAAAAAATATCAGAAAAAAGACGCAAGCTTGGGAGGAGAGGGACATGGTGAAGAGAGTAGAAGCCTGAAGGTTGCCTGTCTATTTAACTCTAAAACTGGAGTTGCTGAAATCAGACCTAATACAGACATTGGTGGTGATGTAGGAAAATAGATTAAAACTCCACTTACAATATAGCCATGAATGAAGGAAGAGAGAGGAGGGAGGATGCTAATATTTGGCCCCCAAGTTTATAACCTATCTTCAATCAAGTTTTATTACTTTTCCATCACTCATCTCTCAGGTGTCTCTGTTTATATACAGGTACTTAGAAATTTTGACTCAATTATCAGTTCAAACTGCACTGAAGAGCTGGAGAATTCTGGCATAGAGGTCCTGAAGTACTCACAGGTATGGCCGAGTCCGGGGCATGCTTACTACCCTTCATCATCTGAGTGTCTTGAACCACACTTTCTGCTTTTGGTTTCTACCTGGGTGTTTCATAAACAAACACCGTGTCTACCCCAGTCATTGTGTGGCTTTCTAGAGTATTACCAGTTCTTTTCTTTATCCTAAGAAGCTATATTTCTCGATATATTAGTAAAAACAAGGTATAAAAGAATAGAAATCTGGTAGTTGAATTTAGTTAGAAATAAAACTCATGTTTTGTGCTCAAGTGCCTTATTGAACATGCTTATTTTTCAGGAAATAATATTTTGAAATCTATTTTTAAAGTATACCCTTTTGGGATCCCTGGGTGGCGCAGCGGTTTGGCGCCTGCCTTTGGCCCAGGGCACGATCCTGGAGACCCGGGATCGAATCCCACGTCGGGCTCCCGGTGCATGGAGCCTGCTTCTCCCTCTGCCTGTATCTCTGCCTCTCTCTCTCTCTCTCTCTCTCTGTGTATTACTATCATAAATAAATAAAAATTAAAAATAAATAAATAAATAAATAAAGTATACCCTTTTGAGTCTGCAAATGGACAGAATTACAGGCCACTGGAGCTGAATTACAGAGTACTAGGGAATCACTAAATTTCAGAATTGTCTTGGAGTAATAATAGGCTTGTAATAACTGCACCCTCAGCAATGGCCTTATCAAGTAAAATAACAAATGTGAAGTTGCTTTGTGAATGTAAAAGTGCTAACCTAGTATTGGGGTCAGAACCCCTTGGGATCTTCACCAAGCTGTGTGTACCCAACTCTTCTGACCCAATTCTCATCCCCTCCCTGTTCTGATTTAGAACATCCAGGAGAAGTATCAATTGTGAGGTATGAGCAAGTTTTCTAGCGATGTTCCTACAGCCCATTTCCTTCCTATACTCCAGTCACCTATCACTGTGCTTATATTTGTAACTTAAATTTTATCGTGGTTTTTAAGAAGCACAGTTTAAAAAACTTGCTTTTAGGCTGAAGCAGTAAGGTGTAAGTTGACACAAGCAGACATTTCTGGCCATCAGGTGGATGATTTAGGGCAACCTAGGAAATGGTCTCAGCTCTTAGGAGTTGTAGTGTTAGTGTCCTTTGGGTAAAAGTGAATATGTCAGCATGAAGGATCTCCACATATAGGATTTGGTGAAGGTTTTTTAAATGTTAAGAATTCTGATTTCTTCTTTGTTCTCCACCTTCTCTCCCTCTCCCCAAATTAACACATTTTATTTGCCAATAGGTCAAGGAAGTTAAAAAGACATCCTCAGGCTTGGAACTGTGCATGATTACTTCAGCTCCTGGTAGGAAACCCACCTTGACCACAATTCCAGATGTTGACTGCCTGCTATGGGCCATTGGGCGGGACCCAAACTCCAGTGGCCTGAATTTAGACAAAGTGGTAAGCTGACTTGATCTAACCAAAACATTCTTGAATCTGTTAGCATTCCTGTGTTCCCCACCCCTTAGCCCCCTAAACTTTGGTGAGTTCTGTTAGATTTTTTTCTTTTTATTTCATGCATCTAGTTTGTCATCAAATCCCATTATTTCTTTGAAATTAAAAACAAAACAAAACAAAACGATTTTCCCTGTTTAGTGTGGTCACTCTAAATCAAGTCTTTGCACCTCAAATCTAGATTGTCCAGCAGTGCCCTGACTAGCCTCTTCCTTACAGGTTTCCTTTTTACAAGGATACTTGTCTTTTTAAAGTCCTGTAATTATTCCTTATCATCTGCAGCTTTAATCTCGATTGCTGGAGGTGTGTCAATCATCCTGGACATTTGGAGCACTTGGGGATAGAAATGAATGTGAAGCTGATCTACCAGTGTTACGATTAACATTCTTAGTTCTTTTAAAATTTTTTAAAATGTATTTATTTGAGAGAGAGAGAGAATGGGCAGGGAGGAGAGGGAGAAGCAGGCTTCTTGTGAGCAGAGAGCCTGATGTGGGGCTTGATCCCAGGACCCTGGGGATCCTCACCTGAGCCATAAGCAGATCCTTAACTGACTGAGCCACCCAGGTGCCCCTGTTCTTTTGAAAAAAATTTTTTAAAAGATTTTATTTATTTAATCATGATAGATCCACAGAGAGAGAGGGAGAGAGGCACAGGCACAGGCAGAGGGAGAAGCAGGCTCCATACAGGGAGCCCGACGCGGGACTTGATCCTGGGTCTCCAGGATCTGGCTCCGGGCTGAAGGCGGCGCTAAACCGCTGAGCCACCGGGCTGCCCTGTTCTTTTGAATTTTGAAAAAAATTCTACTGTAGTAGCTTGGGGTCCAGATCCCAGAGTTTGATCCAATTTTGAATCTTAGTTCTGTTACTTACCAGTCGCATGGCCTTAAGCAATCAGCTTAATTACTGTTAAGTTTCAATTGCTTCATTTAAGTACAGGAATAAAAATAGTACTTGTCTCACTGGCTTATAGGCTACAGTAGATGATGAGAAAGTACATGCAAAGTAATTAGTTTAGATGCTGGCTTATAATATGAACTCATTCCACGTTAACCATCTACTGTTGTTAATAATGATTTTCCTGATACACTATACTACTCTACAAGTGATAATAGAATTATTTTATGTTTGAGGTTTACATATTTGATGGAACCTCTTGAGCAGTGTGTCACATTTTGATTTGTTCTAAGTAATATTATTGTGTGGATTATTTTTCATTTCATTAAAGGTATTTTTCAGCATTTTAAAAAAGTAAAATATCCAGGGAGATGTTTTTCTTGTTTTTAATCTTCATATTTGGTGAAATTTAATAAAAGTTGTTATCTATTTTCCTATTAAAAAAACTAGTCATCCAGATTTTCACCTTTCAAGAGATAACTTTGTCATTGTACAGATATAGGCTTTGGTAGGTCTAGTTTTTTTTCTTTTTTTAAGATTTTATTTATTTATGAGTGACACAGAGAAGCAAGCAGAGACATAGAGGAAGAAGCAGGCTCCTCTTAGGGAGCCCAATGCAGAACTCGATCCCAGGACCCCAGGATCATGACTTGAGCCAAAGGCAGATGCTTAACTGCTGAGCCACCCAGGTGCCCCAGGTCTAATTTTCAACTATGTTTGCTGAATCTTTTAAAAATGAGATAAAAGTTTTAAGTCTTATTCAATGTTAAAATATATTTGTAGGGATCCCCGGGTGGCTCAGCGGTTGGAGCCTGCCTTCAGCCCAGGGTGTGATCCTGGAGTCCCAGGATCAAATCCCACATCAGGCTCCTGCATGGAGCCTGCTTCTCCCTCTGCCTGTGTCTCTGCTTCTCTCTGTGTGTGTGTCTCTCGTGAATAAATAAATAAAATCGATCCACAGAGAGAGAGGGAGAGAGGCAGAGAGGCACAGGCAGCGGAGAAGCAGGCTCCACACAGGGAGCTCGATGCGGGACTCATACAATATATATTTTGTATGATGCAAATGGAATTATTACCATGTGTAGGTCTTGTCAACATATTACTAACCTACTTTAATCCTGTCAACAACTCTTTGAGGTCTAAGGATGAAGAAAGCACATAGATAATAAACAGCCCACCAGACTGTAATTCTATTGACTAGGCAGGATATCTGTATTATTTATCACTATTTAGAGTGAGTAGGTTAATGCCTCATTTGTACTAGAAGCTTAAGTATTTGTTGATAAATCGGCAGTTATACAAGCCTATACTAGCTAGTATAGGCATAGCTAGTAAGTGGCAGAACTGGGTTTTGAACCTAGGTCTCTCTCCTTCCAAAGGCTGTACTCTTAACCACTATGCTACCTATTTCTACTCTCTGTCTTCTCACATGGGAGTTTATACACATGGAATCTGCAAAGCCACAATGTAATCATGGCACATCTTTTTGGAGCAAACACTGGCCTCAGGAAAAAATTTTGGTAAAGAAAACATCAGTATGTTTTAGAGAGAATACCATATTTCCTTGGATTTTTTAAATTAAAATGGTAAGCCTCAAAGAAACCTGCTTTTAATGATTGCTTCAGGTTGTCCCCGCTAAGTTATGAGTTAGCATGTGAGTTAGCTGCCAGAGGAGTACTTCAGTGGAAAAAGTTTTTTTTTTTTTAAATGTTTTTGTGGGTTTTTAAAAAAATGTTTTATTTATTTATTTGAGAGAGAGAGAGAGGAAGGGAAGAGAGAATCCAAAGCCGACTCCATGCTGAGTGTAGAGTCTGACCCAGAGCTTGATCCCTAAATAGGCAGATCTTGACCTGAGGCGAAACCAAGAGTCAGACGCTTAAATGACTGAATCACCCAGGCATCCCTTTCAGTGGAAAAAGTTTGAAAGCACTATCTTTGGTGGACTCCACAGTGATAGAAAATAGCACATCTGATAGTTGAGTGTTTCCTTTTCATGTTTCCCTGGTGAGTTGATTTGTATAGCAAAGGCAAGACCTGTTAAATATCTCAAAATTGGATAAAATACCTTTTAAACTAAGCAAAAGACATGAACTTGTCAACTTGTTAAGATGTTTTTTATCTTTTGCTTGAGTGTTGTGGTTTTTAAAGATTCAGGCTGAAGAGGTTCTTGAAATGAAGATCCAGGGATTTGATCTGTCATTTTTCCTAGATATATCAAATACTGACATAACAGCCTTTCACTTTTTTAGGGAATTCAAACTGATGACAAAGGTCATATCATAGTAGATGAATTCCAGAATACCAGCGTGAAAGGCATCTATGCAGTTGGGGACGTGTGTGGAAAAGCTCTTCTCACTCCAGGTACTGTGTCTTTTTCTTGGGTAAGAGAGGCTGTGTGTGTCATATAAAACCATTCAGCTTTTTTCACAGTCAGATCAGCTTAAGCAGAGTGGAAAGGATGAGTGACTTACTGTTGTCAGAATAACAATGTATTGAAATAGCTTGGTACCTGATGTTTTCTGAATAATATTAATTTTTCCTTAGAAGGCTTTTAAAATGCTTTAGTGAAGACTGAGATTGTTAGAGAGATGATATGATCATCTTCTGAAGATTGCTGTAAGATAGAATCTGAGTTACATATGGTGACAGTGGAAGGAAGTGGCTTTGGAAAGAAGTAATTTATTTTATTTATTTTTTAAAATATTTTTATTTATTTATTCATGAGAGACACAGAGAGGCAGAGACCCAGGCAGAGACAGAAGCAGGCTCCATGCAGGGAGCCTGATGTGGGACTTGATTCCGGGTCTCCAGGATCACACCCTGGGCCAAAGGCGGGCGCTCAATCACTGAGCCACCCAGGTGTCCCAGAAAGAAGTAATTTAGAGTGGCATTCTTATATGATTATTTAGTCTATTTTTTGGAAGATTTTAATTTTTATTTGTATATACATATTTTTTAATTTGTTTTTTTAAGTAGGCTCCATGCCCAACATGAGGCTTGAACTCATGATCCTGAGATTGATAGTCACACACTCTACCAAATGAGCCAGCCAGGTGCCCTGATTATTTAGTCTTGATAACGACTGAGATTGACCTATCTCCCCTAATCCTATACCTCAACCTACTTTCTGAGTTAACTGGCACCATTTCAAGCCCTTTGTCCCACTTTTATTACTGTTATCACTCCTTCTGCTTTCACTCTGTACCCCTGTGGTACATATGTCACCAGCCTTTCTAAAATGGCCGTGGGTCTTTCCTCAGAATGGAAACTCCCCCCAGTCCCACACCCAAAGCCTTTTAGTTCCTTCAGGAAGTTCTTTTAACAGTAGCAAAATAACAAGCAACATTTCAAAAACTTGATAACATAATCTAAGAGTCAAAAATGTTATCAAAGTGAAAAAAAATTTCTTATGTATCCTTTTGATACCTTATTTTGGGAAAAATCTGTCATTTTGAGGTCAACAAAAATTTTTTTTAAAGATTTTATTTATTTATTTATGAGAGACACAGAGAGAGAGAGAGAGAGGCAGAGACACAGGCAGAGGGAGAAGCAGGCTCCAAGCAGGGAGCCTGATGTGGGACTCGATTTCTGGTCTCCAGGATCACACCCTGGGCCAAAGGCAATGCTAAACCACTGAGCCACCAGGGCTGCCCTGAAATCAACAAAATTAAGAACTGGTGCTTTTACTGAATGTAGGCATTTTTTTCTGCGTACAAGATGAAAACAGGCTAAGGAGAATAAACTTTAAAAAAAATGAGAAGTAAAAATAATTTTAAAAAATAAACTTGGGGAGCCCGGGTGGCTCAGCGGTTTAGCGCTGCCTTCAGCCCAGGGTGTGATCCTGGAGACCCGGGATCGAGTTCTGCATCAGGCTCCCTGTGTGGAGCCTGCTTCTCCCTCTGCCTGTGTCTCTGCCTCTCACACTCTCTGTGTCTCTCATGAATAAATAAATAAAAATCTCAAAAAAAAAACAAAAAAAACAACTTGGGCAGCCCGGGTGGCTCAGCAGTTTAGCGCCGCCTTCAGCCCAGGGCATGATCCTGGAGTCGCAGAATCGAGTCCCATGTCATGCTCCCTGCATGGAGCCTGCTTCTCCTTCTGCCTGTGTCTCTGCCTCTCTCTCTCTCCTCTCTGTGTAGTCTCATGAATAAATAAATAAAATCTTTAAAAAAATAAAAAATAAACTTAAAAAAATCTGAGAGCACCTGTGTGGCTCCATCAATTAAGCATCTAACTCTTAATCTCAGCTCGGACCTTGATCTCAGGGTCATGAGTTAAAGCTCCCTGTTGGGCTCCACACTGGGTGGAGCCTGCTTAAAAAAAAATACTCTGTCAAGTCCGTAGCAATATGACTATGTGTTTATAACGTGATTGTCTGAGAACCATGGTCATCAGAAGTCCCCTTGGACAGCAAGGGAGAATGTGTCATTCACCATCCAGGATTGTGGTCTTTATCCTTATCAACCAGAGCCCTAATCTGTCGGAACCAGCCAGAGAAGAGGAGTCACGATATAACCTGACAGAGAGGCTGAGGCTGGGGGCCTTCTATGGAATTAAATGAAAAAAAAAAGTAGAGGTTATAAAAGTACAAATGAAGTTGCTCAAAACTAAAATAGTTTGCTTCATTAATATTGTATCAAAAGGCTAATACTCTAATTAGGTAACTGCTAGATGATCAGGAACTAGTAAACATATCCCGCCCCCCCCCCCCTTTTTTGCCCTGATAGAATTTACAGAATTTATATAAGCTAGTAGTTTTTTAAAAAAAATATTTATTTATTCCTGAGAGGGTGGGGTGGGGTGGGGCAGAGACACAGGCAGAGGGAGAAGCAGGCTCCATGCAGTGAGCCTGACGTGGGACTCGATCCGGGGCCTCCAGGATCAGGCCCTGGGCTGAAGGCGGCACTAAACTGCTCAGCCACCAGGGCTGCCCAAGCTGGTAGTTTTGAATTGTTAACTAAGGCATTGTTATGTCTTCATTATATTGACATAGATGCTATAATGAACATGAGCATGAAACTTTGTCAGAAGTCGTACACTGAGCCAGATGAGGAAATGGTTAGTGGAACCATCTGGTAGTTTTAAAATTGAGTAATAAACTGAAACACTGATTTAAAATTATGTTTGTAGTTGCCATAGCTGCTGGCCGAAAACTTGCCCATAGACTTTTTGAATGCAAAGAAGATTCCAAATTAGACTATGACAACATCCCCACAGTCGTCTTCAGCCACCCCCCGATTGGGACAGTGGGACTCACAGAAGGTAGGTATTTAAAAACATGGGTAATTTATAGTTTCTGTCTTCCCCCAAATGCAGGGGGAAGTTACTGACTAAATCTATCTTCACTCCCTAAGCTACACTCCTTCCTGGTTGGCCTCTTCTCACAATTCCAGTTTTCTCCCTAACTGCTAACACTTGGGGAATAGAATTCCTTTTCCTCACACTGCCCTGTGTGTCTCTGCCTTTTTTTTTTTTTTTTTTTTTAGCTTTTTCTATGTGAACTAATTTCAAGTTTAAAGAAAAGTTGCAAAAATATAGTAGTTCCCTTTATCTGTGGCTTCACTTTCCATGGTTTTGTTACCCATGGCCAACAGTGGTCTTGGAAGATGATCCTCCTGACTTACTCTCAGATCAATAGTAGCCTAATGCTAGGTCACAGTGTCTACATCACTGCCTCACTTCATCTCATCACATAGGCATTTTATCATCTCATGTCATCACAGGAAGAAGGGCAAGTAAGTATGATAAGGTATTTTGAGAGAGACCACATTCATGTAACTTTTATTGTGCATTGTTTTTTTTTTTTAATTTTTTATTTATTTATGATAGTCACAGAGAGAGAGAGAGGCAGAGACACAGGCAGAGGGAGAAGCAGGCTCCATGCACCGGGAGCCCGATGTGGGACTCGATCCCGGGTCTCCAGGATCCCGCCCTGGGCCAAAGGCAGGCGCCAAACCGCTGCGCCACCCAGGGATCCCTGTGCATTGTTTTTGTTTTTATTATCTATTGTTAATCTACTGTGCCTAATTTATAAATTAAACTTTATCATAGGTATATATGTATAGGAAAAATTTATATACATAGGCTTTGGTATTATCCACAGTTTCAGGCATCCACTGGGGATCCCTGAATGTTTTCCCGGTGGATAAGAGGAGACTATTATAGTACAAAGGACTCCTGTGTATAACATTTTTGCTATACCATAGTTTTTCTCTATACACACACACACACACACACACACACACACACACACAAACACATACTAGTATCTATTTCTGGGGAACAAGGCCATTCCTTTACATAAGCAAGCCACAATTTTCAAATGGATAGCATTTAAATTGATATAAAATTGGATGTAGGGATAGACAAGATAGGTAAGGGGAAGTAAAAGGGTAAAGACCTCGATTTATAAAATAAATAAGTCATGGAATGAAGAACACAGCATAGAGAATATAGTTATTAATATTATAATAACTTTGTATGCTGACAGATGGTGACTACACTTAATCATGGTGAGCATTTTGTAATGTTTATGATTGTCAAATCAGTATGTTGCACACCTGAAGCTAACATAATATTGTATGTCAGTTATACTTCAGTTTACAAAAAAGTTATTAAAAAAGAAGTAAATTGATACAAAATTATCCAAACTTTAGATCTTATTCACATTTTGCCAGTTATCTCAAATATCATTTTTCTTTCCTTTCCATTTTTTTAAAGTAATCTCTGTACCCAATGTAGAGCTCACACTCACAAACCCCAGATCAAGTCATATGCTTCACTGACTGAGCCAGCCGAGTGCCCCTCAAATAATGTCATTTAACACTTTTTCCCCCAGGGCCAGGATTCAGTCCAGGGGATGCATTGTATTTAGTTTTCATACCTCTTTGGTTTAATTGAGAGACAAAATTCCTTAGCTTTTCTTTCATCTTTCATGATATTGGCATTTATGTTATAGAATGTCCCAGGATCCTTGTAGTTTTGTTTGATATTTCCTCCTGATTTGATATTTCTGGCCATCTCTTCAATAGCTCACTGGAATTGTTTAGGTTTTTGACAGACACTTTTTTCCCTGTGCATTATAGATGAGGCCATTTATAAATATGGAAAAGAAAATGTGAAGACCTATTCAACCACCTTTACCCCAATGTATCATGCAGTTACCAAAAGGAAAACAAAATGTGTGATGAAAATGGTTTGTGCCACCATGGAGGAAAAGGTATGGGAAAAATGCGGGAAGCTAAAGGATATCTTCAGACTTGGCAGGGATTGTGGGGGGGCGTATTTTGGTGAGGTGGGGGGTAGAGAGACCAATTAAGGAATTAAGCCTTCTCTGTTTCAACTAGTACAGTCCCACTTTTATCTGCCTACATATACTAGAGTTCTTTGTAATAATTCATATAGAAAGAAGGTTCCAGGGGCACCTGGGTGGCTTGGTCAATTAAGTGTCTGCCTTTGGCTCAGGTCATGATCTCAGGGCCCTGGGATTAAGTCCTACGTTGGGCTCCCTGCTCAGCAGGGAATCTGCTTCTCTCTCTCCCTCTGCTCCATCCTACCCCCACCACTGTAAATGTAGCATTCAGTAGTATATTCTTGATTTATTTTTTTTTAAGATTTTTATTTATTTATTTGGGAGAGAAAGAGTAAGTGTAAGCGCACAAGTGGGCAGAGGGGCAAGAGAGGGAGAAGCAGACTCCCTGCTTAGCAGGGAGCATGACTTTATGACTCTGCTCAATCCCAGTGCCCTAGGATCATGACTTGAGCTGCAGGTGGATGCTTAACCCACTAAGCCACCCAGCCACCCTTATTCTTGAATTTTATTTTATTTATTTATTTATTTTTAAATATTTCATTTATTTATTCGTGAGACACACAGAGAGAGAGAGAGTGGCAGAGACATAGGCAGAGGGAGAAGCAGGCTCCACGCAGGGAGCCTGACGGGGAACTCAATCCCAGGTCTTCAGGATCAGGCCCTGGGCCAAAGGCAGCGCTAAACTGCTGAGCCACCTGGGCTGCCCCTGGAACTTTTTTTTTTTTTTTTTTTTTAATTTATATGATAGTCACAGAGAGAGAGAGAGAGGCAGAGACATAGGCAGAAGCAGGCTCCATGCACCGGGAACCCGACGTGGGACTCGATCCCGGGTCTCCAGGATCGCGCCCTGGGCCAAAGGCAGGCGCTAAACTACTGCGCCACCCAGGGATCCCTGATTTTTTTTTTTTTTAAGATTTTATTTATTTATTCATGAGAGACACAGATAGGCAAAGACATAGACAGAGCCTGATGCAGGACTTGATCTCAGGACCACAGGATCACGACCTGAGCCAAAGGCAGACAGACACTCAACCACTTAGCCACCCAGGTGTCCCTTGATTTATTTTTAAACAAAATATTCTTGAGCTAAATTTTATACTTTCTAACTTTGCTAAGGGTATTTGCTAGAGGTGAACATTAGCATAGTTTTGAAATTATTGAGAAGCCCAACTGGAAAATACAATATGAAACAAATGCCTCTAAGTGGTCCTTCAAGCAGTTGTCCAGTATGTATGGACTGAGCACCATCTTTTGCTTCATTGTATGGCGAGAGTGGGAAGCAAATGTAGGCAGGTCCCCTCTGTCTAGAGAGTAAAATCTGCAGGGAAGATGGGACTCTAATTTTCCATCTCCACATAAACAGAACATTGTGGTTGTGATAGAGTCATGATGGAGAAATATTGGTGCTGAGAAATCACATGATAAACAATTTAACTTGGTTGGGAAGGCAAGTATGGCCATCTGAAGAATGAAGGAGCTTTAACTCCAAAGGGGAGGAAGAATTGCCCAGACAGGGGTAACAACTTGTATAAAGGAGAGAGCATGGTGAATACTCAGGACAGAAGGAAAGCCAGTGGGGCCAGAATGAGGTGAGCCTGAGCAGGGAGGGTTGTGTGGGGTGGGCCGGGAAATATGTGGACGCAGGACTGCGTAGCACCTTGTACGCTGTGGCATGCCATGTCCAGATAAGAGATTCAGGTTTTTTAGAGGTTTTAAAATATCACATATCTTGCATGACGAATAAAAATATATTAGTCAGGGATCCCTGAGTGGCGCAGTGGTTTGGCACCTGCCTTTGGCCCAGGGCGCGATCCTGGAGACCCGGGATCGAATCCCACGTCGGGATCCCGGTGCATGGAGCCTGCTTCTCCCTCTGCCTGTGTCTCTGCCTCTCTCTCTCTCTGTGTGTGACTATCATAAATAAATAAAAAATTTAAAAAATATATATATATTAGTCTACCTAATAAAAACTTTTAAGAATTTTTCCTCTTTACCCCCAGGTGGTTGGGATCCATATGCAAGGAATTGGGTGTGATGAAATGCTGCAGGGTTTTGCTGTTGCGGTAAAAATGGGAGCGACCAAAGCTGACTTTGACAACACAGTTGCTATTCACCCTACCTCTTCCGAAGAACTGGTCACACTTCGTTGAAAACCCAGAGACTTGTATGGCCAGCAGCTGGACCAGTAGACCTAAAACGAACCAAATAACATGTTTTCTAACTGTTCCCATTTTATGTATCTCTTTATTGTAATCAGAATATTCTGATAGTGGAAATTTTCAGTGCATAATAGAACTTATGTATGTAATTAGAAATTTGTTTTGTCATCCGGGATTGATTTTCATTTGATTGCATCTCACAGTAATCAATATTTTAAAGGTGGTTGTTTTGTTTTGTTTTGTTTTTTTTCCTTATTAACAGCTCTTTGCTAGCTGTTTTTTTTGTTTTGTTTTGTTCTATTTTGTTTTTGTTTCAGCCTTATCCCAGGTAGAAGACTATATGAAGTACAGGTAATTAAAGTACTTGAAAGAATTTTACTTGCTAATTTTTATAGATGAAGATGACAACAGCTCTTCACATTTAGATGATGCAAGTGCACAGTCATGTTAACTTTTGAAGCCAGTACTGTGCTCTGCATATTGCAAAGCTGCTTCAAAGATGTGACCTTTTTCTAAAAGCATATAACATGAGAGACCCACCTTCCCTATTTTATTTTTGTTTTAAATGATTAAAAATCGTGTTCCTTTTATGAAGTGAAGTACATCACACTTGGAAAAGATGTGTGCCTCATAAGTGAGGGACATTTTGGAAGTAGTTTCTACTTTCAGAAGGAGAAGAATTCAAAGTCTCTTCCTCTGCTAAGAGTTCATAGTTCAATGAATGATTTCAAGTTTTTATGTGTTCTTGTCATTTTTTTTCCTGAAAACTATTTCCAGAAACCTGAAAATAAAATCATAGCCTTTTCTTCTTATAAAATTTGTTATTATGGGCAGCCCCGGTGGCCCAGCAGTTTAGCGCCGCCTTCAGCCCAGGGTGTGATCCTGGAGATCCAGGATAGAGTCCCACGTCGGGTTCCCTGCGTGGAGCCTGCTTCTCCCTCTGCCTGTGTCTCTGCCTCTCTCTCTCTGTACCTCTCATGAATAAATAAATAAAATCTTTAAAAAAAACCTGTTATTATGAATTTATAGCTAATTGTTCGTTTTCTAAGACTATTTCATGTTGGAGATTACATGCTAATAGTGAGCTACCTTACGTAGGCTTAAGGCCTTATGAGAGGTGGATTTTTATAGATTGAGAGCAGAAGTATTCAAGAGAAACATTTAGGGACACCTGGGTGGCTCAATGGTTGAGTGTCTGCCTTTGGCTCAGGTCATGACTTTGGGGTCTTGGGATCGAGTCCCACATTGGGCTCCCACAAGGAGTCTGCTTCTCCCTCTGCCTAAGTCTCTGCCTCTGTGTCTCTCATGAATAAATAAATAAAATCTTAAAAAAAAATAAACAGCAGAGTTAATGATTGAAAAGGAAGAACAGTTTAGAAATCACTTAGTTTTTAGCATTTTATTACCATTAGCTTGTACCAACTAGGTAAGTTAGTTAAATTTTTCCATAGTTTTCATTAGTGACATAGTGCTACTGACTTTTTTCATGAAGCTTTTACTGAATGTCTTTCTGGTTAGCCATGGCCAGGTCGCTGCCCTGACTTGTTGAGTAAGTCCAATGTCAACAGAAAAAAAAAAAAATTACTATGTTAGTAACTAGATTATGTAACTGTTGCAGCAAGAAAATAGGATCCAAAAACCTGGGCATGGACTGATATCCCCTCTTCACCACCCTCGAGTCTCTTTGCCAATAGCCTAAAAGGTAGTGGACTAAGGTTCTTGGCTCTGCTGACCTGGTTTGTTTCTTATTCTGCACAGGGCCCAGACTTCGGGTGTGACTTTGTAAAGAATAGGGGACACCCTCCTAGTTACATCCACTATAACACCATATATTTTTTATCTTCAATGTTCTTTGCACTGCTTTTTACTGGGTCTGTAGCAAACCAACATACAGAAAACCCTTTCCAAGTTGTGGCCTTCATTCTTATCAGTTCCCAAATGGGTCTAACCTGTGAGTTGATCTAGCACCACAGGCTTGGTTACACAAAGCACTGGGCAATGTGAAGCTGTACAAGGTAGCACATTGTATAACCTCTGGCACATTATTGGTCCTCAGTAGAAACTTGCTGAGGGAAAGGTATGGTACAGTTGACCCTTGAGCAATATAGGTTTGAATCGTGTGGATCTACTTATATGTGGGTATTTTACAGTACTGTGAATGTATTTTCCTTTTGATTTTCTTAATAACATTTTGTTTTATCTGTTTTTTAGTGAGCTCTACACCCAATATAGGGCTTGAACTCATGACCCCAAGATCAAAAGTCACAAGGTCTCCTGCTCTACTGACTCAGCCAGTCAGACACCCCTCTAGCTTATTATTGTAATAATGCAGTATATAATACATACAACATACAAAATAATGTATTAATCAACTGTTTAGGTTATCGGTAAGGCTTCCGGCCAACCATAGGCTATTAGTTCAATTGATGGGGAGTCAAGTTATTCAGGTGTTTTACTACATGGGGGATTGATGCCCGTAACCCCCTCAATCCATTGTTCAAGGATCAACTGTATTTTCAAGTCTAGAAATTAGAGATAAAATTCTACACGAATAACTCATTCAAAACAGTGTGCTAATCACAGGGTGACCATATGATCTATTGCCTAGAATAGGACACCGTTGGGAGTGAAAGGGGGGCACAATTAATTGGAACCACAGGCATTAATTTGTACCATTGTAGAAAACAGGACAGTGCCACTCTAAGCATTATTGGAAGAGGTAGAAGTATGCAAATTAAGAGGCAGAAAGTGCCATTTTGCTGGGAAAACTGAAGGGCATGATGAAGAGATTATATAGGGTGTGGAATTTGGGATTGTGGAGAAGACCAGAACATGTTGAAGGCGCAGTGAGGCAGAACTGGGCAAAGTACATACGAGAATAATAGAGTTCAATTTGATTGGAGCATTAGAGTGGATGTTGGTTTTATGTAGAATGTTCTTCCCCACTTATTTATCTGATGTTCTGGTTATGTGTTGCTCCATAACAAACTTCCTGAAAGCTTAATGCCTTATAGCAACTTTTTTTTTTAATGTATTGCAATTTTGTGGGTCAGAAATGGGAGCAAGACTCAGCTTGCAAGGATGACTCTTCTGTTGCTGTTGGCAAAGATCATTTGTTGGTATTCAAATGGCAAAGGGGCTGGTCTAGAGATTCTAAAATCATCATTCATTCATCTGGCACTTAGACAAGGATGACTGACTAGAAGACTGGCCTTACCTGGGACTGTGAACTGAGTTGCCTGTATGTAGATTTTTCCAGCCTAGCAGTCTTAAAAGTTGGTAGATTTACATGGAAGCTCAGGGCTCTCAGAGATTGTTTTCAAGATTCCTACACAGATGCTGCAAGCCTTATGATCCAGCCTCAGAAGTTCTAGAACATCACCTGTGCCACATGCTATTGGTTAAGCAAATCACTAAGGCCAGCCCAGATTTATGAGGAAGTGAATCGGACTTCACCTTTCAGTTGAAGGTGTGGTAGAGTTTGTCCATCTTTAATCACACACCTGCCAACTTAGTTTACAAGGCTTACCTTAAACCATCTTTGTGAAGACTTCTATAGTATTTCTATAGTAGTTTTATGTATTCTATATTTCCATAACACCCTGCCTTATAGTAGGACTGTAGTCACATAGTGGGTCTGCAGTATGTGTTCACCTGGTCATTTTACACTTAACATCAATCAGTTTTATAGTCTCAGTATTGAGTTTCACAGTATTGTTCCTAGTATATCCTGTAGCAACTTTTGCTGCAAGAAGGCAAACGCGTGTTACTGTGTGATTTTTGACACTAAGTAGTAGAAAAGGCCAACATTCTTATCCTTTACTTTTTTGAAAAATTATAGGCTGGGTGTTCAGGTCTTCAACAGGTTTTTCCCATTCTATGAATCTGACCTCGTGGATGTAGATGAAGAGCTGTTAGAGATGGATACAGAAGATGGTTTTCATTGTGCCTGACTCAGAAATACTCTTTATTGCCATTGGTACAGTATTTTAGCATGTTGATTCTTTTTTTTTTTTTTTTAATTTTTTTTTTTTTTTTTTACTCATGATAGTCACACAGAGAGAGAGAGAGAGAGAGGCAGAGACATAGGCAGAGGGAGAAGCAGGCTCCATGCACTGGGAGCCCGACGTGGGATTCGATCCCGGGTCTCCAGGATCGTGCCCTGGGCCAAAGGCAGGCGCCAAACCGCTGCGCCACCCAGGGACCCCTAGCATGTTGATTCTTTTTTTTTTTTTTTTTTTTTTTTTTTAGCATGTTGATTCTTAAGTGAAGATCAGTCAGTGTTTTAAAGGTAAGTGATTATATAGTCATTTCTGTATTCTGTATAGTATGTTTTCTTAAGGTGTTTTTATTATTTATTTATTTATTTATTTATTTTGAAGATTTTATTTATTTATTCATGAGAGACAGACAGAGAAAGACAGACGCAGAGATACAGGCAGAGAGAGAAGCAGGCTCCATGCAGGGAGCCAGATATGGGACTCGATCCCAGGTCTCCAGGATCAGACCCTGGGCTGAAGGCAGGCGCTAAACCACTGAGCCACCCAGACATCCCTGTGTAGTATGTTTTAAGTGCTATTTAATGTGTTGGGGCAGTGTCAAAAGGTAGAAAAGTGTTGGATGCAAGGGCTTGGTTGTATCCAGACTTGAAATTTTTATGGAAATAATTCCTCCTTTTTAAAAGATTTTATTGACATTTGAGAGAGTGAGCACATACGAGAGGGGAAGGGACAGAGGGAGAATGAGAAGCAGGCTCCGCACAGAGGAGGGAGCCAACTCGAGGACCCTGGGATCATGACCTGAGCCAAAGGCAGACACTTACCCGATTCAGTCACCCAGGCACCCCCACCCGCATGCTCCCTATTTTAAGTTCTTTATCTGTAAGTTGTAGTAGCGGACATTTGTTCTTTAGCTGTTCAGCATCTAGATTCCTTAAGTTTGGGGCCCAAACTTTAATGAGTCTCAGAAACAAAGCCTATCTCTCCACATAAACCTGAAAGTGCCAGATGCATGCTTCCCCGGCTCCCTTGCTGCTACAGAGAAGGCACATGACATAGTCTTGAGCAATCAGATGTACCTGCCCCTGACTACTCAGAAACCAGTGATGCAAAGAAATAGGGGTAGGAGGGAGAGCACAAGGGTGGGGGGCAGAAGGATGAGCAGAGTCCCTACCAAGCAGGGAGCCTGATGCAAGACTGAATCCCAGGACCCCAGGATCATGCCCTGAGCTAAAAGCAGATGCTCAACCATTGAGCCACCCCAGCATCCCAAACCTGGGTTTTTTCATCCTAAATGTAGCCCTATCCATTCACCAAATTGCTAATTATGGGAAGGGAAAGCTGACAAGTGAACTAAGTGTAGCGAGAGTTATGTTAGGGTAGTACCAGGAGCTAGAACCAAACCAAGGGCCTGAGGAACCCACACTGAGGGGTCCGAGAAGGCTTTGGACTAGAGAACTTTCCTTTTCTCTCCATGTCTTCTTACTGGATCAGAACCAGTAACACACAATTCTGTAATTAGCTTCCATTGAACCCAAATCTTTCATTGACCTTGTATCCTCTCTTGCTTCGTTACTTTGCATCTATTTCTAGCAAAAGTCTTAAAAGAATTGTGTAGACGTTCTACTTCCTCAGTTCTCAGGCATTCATCTCCATCACATCATGGAAATTGCTCCAGCGCAAGTTACTAATGACCATGTGATATGAAATGGTTAATTCTCCCAATGGTTAATTCTCAAGCTTCATCTTGCATGACTTCCCACCAGTATTTATCTATTGATCAAACCTTTCATGAAATGTCTTCACCGGCCTTCTGGGATACCCACTCCCTTTTGGTTCTTTTTTTTTTTTTTTTTTATTTAAGATTTTATTTATTTATTCATGAGAGACACCGAGAGAGAGGCAGAGACACAGGCAGAGAGAGAAGCAGGCTCCATGCAGGGAGCCTGATGTGGGACTTGATCCTGGGTCCCCAGGATCACACCCCGGGCCAAATGCAGCGCTAAACCGCTGGGCCACCGGGGCTGCCCTCCCTTTTGGTTCTTATTCTCCTTCACTGACACCTTCTCAGCATCCTTGGTGGTCTTCCTTCGAGTGTCCTCAAGCTCATTCCTTGGCCTTCTTTTCTTTTCTATCTGTATTTGCTCTGTAGAAGAGCTGATCCAGTTCTGTGGCTTTAAATACTATCTCTAAATTGATTCCTACAGCCAAGTGCCTACCCAACAATTCCTCCTAGATATCTGATAGGCATTGTCAGCTTAATGTGGCCAAACAAAACAATATCCTCCTCCAGACTTGCTTCTTTCCTAATGCAGCTTTCTCATTAAATGGATCACCTTTCACTGTTACTCAAAGCCAAGATTTGTAGTCATCCTTGACTTCACTATTTATTTAATTTTTAATTTTAATTTTTGGTTGACTTCACTCTTTAAGTAAAAGTTCTTTTTTTGTAAAAAATATTTCATTTATTTATTCATGAGAGACACACACACAGAGAGAGAGAGAGAGAGAGAGAGAGGCACAGACATAGGCAGAGGGAGAAGCAGGCTCCATTCTATGCAGGGAGACTGACATGGGACTTGATCTTGGGTCTTCAGGCTCACACCCTGGGTTGAAGGTGGTGCTAAACCGCTGAACCACCCGGGCTGCCCCTAACTGAAGGTTCTTTTTCTTTCTTTTTTTTTTTTAAGTGAAGGTTCTTAAATGGCTTGCAGGGCTTTATAAAATTTGCTCTGTGATGCACTGGCTTCCTCTCAAAAAAAGCATCAGTTCCCTCTCCTTAAAAAAGCTCTTCTCTTTGCTACCCCCCTTCTCCCCAACATGGCTCATCTTTCCTTTTACCTCAGCACTCTTCTCAGCTCTCACTTTATCAGAGGTGTCTTCTCTGATGCTGTCACTCCCTATCCTCTGGTCTTACTAATTCTTCAACAAATGTCATGTGTTTCATACATATGAATATATAAAGTAACGTATAAATATATAGTTTATACACTTATATACACAAATACACATTTTACATGTCTACATATATATACAGGTATATAGATATATTTATAGCTGTGAGTGTGTATCTTCCCCACTAAAACAGCTCCACTAAGATAAGAACTTTGTATTGTTCATCTGTGTGTCCAAATAGCACTGAGGGGGCAGCCCGGGTGGCTCAGCAGTTTAGTGCCACCTTCAGCCCAGGGCATGATCCTGGAGACCCGGGATCGAGTCCCACGTCGAGCTTCCTACATGGAGCCTGCTTCTCCCTCTGCCTGTGTCTCTGCCTCTCTCTCTCTCTCTCTGTGTCTCTCATGAATTAAAAAACAAAACAAAACAACAACAACAAAAAAGCACTGAGGTAGAACGTAGATCATAGCATTTGTTGAATGGGGAGAACATGGCATGGGGGATGGGCATGAAGATTGGACACTGCACTAAAGGAATTAGAGATGATGTTGGAAAACAGGCTAGGTTGGGATGTAGGTCCTTCAGAGGAGACAGAACTCTCTCTCTCTCTCTCTCTATATATATATATATACATATTATGATTTTTATGTAAGATACCTGGAGAGAGTGGTAGCTCAAAGTATGATTTTTATGTAAGATACCTGGAGAGAGTGGTAGCTCAACACCCAGTTTTGTGGATGGGTTTCAGGATTCACTAGCCTGAATCTCAGATGAAGAAGAAGGGACTGGATGAAAAGGAGCTATAAGGGATCTGTGGATGGGACTTTTGGGTAGGGCTGAGCACCCTGATGGTAGGAAGCTCCCTTGCAAAGGCAAAGGTGGAAGGGGTTAATAAGGACTCAGAGATCAGGTTAAGGTACTTAAAGGGATTAGATCCAACAAATTGCTCCAGAAGAAGGAGTGAATTCAAAGGATGAGAATGAGTCCAGGAGTCTACCTTGTCAAAAGCAAGGCAAATGGGGGGATCCCTGGGTGGCGCAGCGGTTCGGCGCCTGCCTTTGGCCCAGGGCGCGATCCTGGAGACTCGGGATTGAATCCCACGTCGGGCTCCCGGTGCATGGAGCCTGCTTCTCCCTCTGCCTGTGTCTCTGCCTCTCTCTCTCTGTGTGACTATCATAAATAAATAAAAATTTAAAAAAAATTTAAAAAAAAAAATCAAGGCAAATGTTGGCAATGGATAGAGCTGACTGATGCACTATCTGTATACATTCTTTTTTTTTTTTTTTTAATGATGGTCACAGAGAGAGAGAGAGAGAGAGAGAGGCAGAGACACAGGCAGAGGGAGAAGCAGACTCCATGCACCGGGAGCCCAACGTGGGATTCGATCCCAGGTCTCCAGGATCGTGCCCTGGGCCAAGGGCAGGCGCTAAACCGCTGCGCCACCCAGGGATCCCTGTATATGTTCTTATCAGAAAGACAGTAAGGACCCTGTCAGGCAAGGGGTTATTGGGAATAGTTGACTTGCATATTAAGAGGCTGTAGGTGAGAAAAGATGGCATTGAAAGTAGAGAGAGACTAGCTATAGATGTTGTGTTAGGAGACCAGTTGACCACTTTATGAGGAGTCTTAATGAAGTAGTAGGACACAGATTGGTCCTTAGCTTTATAGGCACAAAAGCTAAAAAGTGTCAGTGCATTCACACTTTATCTGGCTGGGAGGAACTCAATGGCTTTCAACCATGAAGTTTATTTCTCACTCATGCCACATGGTTATTGTGGATGGGCCATACGTACTTTTGCTTCATATCTTTTTCACTCCAGGATCAGGTTGACAAAGTGCCCCAATCTGGAATATGGCAAGGTCTCATGGCAGAGGGAAAAGCAAGATGGTGCTTTTTAAAAGATAGCTCTTACGTGAAATCTTTTTTTTTAAAGATTATTATTTATTTATTTATTTATTTATTTATTTATTTATTTATGAGAGACATATCAAGAGAGAGGCAGAGACATAGGCAGAGGGAGAAGCAGGCTCCCTGCAAGGAGCCCGATGTGGGACTTGATCCCGGATCCCGGATGCGTGTCCTGGGATCACGGCCTGAGCCAAAGGCAGATGCTCAACTGCTGAGCCACCTAGGCATCCCTTAGGTGAAATCTTCTCCTTGGATGTCACGTGTGTCATTTTGTTCATATTCCATTAGCCAAAGCAAGTCACATAGCACTCCTATGTTCAACAGGGTGGCAGTATACTCCTTCTGGAAGAGGAGGTGAAGAATTATGAACAATTATACAGTTTACTACAGATGCCATTGGATTTGGCAATTGGGAAAGCATCAGTGACCTTTGAAAAGAGTTTAACTGGAGAGTTGGGTTCTGTAGAGGATACACTGGACCAGATGGATCTCACAGATATTTACAGAACTTTACATACAAATGCAACTGAATTCACATTCTTCTCAAGTGCACGTGGAACTTTGTCCAGAAGAGACCACATACTGGGTCACAAATCAGGTTGTAACCGATACCAAAAGATTGGGATCGTTCCCTGCGTATTTTCAGACCATAATGCTCTGAAACTAGAATTCAACCACAAGAAGAAGTTTGCAAGGATTTCAAACACGTGCAGGTTAAGGACCTTCCTGCTAAAAGATGAAAGGGTCAACCAGGACATTAGAGAAGAATTAAAAAGATTCACGGAAACCAATGAGAATGAAGATACAACCAACCATTCAAAATCTTTGGGATATAGCAAAAGCGGTCCCAAATAGGGGAAATACATCGCAATACAAGCATCCATCCAAACACTGGAAAGAACTCAAATACAAAAGCTGACCTTGCACCTAAAGGAGCTGGAGAAGGAACAGCAAATGAAACCTTCACCCAGCAGAAGACAACGGTTAATAAAAATTCAAGCAGAACTCAATGAAATAGAGAGCAGAAGAAACACATCAACAAAACCAGGAGGTGGTTCTTTGAAAGAACTAATATGAGAGAGAAACCATTAAGCCAGCCTTATTAAAAGAGAGAAAAGACTCAAATTAATAAAATCATGAATGAGAAAGGACAGACCACCACCACCACCAAGGAAATACAAACGATCTTAAAAACTCATTCTGAGCAGCTAAACGCCAATAAATTGGGCAATCGAGAAGAAACGGACGCATTTCCGGAAAGCCACAAACTACCAAAACCGGAAAAGGAAGACACAGAAAACCCGAACAGGCCAATATCTAGGGAGGAAATTGAAGCAGTCATCATCAAAGACCTCCCAAGGCACAAAAGTCCAGGGCCGGATGGCTTCCCTGAGGAATGCTATCAAACGTTTAAAGAAGAAACTGTACCTGTTCTACTAAAGCCGTTCCGAAAGATAGAAAAGAGATGGAATACTTCCAAACTCGTTCTTGGAGGCCAGCATCACCTTAAGTCCAAAAGCAGACAAAGACCCCACCAAAAAAGGAGAGTTATAGACCGATAGACCTGATGAACACGGATGCAAACATTCTCCACAAGATACGAGCCAATAGGATCCAACGGTACATTAAGAAGTTACTCACCATGACCAGGTGGGATTTCTCCCAGGGATGCAAGGCTGGTTCAACACTCGGAAAGCATACCACGTAACTGATCAGATCTGCAAGAGAAGAAACAAGAACCAGACGATCCTCTCAAGAGATGCAGAGAAAGCATTTGACAAAATACAGCATCCATTCCTGATCCAAACGCTTCAGAGTACAGGGATAGAGGGAATGTTCCCCAGCATCTTCAAAGCCATCTACTGAAAGGAAAGCCCGCGGCAAATTATCATCCTCAATGTGGAAACACTGGGAGCCTTTCCCCGAAGATCAGGAACGAGACAGGGGTGTCCACTCTCACCACGGCTACTCAACATACTACTAGACGTCACAGCCTCAGCAATCAAGCAACAAAAAGAAATAAAAGGCATTCAAACCAGCAAAGAAGTAGTCAAACTCTCCCTCTTCGCTGATGACATAATACTGGGCCTAGAAAACACAAAAGACTCCACCCCAAGATTGCTAGAACTCATACAGCAAATTCGGCAGCGTGGCAGGACACCAAATCAATGCCCAGAAATCAGTGGCCTCTCTATACACCAACGATGAGACTGAAGAAAGAGAAATTAAGGAGTCAGTCCCATTGACAATTGCACCCAAAAGCATGAGATACCTAGGAATACACCTAACCAAAGAGGTAAAGGATCTCTACCCGAAAAACTACAGAACACGAATGAAAGAAATTGAGGAAGACACAAAGAGATGGAAAACTATTCCATGCTCCTGGATTGGAAGAATTAATATATTGGGAAAATGTCAACGTGACCCAGGGCGATGTACACATTGAAAGCAATCCCTATCACAAATACTACGGGCTCTCTTCAGAGAGTTGGAACAAATCATCTGAAGATTAGTGTGGAATCAGAAAAGACCCCGAATGGCCAGGGCAATATTAGAAAACAAAACCACAGCTGGCGGCATCACAATACCAGATTTCAGGTTGTGCTACAAAGCTGTGCTCATCAAGACAGTGTGGTACTGGCAAACACAGATCAAAGGGACAGAAGAGAGAAATCCAGAAGTGGACCCTCAACTCTACGGTCAAGACCATATATTCGACCAAGCAGGAAAACCATCCACTGGAAAAAAGACAGTCTCTTCCCTAAAGGCTGCTGGGAACGTTGGACAGCCACATGCAGAAGAATGAAACTGGACCATTCTCTCACACTGTACACAGAGATAAAACTCAAAATGGATGAAGGATATAAATGTGAGACAAGATTCCAACCAAAAACCCTCCGGGAGAACACAGGCAACAACACCCTTCTTGAACTGGGCCACAGCAACTCCTTACAAATCACACCAGCCACGAAGGCCAGAGAAACAAAAGCGAAAATGATCACTGGGACTTCATCAAGATGAGCAGCTTCCGCACAACAAAAGAAGCACTCAACAAAACTCAAAGACAACCTCCAGACCGGGAGAAGATAGTGCAAATGACCCGTCAGATAAAGGGCCAGCATCCAAGATCTCTGAAGAACCTCTGCAACTCCACAGCAAAGAGACCAACCATCCAATCCGGAAATGGGCAAAAGACACGAACAGAAAAGTCACGGAGGAAGACGTAGACGTGGCCAACAAGCACACGAGACCATGCTCCGCATCACTGGCCATCAGGGAAATGCAGATCAAAACCAGAATGAGATACCACCTCACACCGGTGAGAACATTGCCAGGACAGGAAACACCAAATGTGGAAGAGGCCGTGGAGAAAGGGGAACGTTTTCAAAATTCAAAACTTTCAGAGGTAGCCCATACTCACCTGATAGGGACCAAGGCGGGGGGGGGGGGTGCTCCCGGCCAGGCTGGGGAGCTTAGGGGGGGGCCTGAGAGCGGGGAGGGGCGCAGGGGCGGCGTGGCGGAGGGGGGCGGAGGAAGAGCCAAGGGCCTTGGGGGGCTCCTGGGGCCCAGCAGCCCAGGCCCTCAAGCCACCGCCCCAAAGCCCTGCCCTGACGGTGGACGGTGCCTGCACCCTCACCCCTCTGAGCGCGCGCATGGGCTCCGCGGCACCCTCCCTGGGCCCCGGGGCAGGGCCCCCGCACCCTCCCTGAGCCGCCCGGAGGAGACCTGGCCTGACCCGGAGGGGGCCCCGCCGCCACCCCCTCCGCCAACAGGTCCCGCCCCTCCTCCCCCGCGCAGCCCTCTGCCCGGCACCCTGGCGGCCCAAAGGGTGTGGGTGTCGGCCCGGCTCGCTGTCCCCCGCGGTCCCTCCCGGGCACCCGCCGCGCCACCCGCGAGGGCCAGATGCCTCTCGCACAGCCACCCCGGGGCCCACGCCGACCTGCGCGCCGGGGCCGGGGCCTGCAGAGCCGCTGCCGGGAGCCCCCAGCGCCGGGACCCGGAGGCCTGGAGCCGCGGTGCGGCCGCGCAACCTCCTGCCCCGGCCACGGCGGGTCGGGTCGGGGTCGCCGCCTCTGCGCCCAGCTCCTCCCGCGGCCACGCCCTGGCGCCCCTCGGGTCAGCTCCGGCCACGCCCCGCCCCGCCCCCCGCAGAGCCTGGAGGGGACCCGAGACCGCCTCGGCCTCCGCCTGCTAGTCTGGTCGGGGCCCAGGGGCTCCGGGGTCCGAGGCCTTGCGCCCCCGGCTCAGTCCCGAGGGACTCCTGCTCACGGAGGCTCGGAGCCTCTCTCGGGCTCTGTGTCTCCCTCCCTGTCCCTCCGCCCGCCCGGGTCTCTGTCTCTCCCTCCCTGTCTTGCCCTGTCTCCCTCCCCCGTCTCTCTCTCTCCCTCCCAGTCTCTGTGTCCCTCCCAGTCTTTCTTCTCTCACTCCCTATCTCGGCCTGTCCCTCCCTGTCTCTCCCTCCCTGTCTCTGTGTCTACCTTCTTGTCTCTCGGTCTCTCACTTGTCTCCCTCCCTGTCTCATTCTCTCCATCCTGTCTCTGTCTCGGTCTCTCCCTCCCTGTCTCAGTCTCCCCTCCTGTCTCTCATCTCCCTCCCTGCACCCTGGTCTCTCCCCTCTGGCTCATCTCTCCCTCCCTGTCTCTGGATCCCTCCTTCCCTGTCCTGTGTCGCTCCCCCTGTCTCCATCTCTCACACCCGTCGTTTCAGTCTCTCCTCCTTGTCTCCATCTCTCTCTCCCTCCCTGTCTCTCTGTCTCTTCCTCCCTGTCTCTCGGTGTCTCCCTCCCTGTCTCTGTCTATCCCTCCCTGTCTCTCTCACCCTGTCTTTCTGTCTCTCCGTCCCTGTCTCTGACCCTCCTTCCCTGTGTCTGCGTCTGTCTCTCCCCGCCGCCCCATCTCGGTCTCTCCTCCCCGTCTGGTTCGCTCCCTCCCTCTCTCTGACTCTCACTCCCTGTCTCGCCGGCCCTCCGTCCCTGTGTCTCTGTCTCTCTCCCTGTCTCTATTTCTCCGCCAGTCTCTGTGTCTCCCTCTGTGTCTCCCGCTCCCTGTCTCTGTGTCTCTCCCTTCCTGTCTCTCGGTCTCTCCCTCTCTGTCTCGTTCTCTCTCCATCCTCTGTGTCTCCCTCAGTGTGTCTCGGTCTCCCTCCCTGTCTCTGGGTCTCCCTGTCTCTCTGTCTCTTCCTCCCTGTCTCTCGGTGTGTTCGTCCCTGTCTCTAGGGGTCTTCCTCACTGTCTCTGTCTCTCCATCCCTGTCTCTCGGACTCTCCTTCCGTGTCTGTCTCTCCCTCCCTCCCTCAGTCTCCCTCCTTGTCTCCGTCTCTCTGTCTCTCCCTCGCTGTCTCTCCCCCCATCCCTATCTCTCCCTCCCTGTCTGTGTCCCCCTCCCTGTGTCTGTCCGTCCCTCCCCTCTGGTTCTCTGTCTCTCCTTCCCTCTCCATGTTAGTGAAAGAAAGGACGAGGACCGTAGGATTCTCTCAGTAGATGCAGAAAAAGCATTTGACAAAATAGACCATCCTTTCATGATGAAAACCTTCTGCCAGGTATGGATACCGGGAACAAACCTCAATTGTCATAAAAGCCATCTACAAAAGACCCAGAGGGAACGTCCTCTTCATTGGCAAAAACCTGGAGCTTTCCCTTAAGGTCAGGAACACGACAGGGTGTTCACCCTCAACGCTGTTGTCCGGCAGAGTAGTAGTGGTCCTAGCTTTTGAGGTGACATTCCAAAACAGAAAGAAAAGGCATCCCGATCAGCAAAGAAGTCAAACTCTCACTCTTCACAGAGGACATGACACTCTATGTGGGAAACCTCAAACAGTCACTAGATCATACCTAAAGGATCTATCCGACAAGACGACCTAACAATCATGGATATTTATGCCCCGAATGTGGGAGCTGCCATGGATATCAATCAATTGCTAAGCAAAGTTAAGACATACTTAGATAATAATACACTTTTTCTTGGAGACTCGACTAAGGTGCTTTCTACAATTGATAGATCTTCCAGGCACAGCATCTCCAAAGAAACAAGAGCAATAATGATAATGGCCCTAATGACTGATTACTTGCTATTGTTTACATACAATAAACAATATGGTAGTTGCCTTTTATTTATTAAGTCACTTTTATCCTCTTTAGAGGCTCCTCCTCAAATTTGTATGTTGAAACCTATTCCCCAAAGGATGGTATTAGGAGCTGGAGTTTTTGAGTGGTAATTAGGTTGAGAGGAGAGGGTGCTTAGGATGGGATTAGTGCTTTTTAAAAAGAGACTGGAGAGAGCTTGCTTGCTTCCTTCCTGTCTCTCTCTTTTACAGCCCCCTCTCTGCTCTCTGCCATGTGAGGACACAGCAAGAAGACAGCCATCAGCAAATCAGGAATCAGGCTCTCACCAGATACCAAATCTGTTGGTACCTTGATCTTGGACTTTGCAGCCTCCAGAACTTTGAGAAATAAATGCTTGTTGCTTAAGCCTGTCACCCAGTCTCTGGTAATTTGTTAAAGTGGCCCAAAGTGACTAAGACAATCCTTTCCATTACAAGTGAGGATTAGAGAGGTAGGAAGTGGTGGAGTAGGAATTCAGGCCAGATCTATCTGGCTCCAAGGCCAGTATTTGAACCCCTGCGGAGTAAAAGTTTCTAGGCAGAGGCAGTGGCAAATGTTTTCTTTTTGGAGAAAATTTGTGAGAGTGAAGATGGGTAGTCTTCGGTAGTGGAATATGCCACCACAAAATATGCCCCCCCCCCTTTATTTTATTTTTTTAAATTTTTAAAAAAATATATGATAGTCACACACACACACAGAGAGAGAGAGAGAGAGAGAGAGAGAGAGGCAGAGACACAGGCAAAGGGAGAAGCAGGCTCCATGCACAGGGAGCCTGACGTGGGATTCGATCCCGGGTCTCCAGGATCGTGCCCTGGGCCAAAGGCAGGCACCAAACCGCTGCACCACCCAGGAATCCCCCCCCCCTTTTTTTTTAAATATGCCACTTTGGCATAAAGATTATTATGAACTGAAGATAATTGAGAAGCAGATATAAGAAAGCTTTCTCCTCTCCTCACTATTTGCCTAAAGGTAGGACATAAATTATAATGGTGTTGTCTCCATGCTCTCTACCAGAGACATATTTATTTATCTATCTGCCCATCTATCTATCTAGATATCTATCTGTCTTAAAGACTTTATTCTTTAGTAATCTCTATACTCAATATGGGACTCAAACCTACAACCCCAAGACCAAGGGATACATGCTCTACAGACTGAGCCAGTCAGGCACTCCTTAGTGCTCTTTTGTTAAGATGCTAAGACAGTTCAGTCCATGGAGCTTGCCACTCTTGATCTTTGGGTTGTGGGTTCAAGGCCCACGTTGGATGTAGCAATTACTTAAAAATAAAATCTTTTGCAAATTGAACACCAATAAAAAATAAATTTATTATTATTATTATTTTATTTTATTTTATTTTTTTGAGACAGACCGTGTTGACCGGCCAGACCGCAGGAGCTAAGATAAGGAATCCAGGTCCGAGCATCGTCCCTGCCCCTCCTGGGGCGAATTTGTCCACTAAGGCAGCCAGACCTGAGCCAGCCGCGCTGGAGGGGGGCCGGTCCATACCCTGAGGCAGTAAGAGCACTTGAAACCAGGGTGGCCCCGCAGAATAAATTTATTATTAAAAAAATAAAATGAAATGATTGTCATTAAAAAAATCTTTTTTTTTTAAGATCTTATTTATTCATGAGAGATGCAGAGAGAGAGGCAGAGACACAGGCAGAGCCAAAACCAGGCTCCATGCAGAGAGTCCGATGTGGGACTCCATCCAGGTACTCCAGGATCACACCCTGAGCCGAAGGCAGAAGGGCTTAACCGCCAAGCCACCCAGGCGTCCCTTAAAAATGAAATCTTAAAAAAAATACTAAATAAGCTCAAATTCAACCCACCCCTTTGAATCACTCATCTCCCAAGTGTATGTGTGCTGGTCACTAATAAACTTGTCTTTCTTTTGTTATGGTCTCTTTTGTTAGTCTAATTATTGGGAGAACTTAACATGGATAGAGGGGAAAAAAGACCTTTTTTTCTTTATGGGATGAATGCCTGAGAAGGAAGCAGGGTCCTGGAAAGATATTTACAGAATTGGGTAGGCTACCTAAGAAGTCTGGGGAAAGGCTCTAAGGGAGCAGAGAGCATCAATGCTAGGGAATAAATTGATACAAAACTGGCTCCTATTTCTCAGGACAGGGTAATTTTAACTTTTGGGTTAGTATTTTTCATTTGCTGCCTGCCCCTTCTCCCCATTACACTTCATCATTTTTTTTTTTTAACCAATTTCTGACTTTACCGGGTTGTAAATATTCCAGCAAAGTTACATTTCCTGAAGGTGTCACATGAACATCAAGTGAGTTTATTAGGAAATCCTCCAGAATGAAACTAATTTCAAAAAGGTACACATCAAAAAAAAAAAAAAAAAGCCACACATCAGTTATCTTTTGGCTTTATTTCCAAGTTTTGAATAAAAATTTATTATTTCATCTAATCTGCACAACAGCCCAATGCAAGTACCTTATTTTGGTAGTACAATTATTCCCATTTCTCAAATGCAAAAACCGAAGCACAGGTTAAGTAACTTGACCAACCAGCACTAAGTAATTAAATAACAGCGTTGAGCACTGGCTTTGCTGCCACCTCCGGTAGTAAGAGAAAGGACAGCCGCAGGAAATATGACACCCTCCAATACCCTGCAGGCGGTGGGCCACGCCAGTTATCTGTTTCGTAGCATTCATTCATTACTCCTATCTCTTCATGCTGCCTTTTAAGTCTAAATCCTCGTCTAAGGGGGTTCACAGGTGTGGTGGTTGGGGATTTAAGCTGGGCTCCACGCCCGTAACTGGTTGCGCGCTGTGCCGTCTTGAGCAGGTCATTGCGCTTCACCCGACTTCTGTTTCTTTTAATTTTTTTTTCTTCTGTTTCTTTTAAAGATTTTATTTATTTATTCATGAGAGACACAAAGAGAGGCAGAGACAGAGGCAGAAGCAGGTTCCACGCGGGGAGCCCGACGTGGGACTCGATACCAGGTCTCCAGGATCACGCCCTGGGCCGAAGGCGGCACCAAACCGCTGAGCCACCCAGGGAAAGGACAGATTTTTGTGTTCCATTTTAGCAACCGCTCCTCTTCCTACGTAAGCCTCATTCTCCGCCTCCCCCCTTTCCCGCCCGCCCGCCGTTGTCATGGAAATCCGGGACGCCCCTGCCGGCCGACTCCCCTCCCGCGGGACCCCGGGCGGGGCACGTGACGGCGCACGCGCGTTCTCGCGGGCGGGGGCGCCGCGGTGCCTGCCGGGACGGAGCTCCTCGTAGCCTGATCAGGAAGTGGCGGGCGGAGTTCCCGGCCGAGTCGCGCCGCCTCAGCCGCCGCCGCCGCCGCCAGTGCCGAGACCCCGACCTGGCGGGGCTGCGCTGGGCGTGCGTGCGGGCAGGCGGGGGCGCTGCTGACGAGGAGCAGGGAGCGGCGGCCACGCGGGCGTGGGCGGCTGGTGGAGGTGGAGGTGGAGGCGCTGGGAGGCGGCGGCCGGTCGCGTGGGGCGGCCCTCCTCGCTCAGGTAGGGGCCGCGGCCGCCGGGTGTGGGGAGCGGAGCCCCGGCCGGTGGTTCCTCGGGAGCGCCTCCTCCTGCGGGGCGAGCCTGTCTTCCGTCGGTCTCTCGGGGACGCGGGGTCTGCGGTTCTCTGCGCGAAACGCCAAACAGTACCAACTTCTGGGGCGCATTGTCTTTTAGGCCGGAGGTCCACTGAGCAAACTTTTGGGTTGGAAAGGGGGAAATTCGCCGTCAGGATGCTGACTGCCTCTCTTCCTGGCCCCCGACCTCACAGGAGCCGTAACTGAGCGGGACGTGTGTGGAGTTGAGGGAACCACGGGGTCCAGCTAAAGGCGGTGATTTAGATGCACCTCCGAGGGCTCTTTTTTTTTTTTATTATTATTTTGTAAGCCGCGTTTTGGAGACTCGGTTTGTACTGATTCCCGAACTTTAGTTATTATAGTCGATGTCTGCAAAGTCTTAAGACCTGCTCCAAATCCAAACACTGGGGTGTACCTTTTCGTCCATCTCCCCGGTCCTGAGATTTAGGAGGTAAGCGGTGTCGTTTCCTACCTTGCCGGCTGTTCCTGGCAATGTTCTTGGGCTTATGCAGAGAAGGAAGCAAAGGAGAAGTAGAAAGGTTGAAAAATAAAAGGCGAATGGTAGAGGGGGAAGAACGTGTGCTCTGGAGCTAGATTTTGATTTAATTTTTGGCTGCTCAGTGACCATGGAAGAACACGTGAACTCCCTGAGTTGTGATGATTTTTTTTTTTTTTTTTAGTGGGAAATGGGCATAGGTCTCCTGCGTAGGTCAGTATATGTGAAACTGCAGATTTCTGAGTAGTCTGAAAAAAGAGGTGTAAAAGTTAAGCGGAGCATGCGATGGTGGGAGAGAGAGAGAGAGAGGGAGACCTTCAGCCTTCTGCTCCTGGGTGCCATTGAACGTTACCGGTATCGCACAGGTCGCCTTTGTTTTATTAGAGGCCTTGACCAGCATTTCAGGTCTGGAGTAAGGAAGCTTTTGATTGAGGAGGCCGAGTATTCGTGTCCTGACCTAGGTACTTAACAGCTGTGTGACCCTAAGGGTCCCTCCTCACTTCAGATTTCACGTATTAAAATAAGGAATAAAACTAATACCTATCATTTCAGAGAGTTGTGAGGCTCAAATGCTGTAAGCATTTAGGTTTTTGTAAATTGTAAGGCTTTTGTTTAAGCCTGTGTTAAAATCATGGTTAAAAGCCTGGTTTGATTACCTGTCTTAACACGATGACTTAAACAGCTACAGATGTTTCCTGTTTTAGGTGTGTTGCCCCCATTTAATCACTTGTGATTTCTACCCCCCCACACACTTACCCTCCCCCCACGTCTGCTATCTTTCCAATACCCTAGCATAATCCTCCTGTTATTTTTTCTTTTCAGATCCAACTCAGAATAGTAGCAGTGAGGTAACATTTGTATATAGCTTTATTACTCAGAAAATTGCTTTTCACAAATATTGTCTCATTTTAAAGTTGGGCTAGATGGAGATAGCATTGACAGTATCTTCATTTTGTTTATAATAAAATTGGATTTAGTGAGGTCTATGGATTGCCTAGGTCATGTTGCAGTTACAGATTAGTACTGAGGATTCCAGAAGTCAGGTCTTTGATAACAGTGCCAGTGGCTCTTACTCATTCAAGTTTACTCTGATTATTTTTTTTTTATCAGTGCTTATATTTTTGACTTTTAGCACTCTGAGTCATATTTTATTCATTTTTTAAAAGATTTTATTCATTTATTAATGAGAGACAGAGGGGGTGTGGGCAGAGACACAGGCAGAGGGAGAAGCAGGCTCCATGCAGGGAGCCCATGGGGGACTCGATCCCTGGTCTCCAGGATCACGCCCTGGGCTTGAAGGCTTCGCTAAACTGCTGAGCCACCCGGGCCGCCCTTATTCATTTCTTTTGAAGCAAGATGCTCAGTTCTTTCAGATTTTTCAAATGTAAGCTGCTTGAAGGCAAGGGTTTATCTTCTCGAATTCTTCAAAACCTGGAGTACATGAACACGAGACAACTATACAAAGCTTAGAGTCACAAACACAAGACATTTAATAAAGATTTGTGAAACCTGTAACAAGGCTAAAGCCACTTAAAGATGTTTTTGTGTTCGTTATTCATTTAACAAATATTGAGCTATTCTCTGCATGAAGGCTTTCAAAGTTCAGATAGGGGCCCCCGGGTGGCTCAGTTGGTTAAGTGTCTGACTTGAGCTCAGCTCTGGTCTTGATCTCAGGGTGGGTGAGTTCAAACCCCATGTTGGGCTCCACACAGTGCAGGGAACCTACTTAGAAGCAAAACAAAACAAGAGCAAAGATAGGATCTTTTTCCTCCCAGACCTTCCTTCCCTGCTTGTGAAGAATGCAAAAATCATTTACATGGTCAGCTTGTTGTGCTTCCTAGACTTTCCACATATTCTGGGAGAGTTCAAACAAGAGGGGAACTTTTTTCTTTTTTGGAGTGTATTTTACACACAATTTTACATTAGTTTCAAGTATACAAAATAGTGATTTTACAACTCTATACCTTATGCTATGCTTATCAGAAGTATAGCTACCATTTGTCACTGTACAATGCTATTATGATACCATTGACTTTATTTTATTCCCTGTGCTAAATCTTTAATCCCCATGATTTATTCATTCCATAACTGGAGGCCTGTATATCCCACTCCCTTTCATCCATTTTGCCCATCCCCATGTCCCCTATATTCCCCTCATCCACCTCCTCTCTGGCAACCATTAGTTTATTCTGTGCTTACTGGTATGAAGAGAGGAATTTAAAAAAAAAAATTTAATTCCAGTGTAGTTAATGTACAGTGTTGTATTAGTTTCAGGTGTGTAATACAGTGGTTCACCAATTCGATACTCCTTGCTCATCAAGATAAGTGTACTCTTAATCCCCATTACCTATTTCACCCATCTCTGTCACCTCTCCCCTGGTAACCATCAGTTCTCTATAGCTAAGGGTCTGTTTTTGCTTTGTTTTGTTTCTTAAATTCCACATATGAATGAAATTATATGGTATTTGTCTTTCTCTGATTTATTTCGCTTAACATTATGCTCTCCAGATCCATCCATATTGTTGCAAATGGCAAGATAGCATTCTTTTTATGGCTGACTCATTCTGTTGTGTATATATTCCACATCTTCTCTATTCATTCCTTTATCGGTGGATACTTGGGCTGCTTCCATAATTTGACTCTTGTAAATAATCCTGCAGTCAACATGGGGGTGAATATATCTTTTCGAATTAGTTTTTGTAATTTTTCTTTCTTTCTTTTTTTTTTTTTTTTTTAAAGATTTTATTTTTTTATTCATGTGAGAGAGTGAGAGAGAGGCAGAGACACCAGCAGATGGAGAAGTAGGCTCCTTGCCGGGAGTCTGTTGCAGGACTCAATCCCAGACCAGGATCACGCCCTCAGCCCAAGGCAGACTATCAACAGCTGAGCCACGTAGGCATCCCGAGTTTCTGTTTTCCTTGGTTGAATACCCTGTAGTATGATTATTGGATTGTAAAAGAAGAGAGGAACATATTCAAATACTTGTTGAGGGTCACCTGGGTGGCTTAGTTGGTTAAATATCCGACTCTTGATATCAGCACAGGTCTCAATATCATGATTCTGAGTTCAAGCCCCTACTTAAAAACAAATGAATAAAATAAAATCCATGAATGATCTGTGGCTCTTGGTTGTACTGAAGTTGCTTAGAACTGGAGTTTTAGGGCAACCTGGGTGGCTCAGTGGTTTAGTGCCGCTGTTGGCTCAGGGCGTGATCCTGGAGACCCAGGATCAAGTCCCACATCAGGCTCCTTGCATGGAGCCTGCTTCTCCGTCTGCCTGTGTCTCTGCCTCTCTCTCTCTCTCTCTCTGTGAGTGTGTCTCTCGTGAATAAATAAATAAAATCTAAAAAAAAAAAAAAAAAAACTGGAGTTTTAGGGCAGCCATTGATGCTGGGCATCATGGCTGCCCTCAGACCTCTGGTGAAGCCCAAGATTGTTAAAAAGAGGACCAAGAAGTTCATCCAGCACCAATATGTTCATAAGTTCATTCAGTCAGACCGATATGTCAAATTTAAGCACAACTGGTGGAAACCCAGAGGCATTGACAATAGGGTACGCAGAAGATTCAAGGGCCAGATCTTGATGCCCAACATTGGTTGTGGGAGCAACAAGAAAACAAAGCACATGCACATGAAGCACCCAGTGGCTTCAGGAAGTTCCTAGTCCACAATGTCAAGGAGCTTGAAGTGCTGCTGATGTGCAACAAGTCTTACTGTGCAGAGATTGCTCACAATGTATCCTCCAAGAACCCTAAAGCCATTGTGGAAAGAGCAACTCAGCTGGCCATCAGAGTCACCAATCCCAATGCCAGGCTGCTTAGCAAAGAAAATGAATTGACATTATGTGCATGTCATATTTGTGTTAGTAAAACCATAAAACTACAAAAAAAAAAAAAACCTGGAGTTTTAGGACTGGGGAAAAAAACAAAAGAGATCTAGTCTCACCGCCTTCTGAATCAGGAATTTTCTGTAGATATTTTTAACTAATTTTAATCCAATTTTTTTAATTGGAGTAAAATTTTTTATTTTACTTAATAGAGAGTTCACCAGTTTTTTTTTTTTTTTTTTTTTAAGATTTTATTTAAGAGAGAGAGAGAGAAAA